>NW_022196891.1:10735473-10762907 GCF_008632895.1 Mastomys coucha
AACAGCGGAAGTAGGCGCCATCTTGCCATGGCGAATGCCTCTCAAGATTCACGGCTCCCAACAGCCCAGCATTTGGGAGAAACTGCAGGCTCAGCTTGCAATCCCTAACTGTACTTGAAAAACTCTACTGAAATCCCTACCTGTACTTGAAAATCCCTACCTGTCATGAAAAACTTCATGAGCCCTACTCATCTTCTCCCTCTATAGAAGCCGTATCTCCATAGAAGTCATCTTTAACTTTTTTGTTGTTCTAAGAAGAGAACATTCTGTATACTATTCTTTACTGATGGGAGACAGTCTCCAAAACCCTGTAGTTGACTTCTGTAACCCGGAGCGCTGCTAAAAATATACATTTGTGTTCATGTCTTAAATGAATGAGCATGGGATGGCTTAAGATTTTATCCCAATACTAATTACAGGGTTTTGCTCTGCTTAACTTTAACTATCAGTTTTCACAGTCTAGAGTCACTGAAGAAGGGAGTTTCAGTGTAGGGATTGCCAGATTGGCCTGGCCCGTAGGACATAGTCTTGATGGTTAACTGATGCAGGAAATCCCAGCCTACTGTGGTTAGTATCATCCCTTGAAAGTGTAGGACTCAAAGGTATAGAAAAGTTAGCTTTCGTGTGAACTTTAGAGAACCAGCAAGAAGCATTGTCCCATGGATTATGCTTGAATTCCTGCTTGAGTTCCTGCCCTGACATTGACACAGAAGTTTCAAACATATACATCTTTCTTCCTCCAAGTAGCTTTTGGTCAGAGTGTTTGTTTGATTGATTGATGATTGAATTTTTTCTTCCCAGCAACCAAAAGCAAACAAGAACAGTGTTTAACTCATAAGCATATGCATTCTTTATTTCTGAAAGTTTTTACTCAAGAGTTTTGGGCTGTGGATGGTCATAATTATATGGAATTGAAAAGCAAAGCTGTAGATATGTGTGCCCTAATACTGCTTTGTCAAGTATACATGTCTAGCAGTAATAAGGGAGGATAGCTGTTTCCCACCAGGAATGGGTTAATTAAGGCTTCATACTTAGTGGAGATTTATGGCTTAGGGCTTGACAAAGTCACTTGCTGCTATATATACTCCGTATGCATCCTTTAATTCTGAGTTGCTAGGAACAGTCAAAGAGAGACCAAATGTGAATGGCCAATGGGGCTCAGCAGAGTTTCGTAGCATCAATAAATGATTGTGTCTACAGAATTCTTGGTTGTAGAGAGCTATTTTTTGCAATGTTGAATGCTGAGTAAAGTATTTGTCCCTTACTTGGTAACAACTGCAATCACTTTTGTAATAATTGGGATTTCTCAAAGCACTACAAATCTTAGAATCACATGTATATGTGAATCATGAGATATTTCACTTTAGAGCATGGTTACATTTCTCACCCCTTGAGTAAGGTATGACACAAGAAAGTTGTTTTATTTTCAATGAAACACGAACAAAGATTTTGTAGTGTCATCTATAAGAAACACTTAAAGCCAATATATTAGTCATTTTTTCTGTGAATAAATTCAAAAGTATCTTAAAGAAGGGTCTATTTAAGCTCAGGGTTCCAGCAGAAACAGTTCGATATTATAGGAATGGCATAGCTGCAGGAATGTGCAACATCCTGTCACTTTGGTGACATCTGCAGTCAGGAAGAAGACAGAGATGATTGCTGGTACTCAGTCACTTTCCCTTTAGTATTTAGTCCAGGATATTATCTCACGGCATGGTGCAGTCCATTGGTAATGTGGGTCTTTCTATCTCAGTTAGCCTAATCTAAATAATCCTCCACAGGTCTGCTTGCATTTTTTTGGTAGTTCTTAATTCTATAAATTAAGATTAAAGCTGACAGGCCACATACAATTCTTCTGTCCCTCTGTACTACTTACAGTTTATATGTACTTTTGGATACAGTAAAAATGAATTTCAAGCAATGGAACTGAGTGACTGGAGGACAGCTACTTGGAGACTTTGTAAACATTGACACATGCCAGATCACATTCCTACAATAATAATATTATTATTATATTATTATTATAATTCAACAATTACTATTGTTGAATATCATTGGGATTTAGGGAATCTTTACTAGTTCATCAAAAGCCATTCTCACTAGAAAGTGACAACCATATCCAGAGGTTACCACTATTACACTTCAATTGGTCTTCCATGATGCTCATTCCATGATGCATAGAGATTCAGGGATAGAGAAATGGCTCTGTATGTAAATTGTTAGCTGGACAAACATGGGGACCTGAGTTTGACTCTCCAAACCTAATGGAAAGCCAGACATAGAAGTATAGTACTGAAATTGCAATGCTCCCAGAAATGAGAGACAGAAGCAAGAAAATTCACAGAGGCTTGAAGGCTATGTTTAAGACAAGTTCTATAGCATGTAGCATCTGCAAACATACCCACAATTGTGAACAGACACACACAAACACACACGTAACAAAATTTTCTCAAAATTAATTTAAATATTAATACAAGAAGCCTGTCATTGCACAGGGAAAAGAGATGGAGAAAAGAGCTTCAGAGACAGATGGAGAGAAGACAGAGGAGAAAGAAGGAAGACTGACAGAGAGGAAGATAATCCAGATTTTGCATGGCTTTAAATAGCCACAGGTAGCAATGAATGTCTTATAAGGGATGGGTAATAACAGGATAATTTGTCTTATGTAGATGGCAAGCATGTATCATCAACTGGCTCTGAAGTTATAGTGTGGACATCTTGTGAATTGAGAATTTATTGATATATAAATTGGACTGATTAATTATAAGCTTCAAGAGTTCTGATTCTACCGGGTTACTGGGATTGAGGACCACTGACCATAGAGGCTGGATGGCTAGGAATGTGAGTATAATCCACACCAAGAGAAGTGTAATGAATCAGTGCTGGGCTAGTCTAGAGGCAGAGATGGTGAGACCACTGAGACAGAGAGTACCTGTGTATAGCATGGGATGGTGCCACTTTTTAAATATTTCCCATAATAGGTGGCCTCCAAAGTTAAATAAGAATGACAGGGCCAGGAAATGGGAAAGGTTGGGTTGGTGAGCAGGGGGTGTGGGGGGGGAGAAGAGATAGGAAGATTTTGGAGAGGAAACCAGGAAAGGGGATAGAATTTGAAATGTAAATAAGGAAAATATCTAATAAAACAACAACAACAAAAAGAATCCACAAGGAATTTAAGATTAGTAGCCTGAGAATTAGAGTTTCATTTTCTAAGTGAGAGAAAGATGGCACTGGAATGGATAATGTGGACTGGAACCTTGAAATAAAGAGAGAGGGCTCTGTGGAAAGAGACAAGATGGCTGCTCTGAGTCAGAGAGCTGGAGAATGGAAGCTGCCTACATTTTGGGGCAATATAGACTTATTTGTGAATTTATAATGTTGGGATTATTTGCTTTTAGGGTAGATTTATATGCGGATTTTGTCTGAATCATGTGGGAAATTCTGCCTGCAGTCCGGCACTAGGATAGGGAAAATTAGTCACTGAATCCAAGAAGAGAGGGTTATGATAATTACCTGCTATGAACAGGTATTAATTAATGAGTGTCTGTGGCTCCAGGTAAAGAGCAACACAGATAGATATAATAACAAATATCAATAAAATAAATATCTGTGGCTCTAGGTAGAGAGCCCAATAGATAGGTAGTATAACAAGATGGCTGCTCTAGGTAGAGAGCTTAACAATAATAACTACCTGACTCTTATAGGCAGATATTAATGAAAGTTTGAATTAATTGCTTTAAAGATGGTATAAAGATATATTGCTCTATTGAGTTTTAAAGGATACTCAAATTCTGTCTAACATGGGCTGCACAGGAATTCTGGAGATTAATCCTGGTTTGACTAGCTGCCTGCTCATAATCTGGTATAGCTAGAAATGTGAATCAATTGTCTTAAAGATGGTATAATAAGATCTGCAAGATAATTAACTCACATTTTCTAATGTAGGCTCCACCAGAATTTTGAGTTATTATCTGGCAGAAGAGAAAGGCTGAAGAATTGGCACAGTATTTTCATTTGCTTCATTTGTTTTGGATTATTTTAATTTTCAAAATTAGTGTGATTTTGAGTTTTGTGATCATATTATTCTTCTGGGAGAGAGGTAAAAATAAAGATCTGGTTATGGCTCAAAGATCTGCTGATTTGGGAGAAAGGTTTTGTCTTTGCATTTTTAGAAAAGGTGATTAGTGTCTATACACCTTCCAGAGTAATATGGATCAGATATGATGAAGGGAGACTCCCGGAACAACTAGATTTCAGAGAATTAAACAACAAAAAAAAAAGTTATCTTGATGATACTAAAATTTTGTTTTGAGATTAGTGTATTACAGAATATACAGCCTTGTTGAGTCACATTGTCAGAAATGCTGAACTGACCTGCTTGAATTCCTGGCATCTTGGACTTTCAGCAGATTCCAGTCAGTATACAATCATCAGCAAATAATATAATCATTGGTGTAGCCTCCTTAACGCCAACCAACTCCCCAATTTTCCCTACCCTTACACCCCCTTCATAAATATCTCAATGCCCATATTCAGCTTGAAGAAGTTATAAAGAATCATCATCCCAGTTCCCTGGGCTTTAGGGCTGGAGGTAGTTATTCTAAGGTTGCCTTTCTGGGAAATTTAGAAATAGTCATAATTGGAACAGAGAGGAAATAGCTAGAATTGCTTGTGTAGCCATAATCTCATTTGGTAGACATCATTGTAATTGTTATTAAGTTGAAGTCATAATTTCTTATTTTGGTACAGAATTTATTTTGATACAAAATCAAGGTTTTCATTGGTATTATTTTTTTCTTTTGATACAAAATATTATAAGTACAAAGTTTGGGCCCGGTCATTCTATAAATGCCAATATAAACTGATCTAAATATCTAAGCCTGTGAGTTAAGGGCCAAATAGCAAATTCGTGGCTCTGAGTTTATTGTTAGGGTGTTCTAAGATATTTTAATTAAAAATAGCTGAGGGTAGTTAACAAACAAGAGTCCAGATTACTTTACATAGATAATTGGTCTTCAAAAACATTAGAAATCCACAGGTATGGTATTTAATGTTGTTTATTCACTTGTTGAGACAAGTCTGCTACTAACAGCTCCCCATTTGTGGATTCAAAGAAGAAGCTGAGCATCCATAACTCCAGGTAATACTTCGTGGCTAGGTGGCCACCAGGCAGAATCGCCTATCTTTCCTACAAACCTGTACAGTCCTTTAGTGGACACAGGTTACAGGTTAGGACAGCTTAATTCTGCTGAGACAGAATAAGCTAGTCCTTAATGATATCCATTTTTCAAGGTCTGTCAGAACATCCTGGGCCAGAAGCCTGGAGACCGATGCTCCAACTTGTTGATTTTCTGGGCCTGTATAAGTAGGCAGCTGTCTCTACAATTTGTCTCAGTTCTGGAAGCTGTGTTAGGCTTCCTATATTTTCAGATAACTTTGATCATTCTTGGAGTTTTGATGGGGTTGAAAGACAACTTATAGTCCCATAGCCAACCCAGGCTATTTACATTGAGAGAACAGATTAGAGATGATGGTTTTCAGATGGCATACTATCTAAAGCCAGCACAGAAGTCAGATATAGAATTGTAAGTCTTTTAATCTAGGACCGATGACAGAGTGTTCTATCTTATTTACAAAAATGATGAAATGGGTATTAGGCCTATCTTGTACCTTATAAATTACAAAATGGTAAAAGCTGTGCTTAATATATATTTGAGAGGAAAGTTTTTTTCCTATATGAACAGAAAGCATGAAATGTAGCAGAATTTTCCCACAATTAATTTAAATATTAAAGCAAGAAGCCTGTCATTGGACAAGGAAAGGGGAGACAGAGCTAAGAGTTTCAGAAACAGAGATGGAGATGATATGAGAAGTAAGGAAGATGGAGGGAGAGGAAGATTCTGCATGGCTTTAAATTGCCACAGGTAGCTATGAATATCTTATAAGGGATGAGTAATTACAGGACTATTTGTCTTATGTAGGTGGGAAGATTGTATCATTATCAGTTGGCTCAGAAATTATTGTGTGGGCATCTTGTGAATTGAGAATTTGTTTTTATTTATTATTATTATTATCATTATTATCATTATTATCATTATTATCATTATTATTATTATTATTATTATTATTATTATTATTATTATTATTATTATTAGTTTTTTTGAGACAGGGTTTCTCTGTATAGCCCTGGCTATCCTGGAACTCACTCTGTAGACCAGGCTGACCTCGAACTCAGAAATCCTCCTGCCTCTGCCTCCCAAGTGCTGAGATTAAAGGTGTGTGCCACCACCGCCTGGCGAGGATTTATTGATATGTAAATCTGACTGGCTAATTACAAGCTTCTAGAGTTCTGATTCTACTGTGTTACTGGGATTTGGGACCACTGACCATAGGGAGTGGATGGCTGGGAATGTGAACAAGAATCCACCAGGAGAGAACAGCAGTCAATCACTGCTGGGGCTAGCTTAAAGGTAGAGGCAGCGAGAGTGCCAAGGCAGAGTAGCTGTGGACAGTGTGGGATAATGCGACCTTTTAAATATTTCCCACAACACACACAAACACACACCCTACAATGCAAATTTAATTACTGCATCCCTTAACTCATAGTATTCAACCAATATCAGTAACTTTCATACATATATACATATATATATATTCACAGGGATTCTCACAGGTAGATCAGGGAGAAGTTCCTGGTACTCTTTACAGATTCATGTTACTTTTTTAAAAATTCAATCTAAAATCTTCATACTAACATAACAAGTGCTTTACTTACTAAGCCTTCTCCCCTGAACAGGCATTTAATAGAGCACTCAGTTGGAATTATTGACTGGAACAATGAAATTCATTTATTTATGATAAATGAATGATGACTTTGTTTTTTAACATATATTATACCTAGAGTAAAGGACATAGTAACTCATGGATAGCTGGGTCCTTAGTTATCATTACATATAACTAGGCAGCACAGGTCAGAAATAAATGACACATTATTTTAATTTTAGTTGAACTTCAGAATGGCTGTAGTGGAGTGAGAAAAGGAGTGTAGTAATAATGATGTGAAAAATAATGATGGCAGAGAACTTAGAGATTTACATAGTCCAGCAGTCTGAATTTTAGAAATAGGAGGTAGCCCAAGATTCCCAAAACATATCCTTGGGTGATATGGTCCCTCTTGTGCTTGCAAATTTTGTAGGAAAAAAATCTAGCATGCTGCATTTCTGCAGAAAAAAACACTTCTTGCTTTTGCAACCTTAGAATAACTACCTCCTAACATTCCTGATACCACACTTTCCCCATCATGAGGTATTGTGCCCTGAAAAACTTTCATTACAAATTGACTTGTTCAACTGTTTTGTCACAGTAATAAGAAAGATAATTATTAAACACTGAAATTTATGTACCATTTCCATTTACCAAGACAAATTATTGTATTTGATAAAATTACATGATATTACATCAGTATTAGTACAGTTTACCCCTGATTAATATTTAGTAAATATTCACTAAGTATAAATAATATAGATATTGTGGTGATTTGAATGAAAATGGCCCCTATAGGCTCATTGGAAGTGACAGCTGTGGGGAGCCGTGAATCTTGAGAGGCATTCGCCATGGCAAGATGGCGCCTACTTCTGCTGTTAACTCCTAGTAGACAACTGTTTGCACATGTGCGTAGAGTGAAAAGACGCCATGTCACGGCCCATTCTGGGGCGTTATGTAGGGTAATGAGCGAACAGCCAATCATGAGCAGACACGTCACGCTGTGGGCAGATACGCGCACTGTGGTGTTTATAAGCAGTGCGGATTTTGGGCTCGACCCTTTTTCCCTATGGATAGAGACAAATAAACAGTTGCTGCAGAAGGAACCTAATGTCCGAGTGTCTTCTTCCCGGCGAGAGGACCGCGCGGGCTACAGACAGCATTAGGAAGTGAGGCCATGAAGGAATAGATGTGACCTTATCTGTTCAAGGATATCACTGCAGCTGGACTTTGAGGTATCAGAAACTCAAACCTGGCCTAGTGGCTTATTCTCTCTGATTGATGCCTATGGATTAAGATGTCGAACCCTTGTTCCTTCTCTGGAAGCATGTCTACCTATGTGGCACCATCTGTTCTGCCATGATGAAAATAGACTAAACCACTGAATGGTAAACAAGCTCCATCTACACATTTCTCTTTGCTTGAGTTGATATGGCCATGGTATCTCATCACAGCAATAGAAACCTAATTATTTAAGATACTATCAGTATCACAACTTGTCAGAAGCCATCTAGGAAAAGCTAAGGCATACATGTGAGTTTTCTGGAGATGGTACACTCTTTTTGCATGGCCTGGGAATGGAGAGCTCTGAGGTTCTGGGTCCTTAGAGATTTCATCTCAGGATCTCTTTTTGCTGCTAATATATCTTTTCCTATCACAGTACATAGCCTAATGATTCCTGGGCATTATACCAATTTAAGTGTGCAGGGTCACCAAAGAATGATACCCTGGACCCAGATAGTATGCAAAAGCAAGAAGTGCTGTATCTACCATTAACAAGGATGGAGATGCCCAAGTGAGTTCACAGGCCCAATTTAAATTACAATAGGAGTATTCCAGGGAAGGATACATGACCTTTCTTAAATTGTTGACTCCATATCTAGGGACGTTCCAGAGCCATTACTGGGAGAATGAGGGAGCTGGAAACTGTTGCTGGGGAAGCTTCGAAACTATTGATGACATATTGCTCTTCAGGCTCGTAAGGCTATGGGAAAGAACTCTAAAAACTTGAGTTGAAAAATATTTAAACAGGATTTCACAGCTATCCAAAAATATAATTATACAATCTGAATTATATGAGTGGTTTCATGAATCTAAAAGAACAAAGGCAGCTGCATTAAGCAGCTAGTTGTCAGAAAGATACAAAGGTAAGCAAATTCCTGAATTCAAGTTCAGCCTGGGACAGAGTAAGTTCAGCCTCAGTCATGGCAGCAATGGTAATTTCAGGACAGGATCCTACCCAGCTAGCATACTGTCTGTGCTTTCAAAGTCAGGTAAATCTCTGAGTTGCTTTGTTAAAAAATGTACATCTTACTTTTTCTAAGAATCAAGGGGGCTAAGGTCATAAAATGCTGATTTGTAGGATAGTCAAGAGGAAACCTGAAATACATAATTTAATTGATAGGTAAGCAAAAGACTGGGCATTGGTCTGCAAGAGCTGAGCTCTCTTGATGAACTGTTTGGAGAACCAGCAAAAACAGAACATGAACTGTCAGCTTGTACACCACCATTGATTTCAACTCTTTTTTCTTTTCAGTGCTCCCAAACAAGCTGAGGCTGGTCCTTGGCACTTATTGATTTATGATAAGAACTATTTCCTTAAATTTTCTATGCACTTAATTGAAGGTAAGTGTATTTAGAAAATTATGTAATTGATTATCCTTTTGTTATCCTTCTACCTGATAGTTATATGAGGTTTTTATTTTTATTTTTATTTATTTATTTATTTATTTATTTAGAAAAAGTATAAATACTGAAAATGAAGGTTTATTAGAGCTTTTCTTTCTCTTCTTCATCCACAGTGTATGGATTTTTTCCTGTGCATGTGACTCTTCTTTTCCACTCTATCCCCTTCTCTCTCCCTCTCTCCCTGTCCCTCCTCTTTATTCTCTTCTCTTATCTCTCTCTTTCTCTCTCATTTTCTTTCCTTTTCTTTCTTTTGTCTTTTTTGGATATTTTACTTATTTACATATCAAATGTTATCTTTTCCAGGTCTTCCCTCTAGAAACCCCCTATCCCATCTTTCCTCCCCCTATCTCTATGAATGTGCTCCCCTACCCACCAACTCACTCCTGCTTTCCCACCCTGGAATTTCCTACTCTGGTTCATCACCCCCCCCCCACACACACACAGGACCAATGGCCACTTTTCCCACTGATAACCAACAAGGCCATCCTCTGCCACATATGTGGCTGGAACCATTGGTCCCTCCAGGTGTACTCTTTGGTTGGTGGTCTAGTTCCCGAGAGCCCAAGGGGTCTGGCGAGTTTATACTTATGCTCCCTCTATGGGGCTGCAAACCACCTTAGCTCCTTCAGTCCCTTCTCCAGTTGTTCCATCAGGGACCCCATGTTCAGTCCAATGGATGGCTGCTACCATGTACCTCTGTATTTGTTAGGCTCTGGTATAGACTCTCAGGAGATATCCATATCAGGCTCCAGTGAGCAATCAATTCCCCACAACTGAAATAGCATCTGGGTTTGGCAACTGTATATGGGATGTATCCCCAGGTGGGGCAGTATCAGGATGGCCTTTTCTTCAGTCTCTGCTCCACATTTTATCTCCCTATTTGCTCCCATGAGTATTCTGTTCCCTCTTCTAAGAAGAACTGAAGCATCCACACTTTGGTCTTTCTTCTTGTTGACCTTCATATGGTCTGTGAATTGTGTCTTGGGTATTCTGAGTTTCTCAGCTAATATCCACTTATCAGTGAGTGCATATTATGTGTGTGCTTTTGTGACAGGGTTATGTCACTCAGGATTGTATTGTCAAGTTCCATCCATTTCCCTGCAATTTCATGAAGGCATTGTTTTTAATACTCAATTGTGTAAATGTACAACATTTTCTGCATCCATTCAACTGTTTAGGGACATCTGGGTTGTTTCCAGCTTGTGGCTATTATAAATATGGCTGTTATGAACATAGTGGAGCATGTGTCCTTATTACATGTTATAGCATATTTTGGGTATATGCCCAGGAGTGGTATAGTTGGGTCCTCGGGTAGTCCTATGTCCAGTTTTCTGAGGAATTGCCAGACTGATTTCCAGAGTAGTGGTACCAGCATGCAATCCCACCAGCAATGGAGGAGTGTTGCTCTTTTTCCACATCATACCCAGCATCTGCTGTCACCTGAGTTTTTGAACTTAGCCATTCTGACTGGTATGAGATGGAATCTCAGGGTCATTTTGATTTGCATTTCCCTGATGACTAAGGATGTTGAACATTTCTTTAGGTACTTCTTGGCCATTCAAGTTTCTTCCATTGAGAATTCTCTGTTTAGCTCTTTTTCTTTCCTTTTCTTTTCTCTCTGGTGCACAAAGAGTTAATGAGCTCAGACCTTTTCACCTGGCCAGTGACAACCCCTCAGCCCCCTTTTCACCCTTAATCCTCTGATGTAAATAGCCTGAACTAATGACCAGAAATCAGCAGCTGTTAGTCACAGAATGGCTAGAGAAAGTTATATTATCAGTATTTGGCAGATCTCTCCTCCAGAACTGTAAAGAAAGTTACAATGCCAGACAGATCATTAGCCTCTCCCCTTTTCCCAATGCTGTTTCTCATCTCAGTACTTCAAGGCTGATGCTAATTTCCCAACAATATCTTTTTTTTTTTTTACTAAAACTTAAGTCTAAGAACTAATTTGATATAATATCTTCTGCTGTTTTTATTCTCATGTAATAAATTGGAATACAATACTTGGAGTGAAGAATGTGAAGGAGTAAACAGAATAGACTTCTGACAGTTAATGGTGTCTAGCCAAATTACTCTATTACTATGTCCTTATGCTCTGTGGAAGAGGAGACTCTATGGTATTCTTCTCTTAAGAAAAGAGAAGATTTTGCCTTGTAGATCTTACCCATTGTAATTTTAGGGTGATTACTTTCATATAAAATTATAAAACCTCTGACATGAGGAAAAACTAACAGGATGTAAAACATGGTAGAGTTTCTGTAGAAGTGCTTGGTTCTGAGATGGTATCCTTATTAGTTTGTCTTCTATCTATGTATCTACGTCTCTATCTCCATCTATGTGTCTCTTTGTCTCTCTAACTTTCTCTGTCTCACTCTCTGCTTTTCTTTTTTTTTTTTTAAGACAGGGACTCACATTGATTTTAGAATATTTTAGTTTGGTTAGGTTGATTAGTTGCCAGGCCACTGTGATCCTCTTTTCTCCCCAGTGCTTAGATTATAGTCCCACATTACACCTGCTATTTACATGGGTTCTTAGAGATTGGATTGAACTCCCTATCTTTGTATAGCAAGAATTTTATGGACTGAGCCATCTGCTATCCACAAACATAATCTGAATTTAATGTCTTGCAATAATGTTAATGGCTATATTCAGGTGAACACCTTGAGGTGTTTGTGACTCTAGGAGCTCATTTGTAAACAAGATAACACTGAGGTCAAGTGGGACAAAGTGAATGTTTATGTGAGGCAATTAGTGCTCTTCCTGGTGCATATAGAATTCTATTTTTAGTACTGTCTCACACCATTCACTGCAGTGGTCTTAGCGACTATGCTGAATCAAGGATGAATGATCAGAGCATCTTCCATTCAGTAAAACATCTGGTACTGGAAGTATCTACAAAGTATGTGCTGAAAGAATGCCCAAATAGTTACTTATTCCTAGTCTAAGACAAAGAGAATTTCTTAAATATTTTCCTATCCTGCTTGGTTTTTACTTAAAGAGTGTTATGTGACCAGATATATAAGTATACAAAAGCAGGTATATAAATCAAGCAATCTTTGCACAATAAAGAATAAAGAAATTTATTTTAAAGCTATTGTTTACTATATGTATCAACGCATACAAATATGCTATACATAATATACATAATAAGCCTATTAAGTAAAAATAAAACATGTACTAATAAGACCATATGCCTTTTCCTTTTCACATAAAGAAGTAAATCTTGGCTGAATAAGTGATACTACAATGTAAGTTATCTCCAAGTGTCTTCAAAGTAGATCAACATTTTAATTTTGTAGTGGTTAATGATGAGGAGAATATGGCCTTCTACATGAATGTTTAAAAATATTGAAGTTATATTTAATAATTATTAGAAATTATTTCCAGATACTAAGTCAAAATTAATTCCAAAATTTTATGAAATTGAAGGTAGGAACACAGACAGCAAACTTTAAAAATAAATGTTCACACAAGCCACATATGGAATAATTTGACATTCCATGCTGAGCAGGGCAAACATTAAAACTCTGTGTTTTTCAATATTAAATTATTATATGTTCACAAAGTCAGAAATCTTGGTATACCAATAAAAAGATTGTAGTTTGGGTCTAGTGAGATAGATCAGTGTTTTAAAGAATATAATGCTCTTCAGCAGACTAGAGTTCAGTTCATATCCAAAGTTTAGTAGCTCGCAACCCCTAAGTTGTATTTTCAGGTGAGCTAAAACCTTTTCTTACCTTCCCAGGTACCTTCGCTTATTTTATATTTACCCCCAAACAGACAAAGACAGAGAAACAGACACACTCAAACACAATTAAAAGGTAAAAAATACTATGATTTATAGCATAGAACAGTCTCAGACCAAAGACACCGTAGTTTAGACAGAGCTGATCACATGGCCTGGTGAGAAAGTATGTAACAAGAAAACGTGCTTGCTGTATGTTTAGTTTCAAGGCTTAGTTTCAAGGCTACAACAAAGTCACAGAATGAAACATGGATGAGCACTGAGGGGAATACAATGGATTCATTAAGCATTTATTTATGAATTAATATCTGTTGGTTTTTGTTTAGAATACCATTTACTGTTTACATTACTATGTCTACCCTTTGCTTATGTTCTGGGGACCCACTCGGGTACTCTCACATTCAAGTGTGAGTAACACTTTTCTGGCAATCACTCATCTACGGAGAAATTTCTCTAGCCCAATTTTTCTTCATATTAAACCTGTCTAAAGAAAGTTATGTTGGCCCGCTTTGCCCAAGCATTTCTGTTATATATCATCTACTTATTCTTTCTCAAACAACATTACCATGATCTTAGCAGACTTTTCTATACGTGTGTTCTTTGACAGTGAGACAAATATGCTGCCATGCTCTGAGTCTTTCTTCCTACGTGAATATAAAGGATATGTCCTTAATGTCTAGCATTTCTAGGAAACTTTTAACACTAAAGCATTCAGATGCTTAAGGAATTATTCCCTCCGAGTGGAAATATTAATAATACTTTTCTCATGAACACCAAGTGGGCCGAGCACGATGCAGAGCTCTCTATGTATTTGGTGATATCATACCTACAGACTTTATCTTACAAAAAAATTACAACTGGTAGACACAGTTCATTTTAATTATGATTATTTTCTTTCTTCCCTTCATTTTTTATTTTATTTGTGTGTATGTGTGCACGTGCACATAGGTGCATGTTTGTGTGTATGTGTATACATGTATGCTTAGATACATGTATATGCACAGATGTTAGAAGATAACCTCCAACATTAGTCCTTCCACTTTGTTTGTAATAGAGTCTCTGTTGTTTTAACATTTCATCCTAGACAATTAACTTCTGAGTATCTTCCTCTCTATGCCTCATGTCTTCCAACATGATTACAGATGTTTTGTGTTATGTTTTTTACTTAGATTGTCACAATTATCCTACTGCATCATCACACTAGCTCCAGCATTTTGTTTGTTTTTGGTTTTGAGGCAGCAGCTCATGTATCTCAGGCTTTCCTCAAAACTGCTGTGTAACAGTGGATGGCATTATTCTGCTGTTATCCGTACCCCTACCCCTGGAATTAGAGATACACAACACCACTCCAAGTTTAGGTGGTTCTAGGCTTCTTGCATTATAAATAAACATCATTGCAATTGAGCCATGCCACCAACCCTATTATGTTCTTTTCTTTTTCCCATCTTATTTTCATAATCTTCTTGTAATCCATCACTTAATGAACATGATAGTGGCACATGAGTCTTAGAATCAATCACCTTTTATGTCAAAGGAAAAAAAAGACCAAACTGATGAAGATATTAATTTAGTATTTATAATTTTAATTAATATTAGGATTATAAATTTCAGTTCATTTAATCAAGGATGATAGAGTTGAGATAGATGAACAAGTAAAAGCATTTCCCACATAAATCAACTTTTGTTTAATTACAGGTAATGTGTAAAAGTCTTTGTGGAAGCTGGAATCTATAATCCTAAAGGATGGGAGACAGAGGAACCCACAGGAATGTCATTTATGCAACCTAGCTACAGAAGAAATGAGAAATCCTGATCCCCAGAAGAAGAAAGACAACTGTCAAAAGTTGCTCTCTAACCTCTATACATGTGACATAGCTTTCATTTATCTACATTTCCCAAGAAAAAATGAATATACCATTTAAAAATTAATCATTAAAAATGTTTTAAGATGTTGTTGGTTTCTATCCCAATCCTAACTGATTTTATTGGTGTGAATGTTGGAGGAAGTTATCTTAGATAATGGAATAGAAAATAAGGGAAATGTGACACATACAAAACAGAGTTTTCTAACCATAAACAAAAAAAAAATGAGTATCAATGTCACTTTGGGTTTTTTTGGTTTTTGTTTTATTTTTATTACTGGTTATTTTGTTTACACTTAAAATGTTATCCCCCTTCCAATTACCCCTCCATAAACCACCTATACCCTCCTCCCTCCCACTGCCTCTAAGAGGGTGCTCCCCCATCCACCCACCCACTCCTGCTTCAGCGTCCTATATTCCCCTATCCTGGGTCATCAAGCCTCCACAGGACCAAGGGCCTCTCCTCCCAGTGATGCCAGATAAGGCAATCCTCTGCTGCATATCCAGCTGGAGCCATGGGTACCCCCTATTAGTCACTGGGAGCTTTGGAGGATATTGTTGGTTGATATTGTTGTTCTTCCTATGATGTTACAAACCCCTTCAGATCCTACAGTCCAATATTTGGCTGTGTATACCTGTACCTGTATTGGTCAGGCTCTGGCAGAGCCTCTCAGGAGACAGTTATACCAGGGTTCCTGTCAGTAAGCACTTCTTAGAATCAGCAATACTGTGTGGGTTTGGTGTCAGCAGATGGGATAGATCCCTAGGTGGGGCAGTTGCTGGATGGCCTTTCAAAATCCTGACCTTTATTTCTCCCCCATCTCCTCCCATGTCTGAACTGGCCCCCCTTTCCCCTCCCTCTCCTCTTTACCTCCAAGATCCCCCTCTACTTTTGCTACCCAGAGATAATTCTCTTCCCTCTACTGAGTAGTACTGCAGCATACATACTTTGGTGGGATCTTCTGCCTCCTTGGATTTCATATGGTCTGTGAATTTTATCATGGGTATTCCAATTCCTAGCTTCTTTTTGCTAATATCAGTTTGCATTTTTCTTTTTTCTTTTTTTTTTTTTTTTTTTTTTTTTTTTTTTTTTGCTGTTTGTCTTAATTTGGGTTTTATTGCTGTGAAAAGATACCATGACCAAGGCAACTCTTATAAAAGACATATAATTGGAGGTAGTATACAGATTCAGAGGTTCGGTCAGATTGTTATTATGAAACCATACTGATATTTCATGGGTACTATTTCCTTGTCATTTGCAGAAGACACTGTCTCATAGCTCTTTCTACTTCTTCTTCATGATGTTTCCTGAGCCTTTGGTGCCAGGGTTCTGTTGTAAATATATCAGTTGGAGCTAGATATTTACCATCAGTTGTCCTCTGCAGTTTGGCTAGTTGTGACTTCTTGTAATAATCTCCTTCTGCTTCAAAAAGAAGCTACCTAGATGAGGGCTGACAGATATACTTGTGTGTATAAAGATATTTAGAACAGTTAATGATAATACTATGAGAAATCTCACAATGACCCATACCTCAATGAGAAATTACAGGTAATTAATGACTGGAGAGATTAGAGAGAGAGAGAGAGGGAGAGAGAGAGAGAGAAAGAGGGAGAGAGAGAGAGAGAGAATGAATAAGTGTGATCCAGTGATGAGCCCACTGGTAGATGATGCAATCCACAGCGGCCAGCCCTAAGCTACAAATGATTTCAACAGGTTATATTTACAAACGTATATGCATATACATAACAATAATAAAGAATCAAAGGCCATGAATATGAGAAGGAGTAGAAGTTGGGACATGGGAGAATTTGGAAGGAGAAGAAGGAGGAGCAATGATGGAAATTTAGTATTCATATATGAAATTATCAAAAATTAAAGAAAATATTTTAAAAATAAGTTATTTTATGTACAACTGAAAATGATCATATTAATAAAACTGAGTCAATTGATGTTCTCATGTACACGTACACACACACACAATAAACACATACACATACATATCTTCACAACTTTAAAACTGCATAGGTCAGAATGGGAATCAACAGAAAGGAGAATATTGAAGAAAAGGAATGGTATTATATATGAGTAAAAAAATATGTTCAGCATATAAAAATATTATTCATAAAAAATTGAAACAGTACCTTTTTTATATACTATAGGGCTGTGCTAGAATTGAGAAAATGAGAAAATCTCATTAAAAATTTGATTAACACGTCTATTTGATTTTGTATCACTGCAAAACAGTACTTCAACACTAAAATAGACCTTATCTACTATCCAATTCAGACTTCCAGAAAACTCCTTCATAGGATTCTTGCCTTAGCAGCCTATAAAGCACTACTGGAGACTGGAAGGCAGTACAGGAGGAGACAACTCAGAGCATGTGTCCCTAGTGTAATAGCTGGTGTGTGTGTGTGTGCGTGTGTGTGTGCGTGTGTGTGTGTGTGTTATGTGTGTTTATTTATTTATTTATTTATCCTAGCATAATTTCTATTGTGTGTCTGATTGCATGTGTGCACAAGCATCTGTGAGTCAGGAGGCCAGTGGTTGATCTTACTCACTAGCCACCTTGATTTTTGAGACTGAGCATCTCACTGAACCTGGCCTTTACTAATTTAAGTAGACTTGCTGGCCAGTGAGACCCAATGAGCCTCCTGTAACACCTTTTCCAACAAGGAGATTAAAAGTGATTGCTTACCATGCCTGGATTGTATTGGGGTGCAGGAAGTTGAACTCTAGTCCTCATAATTCACTGATTAAAAACTTTATTCATTTTCCATTTTCACAATCCCCCGAGGGTTGACATTTGTCTTGCCCTCCAGATCCGAACTGATACAGAAACTTCCTACTTTGCCTAGGGATATAAAATGCTCAGGTGCCAGCGCTGGCTCTTACTGAAACACTCAGCATTGCATGATATAACAAGACTCAGAGTATCTCCAGTTCCATTGCCTAGCGGTTTGTGTGTGTGTGTGTGTGTGTGTGTGTGTGTGTGTGTTTGTTTGTGGAAAGCCAGGCAAACAATAGGGAAAAGCTTCATCTCTGAAATATTTTCCGTCTCTAAGTTTTATTACTTTCATTAGTGTCATAATGACATCTTCCCATTTTCTTCATCCTCTTGACATGCTTTTGCTGAATTTATATCTTCATTTCCAGTGGGAAGAGACATTTGCACACAGTGGAGCTATGTGCTTGAGGCAGCAGAGAGTTCCACTGGAGAATCCTAGGACAGTCTCCCTGGATAGAGCCTAAGGAATGGAAATTAATGAGCTTCCTGTTAAATTGAAGAAAGAAAAGAATTTGAAAAATTCTTCCACAGATCAAATCTCCAGGCTGCCTCTAGAAACCCTCTTTAGAGAAATTTTTTCCCAATGCAGCAGAAATTAAAACTCTAACCAAGGAAACAGGCAAGAACACCCATAACCCTCAGAGGGAAGGGAGGTAAAAGCCACAATTCAAAGAGCAATATCAGGAAATGCTGTAATAATGAGAAAGAAACGAAGCAAGACAGTGGAATGGGGCCAAGGGACGCTGTGTTTTTCTTTTGCTTGAACACGCAAACTCTGGAGTATGTGCTTCGAAACATCCCAAGAGATCAAACAAGAAACTACAGCCTGCAGTACAATTGCTTGGGAAGAAATAAAGAGAGTTGTGATAAACAGAAGGGCCTCTGGGGATTTGACCTTCTGCTTTAACCATGCTCATCCTGCATCTAAAAGCATCCTCCTGTACTGACCCCACAACAGTTTTTCCACAGTCTGTGTAGGGCATTGCCCTGCACAATAAGTGCTATTCTTGTTAGAGTTGAACAATGACACTGGGGAGAAAAACCTCAGGAAGCAAGAAGACAGCCCTGCATGCAGGGAAAGGTCTCCTCTCCATGACATTTTTAATACACATGGGAGATTTTGCTCTCACTCTTTCTTTTGGTGTCTGTTTTGCTATTTTTCCTTCAACTAATACCTAATTATTGCACATCTGACTTTGTATATCATTCAATCTCATACCAGTGTGTTCACACAACCATAGATTGGATCGAATTTTTCAAAACAAATTATATGTTCTATGTAGTACCTACAATGGTTGCATTTGGACTGAAAATGTAAAGACACGTCTCATGTTATCATTCCCTGACAATTCAGAATAGCAATTATTTATGAATAATTTTCATTGTAGCATTTCATTGTAATTTATTTAGAGATGACTAAACAAATATGGGCCAATAGTATATGGTTCTGTATGTGGTACATGAGAGTGGATGGTTTTTTTTCTTTGTTTGTTTGTTGGCTTTGTTTTGTTTTGGGATTTTATCAATTTAGGAGTGAATTTTCTCCAGATAATAAAGTAAGAGAATATATAAACCATGCATATATATATATATTCAATAAAACCTTTTTTAAACTTAATTTAAAAATACTTTTGAGAATTTCTACCATGAGAACTATAATTACGTCAGTTTCATGCTTCTCTCCATCCTCAATTCTTCTCATCTCCCTCATGTTCTCTCTCAAATTCATGACCTTGTTTCTAATTATTGTTGTTTATACATTCATTATATATTATATATATATATACACACACGTGTGTGTGTGTGTGTGTGTGTGTGTGTGTGTGTGTGTGTGTGTAATGCAAAACAATGGACCAATGAGTCCATTTTGTGTTACTGCTGTTTGGATAACCTAGGCTGAGGCTTGTCCTGGAAGAAGACTAGTTCTGCATCTCCTAGGAGTCATTATAAGTTACCTGTAACTTTTCATCAAGAACAGTGGTTCTCAATCTGTGTGCTACAACCTCTTTGGTAAAAGTCTACCTTGAAAAATATTTACATTGTGATCAATGACAGTAGCAAAATTCCAGTTATGAAGAAACAAATGGTTGTAACATTCAGCAAGAGTCCCTTTCTGTGGAGTAGGCCTTGAGGCTCATTAGACAACTGTTAACTGGTTCCAAAATATAAGTAATACTTCTGCAGCCTTTAGGATATCCGGTCTGTGCTGGTGATTGTTGTAGTTTACATCTGGTTAGAACTGTTGATTAATTCTCTACTTGGTGCTTGCATTGCAGCTTCACATAAAGCTAGTCCTAGGAAGGATACTTCTAGTTCAATCTTGGCTCAATTATTTCAAGTTCTGTGTTCAAAGGATGTAATATATACAGCAAGATTTGGGACTCAATTAAGTACAAAAAAAATACTGTATACTATCATATATGATATATATATATATAATATGTTTATATTGGCTATGTATTTTGTATATATAATATATACTTATTTGTATATTTACTTTTATATATATTATATATACTCTTTTGTGATATATATTTATGTGTGTATATATATACACATACATACATACAAACACATACATATACACACATACATACATACACACACATACATACACGCACATACATACATACACACATATATACATACATACATTCATACATACACACATACATACTATTTTTGTTACCCTGGAGCTCACTGTTTAAACCAAGCTGGAGTGTAACATATAGATCTATACATGTCTCAGACTATGGACCACATATATTATTTTGCAGTCTCTCTGAGTTTCCTGCCCATTGATTCAAATTAGGCTCCCATGAACTGTTTCTGTTGTTGTTGTTATTTAAATATAGTTCAGATCTTTTTCTCTAATATTCATACTAATTTGTGCTTGAAGTGTTTTATTCCTTGTCTAAAGAGCTCGATGTGATTATTAAGCTTTAACCATCCCAAATATGCAATTTCTCCATGGTCTTCTCACTTACTCACTACTTGTGCTGTCTTTTACTGAATTACATGCCTGTTTTCCTCTTTTGCAAGACAAAATCTAATTATTTCTAATATCCCCAGAACATATTCCAATAAGACTTGGCAGTTGTTCAATATAGTGCTGACTGAAAATCTAATTGATAGCCATTTCAAAGTAAGTAGAGAAGTGTTACACTGTACCTTAGGTAAGATCATCAAAGCTACATGATAGTGTCTTCCTTCCTTAGACAACTGAAAAACATATTCCTCTTTTACTTGTAGCTGTGATAAAACACACCAACAAAATCATCTCAAGGAATGAAGGAAGGGTTAATTTACATTGACAGTTCAAAGATACAGTTTATCATGCTGGAGATGGCATGGCAACCCAGATATGAGGCAGCTGCTAACATGTTTCTCTATAGTCAGGAAGCATAGAAATGAGTGCTAATATTAAGTCTTTGTCTCCTTTTGTGTGCAGACCAAAATACCAACTCAGGAGATTATGTTACCAACAATAGGCAGGCATTCTCAAATCAATTAACACAATCTGCTAGGGGGCAAAGCCCTGGATGAATTCCTTTATGCGCTAGAAAATTCCTCTTTCTTTCAACTAATTTATGATGTCTTTTGCAATCTTTTCTAATCTAAAGAACTTTCCATGTTAAAGAGTTGCTCATATAGCTTGACTTATTTTACATCTAGGACTCTAAATTTCTGTGAGACTAAGAATGCAATTGTAGTGTGGGAGGCTTCATTCAGGCTCTGCCTGCCTGTGGCCTCCTTGGCTGTTCCAGAATAAGTATCTACTTCTCCTTGTTAAGAAACATGGCTTATAAAACTGTTTCACCGCAGATATGGGCCATAACCAAGCTTAGTAAGTTGTAGTGACCTTAGACATTAAGGCAGGAGTGTAAAGGCAGAATGTGGGACAATACATTCATATACAAAGAAAGAAAAGAAGTACATTTAAAAATGTAAGATCTTGAGGGAGAATTGAGACAACATACACCATGGAAGTATAATTATATCTCAAGTTTAGAAGGGAAGAGGTGCAGAGGATATTGCAAGGAGGGAGGATGAGGAAGGCCAAATAAATGAGAATAACCAATTTACAGAAAAGACCACTAAAGAATTCACAGTCAGACCTCTATATCCACAAAGAACTTTTGAAGAACAACTTGAAGACACTGGATTTTGTCTATGTTCCTGTCCTATTAAAAATGTCAAAATGTTTATATGTGATCCATATGTATCTTTTATGCTTTAAATCCTCTTTAAATTACTTATAATACCTAGTACACTATAAGTAGACATTGTATTTCTTGTTTAAGGAACAATGGGAAGAAAAATAATATATTTACTATAAGCATAATCATTTACAAACATTTCAATCCATGTTTGGAGGACTGATTGGATTGTACAGCATATAATGTAATAAAAAAAAAACAAGGTCTAAAAACTACATAAGCATGTGTATGTTGGGGGGGGGGTGCCTGTGACCTGGTGTGCTTGTTGAGGTCAATGGAGACAACCCTGTGGGGTTAGTTCCTTCCTCATTCCAATTTTATGGCAGTTTCAAGGAAAGTATTCCAGGTTTCTAAGGGAGAGCCTGCACTGGCTAATCTACCTCACTGAGAAACTATTAGTTTTACATCTTGTGTTTTTATTATATCATTTATTGTGAATTACAGACAGGAAAAACATAATATATAATTTAAAAGTAATAACTTTACTTCCTCTAGAGAAGAGAAAGAGAGAAACAGAGAGAGACAGAGAGAGACAGAGAGAGAGATGGAGACAGAGAGAGGGAGACAGAGAGAGAGAGAGAGAGAGAGAGAGAGAGAGAGAGAGAGAGAGAGAGAGAGATTCTTATGGGACTTTATGTATGTCTTAACATTGAATACACTGTGGATGGTCAATAAATACTCTACCTCTCTATCTGACCATTGTTCCTTGAAGAACATAGTTATCCACAAGAAGGGAGTGAAAGCAACTATACCATTTTAAATACCATGCTGCAGCAAGGAGTTTACATATATATATTCATTCCAGTGTGGGTGAGGATGAATAAGCTGAGTGAGAACTGAAGTAGGCAGATTGGGAGCAAGGGCTTCATATGGAGGAGAAAGTTAGACCATATTACCCTGAATTACAGTGGTCCCATCTAGATAGAAGAGAATTTATGTGGCTCTATCTCCTACAAGATCATTTTAAATGAAGATCTTTGAAGAATAGTCATTAATTGTAACAATACTTGTTAGATTTTACCTCTGGCCAGGCATCTCTTTTTACCCATATTTGCTTCCCTTTAAGTGTGTAGCTTCCCCAGTTACCAGTATTATGACAGTTTCTTCCCTGAAGGGCCTAGTTAGGATGTTCTTTACTTGATGTAGCTGATATGTTAAAGGGAATTCTCTGTGGCAATGAGCATTGAAAGTTGGAAAAAGTATGAAGAAATTTGGTGCTGGAGCACTCTGCATCCCAAGGCCTATTGTGAAATACCACATGGAAGACAAAGTATTAAGAGCAAAATTAAAATATATTTACATAAGAGTCTCACATATGTCAGAATCAGCAAGGCTGGAATGACTAGAGGCTTCAAATAAATGCAAGGAGCAAAAATTTGGAGGGTCACTTGGCTCAGATATTCTCTTTTTTTTCCTCTCCATCTCTCTATCATCTCTCTGTCTCCCTATCTCTCTGTCTCTCTCTCTGTCTCTCTCTCTGTCTCTCTCTCTCTCTCTCTCTCTCTCTCTCTCTCTCTCTCTCTCTCTCTCTCCTTTCTCCACACTCTTTTTGTGTAGCATGTTATATATGGGTGGGCATATACAAATAGGTACTTGTAAAAGCCTGTGTACGTGGATGTGGAGGCCAGAGATTCATACCTGATATCTTCCTTGATCATTCTCCAACTTACTACTTTAGGTAGGATCTCTTATTGAAGATTTTGTCACTTAAGGTATGTATTCTATTTGAACTTTATTATTTAAAATATGGTCTCTTGCTGAACCTTCATTATTTAAAGCAGAATGCCTCACTGAATCTTATATATAATCTTATATAAGTCGGGGACTCTTGCCAAACCTGAAAGGATGAAATCTTGTCCAGGCTGTCTGACTAGTGAGCACTAAGTATTCATAATGTCTCTCCTCTCCTAGTTCTGAAGTTACATAGGTGTATTACTATGACCAACTTCTATTGGGTAATGGCAATCTGAAGTTACATAGGTGTATTACCATGACCAACTTCTGTTGGATAATGGCAATCTGAACTTATCTGGCAAACATTTTTCTACTGAGCCTTTTCATTGTCCTGAGATTTGAGTATTCTAAGATTTTTGCATAGTCTATAAATAGGGCTTGATCATTTCTATATTCATGACAGTACTAAAGTATATTCATTAATTTAATTAATTAGTAAATAATTTTAAGCAAGGAACTTGGGATATAAGTAATGTGTAGAAGCTTAGAGTCAAAGGAAACAATTTGAATATAATCTCTTGAATGATGGAATAGGATTAGGGTGACAGATGGGGATAAATGAAGTGCCATTTGGATTCCTATAAGATCTAGAACTAACAGAATTAGGTTGCTTCAGAGGACACAAAAAGGAAAACGATGGAAAGATATCATCTGTTTTGCAGTAATTCTAACTCATTTTTCACTTCAAGGATCTGTAGTTTAAGAATGACAAAAGACCAATTTGCTGCAAGAAAGAACCTGTTAGCCATGTAGGATCTTCTAGAACATATGCTTGGAGTCCATGTATGTATGGGTTCTCAGAGTTATCAGATTTATTTTAACGTAAGGAATCTAACTTTGTTGTTATTTAAATAACATTTTGTAAATCAAATGTTGAATAAGAATAAAACATATATTTGTTCTTTTTTATTGGAGCATATTTCAGAAAAAAAAAAGATTATACCCCCCTCTGTACACTCTATACACATATCCCACCAGAAGAGAGATAGAACTCCCAGAAGTGCCCTCACTCCTGGCCTCAGAGGTGAGATTGCCATTTTCTCTCCAATAACTGTCCAAAGTGGGACCAGCCAGGAACACTCATGGTACAGAAACAGTAGAACAGCTGAGACAGGATACTTCCAGTCTACATCTGCCCCTGGGACCTGGTGCTGTTACACAGCTCTCTCTTCACAGGTCCCACCAGAAGAGAGCTGGTTTCCCATGAGTGCTGGCACAGGGTTACAGGCCCAGAGGAGGGACAAGCTCCAGCCAGAGACATCAAGACCAACTAACACCAGAAATAACCAGATGGCAAAAGTCAAGACCAGGAACCTTAGCAGCAGGAACCAAAGCTACTTGGCATCATTAGAATATGAGCAAGTCCTGAATACCACAACACACTGGAAAAACAAGATTTGGATTTAAAAATCACATCTCATGATGCTCAGAGAGGACTTCAACAGGACATAAATAACCCTTTTAAAGAAATACATGAGAACACGGGTAAATAGGTAGAAACTCTTATAGAGGAAACACAAAAATCCCTTAAAGAATTACAGGAAAACACAACCAAACCGGTGAAGGAATTGAACAAAACTATTCAGAATAATAAATGGAAGCATAAACAATAAAGAAATCACAAAGGGAGAAAACTCTGGGATAGAAAACCTAGGAAAGAGATCAGGAGTCATAAATGTAAGTAACACCAACAGAATACAAGAGATAGAAAAGAGAATCTCAGGTGCAGAAGATACCATAGAAAACATTGACACAACAGTCAAAGAAAATCTAAAATGTAAAAAGTTCCTAACCCAAAATATCCAGGAAATCCAAGACACAATGAGAAGACCAAATCTAAAGATAAAAAAACCTAAGAATAATAGGTATATAGAGAGTGAAAATTCCCAACTTAAAGGGCCAGTTAATATCTTCAACAAAATTATAGAAGAAAACTTCCCTAACCTAAAGAAAGATGCCCATGAACATACAAGAAGCCTACAGAACTCCAAATAGATTAGACCAGAATACAATTTCTCCTGCCACATAACAATCAAAGCACCAAAAGCACTAAACATAGAAAGAATATTAAAAGCAGTGAGGGAAAATGGTCAAGTAATATATAAAGACAGAACAATCAGAATTACACCAGACTTCTCACCAGAGACTATGAGTGATAGAAGATCCTAGGCATATCTCATACAGACCTTAAAAAACAAAAAAGGCATCCCAAGCAACTGTACCTTGCAAAATTGTCAATTACCATAGACAGAGAAAACAAGGTATTCCATGACAAAACCAAATTTGCGCAACATATTTCGAGAAACCCAGCATTACAAGGGAAAATAGATGAAAAACTCCAACACAAGGAGGGAAACTACATCCTACAAAAAGCAAGAAAATAATTTTCTTTTATCAAACCATAAGAAAGGTTGCGACATAAACATAATTCCATATCTCACAATAAAACTAACAGGAAGCAACAATCACTTTTCTTTAATATTTCTTAATATCAATGGACTAAATTCCCCAATAAAAAGACATAGACTTACAGACTGGATACATAAACTGGACCCAATATTTTGCTCCATACAGGAAACCCACCTCAGTAAAAAAACAGACATAACCTCAGAGTAAAAGGCTATAAACAATTTTCCAAGCAAATGGTCCCAAGAAACAAGCTGGAGTAGCCTTTCTAATATCAAATAAAATTGACTTTCAACCTAAAGTTATCAAAAAAGATAAGGAAGGACACTTAATACTCATCAAAGGGAAACTCTCAATTCTGAACATCTATGCTTCATATGCAAGGGCAACCTTATTCATAAAAGAAACTTTACTGAAGCTCAATGCACACGTTGCACCTCACACAATAAAAGTGGGAGACATAAACACCCCACTCACATCAATGGACAGAAACAGAAACTAAACAGAGACACAGGGAAACTAACAGAAGTTATGAACCAAATAGATTTAACAGATATCTATAGAACATTATATCCTAGAACAAAAGAATGTACCTTCTCCTCAGTACCTCATGATACGTTCTCCATAATTCACCATGTAATTGATCAAAATACAGGCCTCAACAGATATAAGAAGATTTAAATAATCCCTTGCATCTTATTAGATCACCAAGGTCTAAGGCTGGTCTTTAATAACAACAAAAACAATGGAAAGCCCACATACACGTGGAAGCCGAACAATACTCAGTGATAATTTGGTCAAGGAAGAAATAAAGAAAGAAATTAAAGACTTTATAGAATTAATGAAAATGAAGGCACAACATACCCAAACTTATGGTGCACAATGAAAGCAGTGCTAACAGGAAAACTCATAGCTTTGTGTACCTCCAAAAAGGAAACTGGAGCGAGCATACATTAGCAGTTTGACGGCACAACAGAAAGCTCCAGAAGTAAAGGAAGCAAATACCCTCAAGAGGAGTAGATGACAGGAAGTAATCAAACTCAGGGCTGAAGCCAGCCAAGTAGAAACAAAAAGAACTATACCAAGAATGAACCAAACCAGGAACTGGTTCTCTGAGAAAATCAACAAGTAGATAAACACTTACTCAAATTAACCAGAGGACACAGAGACAGTATCCAAATCAACAAAATCAGAAATGAAAAGGGAGACATCGCAACAGAAACCA
>NW_022196891.1:10762917-10771534 GCF_008632895.1 Mastomys coucha
AGATCCTACTACAAAAGCCTATACTCAACCAAACTAGAAATTGTGGATGAAATAGAAAAATTTCTAGACAGATACAAAGGACAAAAGTTAAATTAGGATCCAATAAACGATCTAAACTCTCTCATAACTATTCCCATAACTAAAGGAATAGAAACAGTCATTAATAGTCTCCCAACCAAGCAAAGCCCAGGTCCAGAAGTGTTTAGTACAGAGTCTATCAGACATTCAAATAAGACCTAATACCAATACTCTTCAAACTATTCCACATTATAGAAACAAAGGGAACATTACCTAATTTGTTCTGTGAAGCCACAATTGCTCTGATACCTAAACCACACAAAGACTCAACGAAGAATGAGAACTTCACACAAATTTCCTTAATCAATAATGATGCAAAAATACTCAATAAAATTCTCGTAAACCAAATCCAAGAACACATCAAAACTATCATCCATCACAATCAATTAGACTTCATCCCAAGAATGCATGGATGGTTCAATATACGCAAACCCATCAATGTAATCTACTATACAAACAAACTCAATGAAAAAACACATGATCATTTCATTAGATGCTGAGCAAGCATTTGACAAAATCAAACACCCCTTCATAATAAAAGGCATGGAAAGATCAGAAATTCAAGGCCAATGAATAAACATAGTAAAATCAATATAAAGCAGACCAGTAGCAACATTAAATCAAATGCAGAGAAACTTGAAGCAATACCACGAATATCAGAGACTAGACAAGGCTTCCCTCTATCCCTACCTATTCAATATAGTACTTGAAGTCCTACCCAGTGCAATTAGATGAGAGGAGTTCAAATGGATACAAATTGGAAAGGAAGAAGTCAAAATATCATTATATGAAGGTGTTTTGATAGTATACTTAAGTCACCCCAAGAATTCCACCAGAGAACTCTTTCTTAAATCTGATAAACAACTTCACCAAAGTGGTTGAATATAAAATTAACTCAAACCAATCAGTGACCTTCCTCTACTCAAAGGATAAAAAGGCTGAGAAAGAAATTAGGGAAACAACACATTTCACAACAGTCAAAAATAATATAAAATTCCTTGGTGTGTTTCTAACAAAGCAAGTGAAATATCTGTACAAGAATAACTTTAAGTCTCTGAAGAAGAAAATGAAAGAAGATTTCAGAAGATGGAAAGATCTCGATCTCATATGCTCATAGACTGACAGGATTAATATAGTAAAAATGGCCATCTTACCTAAAGCAAGCTACAGATTTAATGCAATCACCACCATAATTCCAAGTTAATTATTCATAGAGTTAGAAAGAGCAGTTTGCAAATTCATCTGGAATAACAAGAAACCCATGATATTGAAAACTACCCTCAATAATAAAAGAACTTCTGGTGGAATCACCATCCCTGACCTCTAGCTGTATTACAGAGCAATTATGATAAAAACTGTTCTGGTATTGGTACAGTGAGAGGCCAGTAGATCAATGGAATAGAATTGAGGACCCAGAAATGAACCTACACACCTATGGTCACTTGATCTTTGACAAAGTAAAATCATTCGGTGAAAAAAAAGACAGCGTTTTCAACAAATGGTGCTGGTTCAACTAGCATTTAGCATGTAGAAGCAAGCAAATCAATCGACTCTTATCTCCTTGTACAAACCTCAAGTCCAAGTGGATCAAGGACCTCCAAACAAAACCAGATATACTGAAAGTGACAGAAAAGGAAGTGGGGAAGAGCCTCGAGCACATAAGCATAGGAGAAATTTTCCTGAACAGAACAGCTTAAGCTCTAATATCAAGAATTGACAAACAGAACTTCATCAAATTGCCAAGCTTCTGTAAGGCTGCAACCAACAGATTGGGAAAAGATCTTTACCAACCCTACATCCAATAGAAGGCTAATATCCAATATATACAAAGAACTCAAGAAGTTAGACTCCAGAGAAACAAATAGCCCGATTAAAAATGGGGTACAGAGCTACACAAAGAATTTTCAACTGAGGGATACAGAATGGCTGAGAAGCACCTAAAGAAATGTTCAACTTCTTTAGTCATCAGGGAAATGCAAATCAAAACAACCCTGAGATTCAACCTCACCCCAGTCAAAATGTCAATGATCAAAACTCTGGTGACAGCAGATGTTGGTGAAGTTGTTGAGAAAAATTAACACTCTTCTGTTGCTGGTGGGATTGCAAGCTGGTACAACTACTCTGGCAATCAGTTTGATGTTCCTTAGAAAAGTGACGTTCCTTAGAATAGTACTACCTGTGTACTCAGCTATACTACCCAGAAGATACTCCAACATGTAATAAGGAGACATACTCCACTATGTTCATAGAAGCCTTATATATAATAGCCAGAAGCTGGAAACAACCTAGATGTCCCTCAACAGAGGAATGGGTACGGAAAATGTGGTAAATTTACACAAGGGAATACTCCTCAGCTATTAGAAACATGCATTTATGAAATTCTTAGGTAAATGGATGGAACTAGAAAATATCATCCTGAGTAAGGCAACCCAATTACAAAAGAACATACATAGTGTTCACGCACAGGTTGAAGAACAATAAAGCTGTACCCCCAGAGCTCCCAAGAACTAAACCACCAACTAAAGGGTACATACACATGGAGGGAGCCATGGCTCCAGCTGCATATGTAGTAGAGGATAACCTTGTAGGACATCAATGAGAGGAGAGGCCCTTGGTCCTGTGAAGGCTCGATGCCCCAGTGTAAGAGAATGCCAAGACAGGAAAATGGTAGTGGGTGGGTTGGCGAGCAGGGGGAGGAGGGTGGGTTAGGGGGTTTTCAGAAGGGAAACCAGGAAAGTGGATGTATGGCCCCTTCTAAATACTGGTTACCTGTCAATCTCTAATCCATCTAAAGTGCTGCAATAAGGGAAATTATGACCCAAAGTTTGTTTTTTATCTTAAGAAATTAATCATTTTTCAAAGGTGAAACCACAGACAAAAAAAAACAAACAAAAAAAACAAAAAAACAAAACAAAACAAAACAAAAAAACAGAACAGAGCAAACAATTAAAATACTGCTTTCCTAGGCCACCAATGTGGAGATAATCTATACCCGTGGTTGTTAATAATATCAACATGGCAGTGTCTAGAATGACTTTGGAAACAAACCAAATGAATCTCCAAGTGTAGATAGACCCACCAAGGTAGATAGTCTAGTGAGGAGGATCATTGGATAAAGGCTAGTAGTCATTTCACTTTGTCTACCACGAAGAACCAATTTCAATCTGTGGTGAAAGATGAGAATTGCCTCTCACATGTAATGACCTCCATGCACATGTGTGTCCATACATATACATACATAAATACATATATACACACACATTCAAAAATTAGTGCAATAAAATATTGTAATAACCTTTTATGGATTCATAATTTGAAGTCATTGTTTTCAGGTGAGGCATCTATGAAGGTAGAAGGTCATTGGGGCTATGCCAAGTCTTGATAAGTTTTTTTTCCAGACCATCACTTCCCTTTTTTTTTCAATCCTGTTGGCATGAGACAAAGGACACTGCAGTGCAATGCTATTTTGCAAAGATGTTCTGGCTCACCACAGGTCCAGGCACAACATGGGCAGGTGACTTTGAACTGCAATCTCTGAAATCAAAACTAAGACTTTTCTCCTTTTACTGTTTCAGTGGGTCTCTCTCTATAAATATAGCTATAAATGATATTCATCCATGTATGTTTGTATGTATATGCATGGACACATATATCCATGTGTCCACGGAAGCTCAGAGTTGATGTATTCCTTGACTGCTCTACACTTTATAGAGAGAGTCAACGTATGTCACTGAATGCCATTCTTAACCGATTTTGCTAATATGCCTGTGTAGCTTGTTCCAGAGAACTCTTGTCTCTGCCTTCCGAGTACTGGGAGGACAGGTAGCCATCACACCTGCCTAGATTTTCATGTCAGTTATGGTGACCTATATTCTGATCCTCATGCTTTTACAGTAAATGTTTTACCTTCTGAGCCATCTTCCAAGATGCAACTTTTCTCTTCTAAGTTGTTTCTTTCAGATATTAATCACAGTAATGAAAGTGCCCACAGAAGCTGTGAGGGTGTTTCTATACTTACTTTACATGATTTGGGTACAAGCTCAGTTTTCCCACCTGTTGGCTTGGCAGTTCCATATACAATCATCATAAAAGAGAAGCAGTCAGCTGTGAGGGAATCACCTCTGTATAAATTCTCCCTTAAAAATACATTGTTGTGGACTGTGGAATCTAGAAAAGGATACAGGATTTTAATTCATCAGTGCCAGAGGGTAGAGCAGATGGCTCACATTTTCCATGCAAGCATGAAGAGCTGAGTAGCACTACAGAATCAATATAAAATTTGGGCATAGCAGTGCCCACTTTTTGGACCAGTGCTGAAGAAGTAGAGGCAGAGACAGGAATAACTCTATGGCTCACTGGACAGTGAGATAACTTACTTGGTGAGTTTCATCCTAATGAGGGACCCTATATTGAGAAACAAGGCAAATAGCTCCTGAGGACAGACCACCAATTTTGATTTCTGACTTCCACGTTTGCTCATGTACACACATACAGACCCACAAACACACACACACACACACACACACACACACACACACACACAGAATCCTAAACATACAGAAACAGTTATCTAAAATGTAGATTTAGTACTGATATAGACCTGTTTTCATGATTACACTTGAATTTAGGCTATTTGTTTAATCTTTACCAAGTGACTTGCCCTTAATATCTATTGATTTTTCATGGACACTCTTTAGGAAATTAATCTCTATTCACAATATTAGTCTGAAACTATATAACACAACTATAAGGGAGATATATTGAAAATTCAGCCCTAATAACCATAATTCTTTAGTGGAACCTTGAAAAAAACCTTACCATTTATAATCACAAGCAATTATGCTTTTAGAAATGTGAACCCTCCAAAGTTTCCATTTTCATCACTATAGAAGCTCACAGGAATGGCTCATTAGGGAAAAAAGAAAATATTAACTTACTCAAAGATAGCCCCTTATATTTTTTATGAAAGTAATACATTGGGTAGATATTTCAATACAGTTAATTACTAGTATATATGTTCCAGAATTATTTATTTTTTATGTATAAGTTTATGGTATGAACATCTAAATTTGGAAGATGTGAACTGATGCTCATGCATAGGAGAGGAAGTCACCATGTTTCTGACTACACCACTCAACCTTTCCTCTTGAGACTGTGTTTTTCTCTGAATTTGAAAACTTCAGACTTCACTGGAATGACTAGGCAACAGGCATTCAGGATCTGCCTGTTTAGGTCTGCCATTATTGAGGATACAAACATGTGTCACCATACTCCAAGTACTATGTAGGTGCTGGCAATTTGGATTCTTGTCTCTAAACTTATGTCTCAAGTGATCTTACCCACTGAGCCATCTCTTCAGTTTCATTTTCTGAGACGATTTGAAGCATTTCATTTCTCTTTTGTTGTTTTGGGTTCATTGAGTTGTCTTATTAGAAATGATTTTATGACCAGTTTACTGTGGAGGACATAAAATAAACCACACATGGACATAGTACAAGTTTCATCAACTGCTTGGTACTTTGTACATTATTATATTTAATTCTACATTTACAGAAATCATTTACCTCCTAACTAGGAACATTCCAATTGTTTTTGTTTTTATTTCTGGACTAGACTTCCCACATCATTTTTATTTAATCCTCATTTCTTCAGATTTTTCTGTTCTAATATTGTACAGTTTCCTAGAATTTCATTACTATTTCAGATGAACAGTGTTTACTAGCCCATTCAGCTTACATTTTGAGCTTTAATTCTTATTTCATTTCAGCCTTTTATTCCCATGAAGGCAGTGATACAAGGGAATCCTGCTGCAACTGTATCCAGCGTTTGCTGGGGATTATTAATGTCTGCTCTCTGTTGTTATGAGAGAATACCAGAAACTTCTCTACACATAGGATAGAAACACAGGAGCCAAAGATTACAGATCCAGCACCCATATAGAAGCTATACAGGCATAGTGATCCACTTCCAATCATCTCTGGAAATGGAGATAAGAGGGAGCAAGTTATACATTTGGTGAAAAATCCAGCCTAAGTGACTAGGTAGAAAAATATCAAAATAGAGATTAGATATTATAAGCCTCTCTTGCCTCCTTTCCCAGGTGACCCTCCCCCATGCACACAAGTGTACCTACACATAAGTGAACTTGCATGTGCGTATGAGTTCACTCCATACTCACATATACATTCAGGAAACAAATGATAGATGTTTCTTTGGGGTAATATATGGTGTTAGTATTTGTTCAGATTATAATTGAGAGTGTCATGCTGCTTCAAGTCCTGGTGGAGAACTGAGGGAAAATTGGAACCTAAAGAAGAAAGACAAGAGAAATCAGAAGAATTTAAGAGTCTTTTGATGTTCTACCTAATTTTATGAGAATAATATTAATCTCTATTGATGAGAATGGTATTAAATGCTCCTTCAAAATTTTAGAGTATTGTTTTGATTACCTTTCAGATTCTTGTAACTAACACCTCACAATTCCAGGATTTACAATTCATCATGATTAGTAAACATGGAAGCCTCACAGCTGTAACCAGAGCTTTGTTTCCATGGTGACTCAAAATCCCATCAAGTTTATAGTCATGATTAATCATCACAGGGACCAAATTTTTACTATAAATGTTGTTTGGATGCTCTCGACTCCAGCCTTCTAAGATTTTCTACATATCTTGTATGACGGTGCACATGTGCCAATAAGTGTGAATGAATATCATCGAACCATAACCTGGACTCTGCTCTGTTTCCTTCAGTCCACTTCAGCTAGGCTTCAGCCAGTAATAAGAAAAAATATTTTAAGTTGTTCTGTTTGTGTTTATATGTAGGTGAGCCCATGTGTTCACATGTCTATCAGGTGTCATGTGGAGGCCAGAGGTCAAAATCAGGTATGATGCCTTCTTCTTCCACCTTCCATATCTTTTTTTTAATTTGAAACATGGTTTCTCATTGAACCTGTACCACACTGATTGTCTAAACTGCCTGGTAAGTGAAATCTGGAACTTCCTCTGCTTCTACCTCCACAATGCCATAACTGCACACTGAGACTTATATTTTTACATGGGTGCTGCTGATCCAATCACAGCTCTTCATGATTGTGCAGCGTTCACTTTATTCCCTTAGCTTTCTTACCAGACTCTTGGTTGTTTTCTTCTGCCTGCCAAATTTGTGGAATTTATCAGACTTTCCTGGCACTATAAAAAGACAGATGTTCCTGCTTTCCACAGTATTTTCTAGAAGCAGAGGTGGTACTAATCTCTACCCAAAGCCATTTTTCACCATATACCTCTATTGTTTATAAGGTTTCAGACTTCTTTAGAAGAGCAGAATTGAGATGATGTCTCAGTAGCTGAAGCATTCAGTACAAACTTGAAAACCTGAGTCCAGATGCCTCGAGAACTTAAACCTGGACACAGTATCACACATCTGTGATGTAAGTGCTCCAGCATGGAGATGACACCCAAACTGGAATATCCTTGGAAGCCTGTGGGCCAGTGATTGTGGCATACACAGTGATGAACAATGATGGGACCCGCTCTTAAACAGGATGGAAGGCAAGCTTGACCAAACATTTATGTTTCCTTCTTTCAAATGAAATTCTCCTCTACAACTACATGTGCACCATGATACATGGTACAAGAAAGCCTGTATTCAAACATGAATACACATATACATACACACATATGCATGTGCACACACAAACACACACACACACAAAGAAAAGATAGCAATTTATATATTACCCTTGTTAGGTTTCACTCTTGTCCTTGACTGACTCTCTATTGATATGAGATCCTGTGATGATTGAAATCTCTAATGTTGGGCTGAGTTACAACTTAGTCCACAAAGGCAAAGTAAGATTGTGGTAGACAGATACATTTACAAAACATCTCTGTTATTTCATGAGGAATGCAGGTTTTTTAGAAGGTAGGAATGCTGTAAGAAAACACACAGGAATGCGCCATATTGATGGAGACTCTTTAAAAAACAGGAAATTCTTTATTAAAACCTGAAATGCTAAAGTAGTATATTGAGAAAAGAGTAACCATAACTCTATGAAAATTCAGTTTGTGGCTCAAGGAGCTTGACTAATCAACCATATGTGTTTACCTCCCTTTCATCCAGAAATTCTGTAATGATGGCAGAAGGGATACAATAATAGAAATACATTGCTGACCCATGAGGCCGTGGTGTGGCAGCCAGGAAGTAAGCCTCTCACTTAGCAAAGCAGTGAAAACTTGGGAAATGTTAGGACCACTTGGGATTTGAAGACAACAAAGCAATACAGCATTTTCTGAGTGACCCTGCCTACTGCTACAAGACTGATTGCATAGGAAAAAAAAAACTGTTCTAAACCTCCATGTGACACTAGCTATTAGTTCTTCTCCTTGCCATTTGAATCCATCCAGGACATGCTCCAAATTCCTGATACATTATTCTTTTCTTCATAACAATCCTCTGGTATAATTATGTAGTTGTTAATTTTCATTTTTGTGTCTATCTCTCCAAATCTCTCTCTCTCTCCCTCTCCCTCTCCCTCTCC
>NW_022196891.1:10771758-10788615 GCF_008632895.1 Mastomys coucha
CTCTGTCTCTCTGTCTCTCTGTCTCTCTCTCTCTCTCTCTCTCTCTCTCTCTCTCCTTCTCGTGTGTGCTTGTGTGTGAGTGTGTGGTGGCACGTTAGGGAGTATTGACACATGTGTATGCACGAATGTGAAGACAGGAAGACAAACTGCTCTCATGACTAAGGAGCCATCCTTCTTTTTTGTTTTCTTTTTTGTTTATTTAGTTAGTTAGTTTTGTTTTTATTTTTTGAGATGTCTTAGTTTTACACAAAAGTAGTCATTTAAGACATACTTTGTGTAGTAGGCCTATGGGGGCCTTTTACCATTGCAACTGTATCAAAGTTATTCAAATCTCCCTGATTTATGAGGCTCAAAGAAAGTTGCTTCTGATATTTAGGATTCCCTTATTATTTAAGCCTCTTCTATGAATTCCCCCACTTTTGATCACTTTGCTATTTTTACATTTGACCATATTTTCTCAGTAATATGAGGCATCTTGACCTTGTATGTTTTCCTGCATATCTCATGCTGTGTATCTTCATGCCAGGAACAAAGAAGATCTTCAAAAGATTCTAAATACTGTTTTCTATTGCCTCTCTGCTCTGGTCATGCCTTTTTCTTTGCCTCTGGGCTTTTATAAGTAAAGATTTAATTTTATTGTTATATATTTGTTGGTATGTGTATGTGAGTGCAGGTTCACATAGAGGCCAGAAGAGTGCTGGATCACTGGAAGCTTGAGTTACAGATGACTATAAATCATCTGTCTGGGGTTTTCTGCAAGAGCAGTATACACTCTTAAATACCGAACAATTTCTTGAATCCCATGTGCCAGTCTGTTATGGATTCCTCTCAAGCATAAGTTAGACTAGGATATTAGACCTCTCAGTGTATCATCTAGAATATGGGTGATAACCGGAAGGATTACAAGGCTATCAAGACTACATCACCAGCTAGATGACAGAATCTCCTCTTGAAAGGGGGTCATTTCTGGGAATAGAATAAACCACAACTCTTAAATTAGAAACAAACTGGTCTATATCTGTTACAGATAACTGTTCATTATCTAAGAGCAACCAGGCCAATCGAGAAAGCTCAACTCATAAAATGATTTCTGTGCAAAGGTGAGAACCCAAATTCATCCTGAAAGCCCCTTTAAACATAGCTGCAGCTCGTACTAATCAATTGTATTCCAAGGATCGGCAGAATGAAGATAGACAGATCCCTAAAGCTCACAAGACAGCCCGCCTAGATTACTTTGTGAGCCACTGGCCAATGGGGGACTGTCTGTAAAAGACAAGATGAAAAGCAACTGAAGAATAATACCTGAGATTAATTTCTGGTGCCAGGACATAAATCACTTAGGAGACTAAGTCATAAACTTCCTAAATAGGAATAATACTGCCCTTCACTGAGAGCCTGGAAACTTCACCTCATCTTCTCAACCAAGTGAGGACACAGCCGGAAGCTGCCATCTGCTATTGGCCGGATACTGAATCCTTTGCTCCTTTGATTTTATTTTCATTTTTTTTTTAGATATTTTCTTTATTTACATTTCAAATGATATCCCCTTTCCAGGTTTCCCCTCTAGGGAAAAAAATCCTGTTGCCTCCCCTCTCCCCCTACTCACCAACCTACCCTCCTCCACTTCCTGGCCCTGGCATTCCTCTACACTGGGGCATAGAACCTTCACAGGACCAAGGGCCTCTCTTCCCATTGATGACTGACTAGGCCATCCTCTGCTACATATGCTGCTGGAGCCGTGAGTCCCACAATGTGTACACGTTGGCTTCGTCCCTGGGAGCTCTGGGGGCACTGCTTAGTTCATATTCTTGTTCCTTCTATGGGGCTGCAAACCCCTTCAGCTCCTTCTGTACTTTCTCTAGCTCTTCCATTGGGAACTCTGTGCTCAGTCCAATGGTTAGTTGTGAGCATTCACTCTGTATTTTGTCAGTCACTAGTAGAGCCTCTCAGGAGACAGCTATAACAGGCTTCTGTCAGCAAGCACTTGTTGACATCCACAATAGTGTCTGGGTTTGGTGACTGTATGTGGGATGGATCCCCAGGTGTGACAGTCTCTGCATGGTCATTCCTTCAGTATCTGCTCCACACTTTATCTCTGAACCTCTTTCCATAGGTATTTTGTTCCCCCTTCTAAGAAGGACCAAAGAATCTACACTTTGATCTTCCTTCTTCTTGAGCTTTATGTGGTTTGTGGATTGTATCTTGGATGTTCTGAGATTCTGGGCTATTATTCACTTATCAATGAGTGCACACCATGTATGTTCTTTTGTGATTAGGTTACTTCTCTCATATTGATCTTTTCTAGTTCCATCCATCTGCCTACGAATTTCATGAAGTCACTGTTTCTAATAGCTGAGTAGTACTCCATTGAAGGAAACCGGCCTGCAGTTTCACTTCTTAACGTGAGTGATTCACGAACTGGGGAAGTCGAGATTCTGTGGAAATAAGCGGGTTAGGAGAGACAAGGAACGACACCAAGTAGATGCTTATCAAGGTGTGATCTTTACTTAGTGAATTGGGATATTTATACCTAAGGCAAAACAATCTTATGTCTTTTAGCATATAAGTGAGAACAGGGAAAAAACATATCAGTACATATCAGTCATGTAAACAAGCCCCTGCAAGGGAGGGCTCCAGGCAGGAAAGCGGATTAAAGGTTTAGTTCTTTTTGAATTCTGGGCTACCGGTTCTGACTTTGACCCCTGGAGCTGTCTCCGGTCCCAAACACCTGATGGGCCGAGCTGGCCTCAGGAGTCCAATTGAGGAATCCCGTTGAGCTCAGCAGGAACAGTACACTCCATTGTGTAAATGTGCCACATTTTCTGTATCCATTCCTTTGTAAAGGGACATCTGTGTTGTTTCTGGCTTCTGGCTATTATAAATAAGGCTACTATGAAGGAAACCGGCCCGCAGTTTCACTTCATACCGTGGGTGATTCACGAACTGGGGAAGTCGAGTTTCTGTGGAAATAAGCGGGTTAAGAGACAAGGAAGGGACACCAAGAAAGGATGCTTATCAAGGTGTAATCTTTACTTAGAGAAATGGGATATTTATACTTGAGGCGAAACAGTCATGCCTTTTAGCACATAAGTGAGAACAGGAATCGAGCATATCAAAGCGAGGACTCCAGGCAGGAGGGCGGATCAAAGTTTTAGTCCATTTTGAATACTGGGCTCCCGGTTCTGGCTTAATCCCTAGCTGGCTCCAGACCCCTGGTGAGCCGAGCCGAGCTGCTGTCTCGAGCGTACAATGAGACCCCTCAAAGTGGTCAGCAGGACCATTACACTACTATAAGCATGTGACCTCAGTATATGTTGCAGCATCTTCTGAGTTTATGCCCAGGAGTGATATAGCTGCGTCCTTAGGTAGTACTATTTCCAATATTCTGAGGAATTGCCAAACTGATTTGCAGAGTGGTTGTCCCAGCTTGCAATCCCGCCAGTCATGGAGGAGTGTTCCTCTTTCTCCACAGCCTCACCAGCATCTGCAATCACCTGAGATTTTGATCTTAGACATTCTGTCTGGTGTGAGGTGGAATCTCAGGTTTGTTTTGATTGGCATTTCCCTGATGACAAAGGATACTGGACATTTCTTTATGTGTTTCACTGCCATTTGGTATTTCTCAGTTGAGAATTCTTTGTTTAGCTCTGTATCCCCTTTGTAGTAGGGTTATTCATTTCTCTCGATTCTAACTTCTTGAGTTTTTGTACATATTGGATAGTAGCCCTCTACCACATGTAGGTTTGGTAAAAATATTTTCCCAATCTGTTGGTTGCCATTTTGTCCTGTTGACAGTGACCATTGCCTTACCGAAGGTTTACAATTTGATGAGGTCCCGTTTGTCAATTTTTTATCTTAGAGCATAAGCTATTGGTGTTCTGTTCAAGAAATTTTCCCCTATGCCTATGTGCTCAAGGCTCTTCCCCTCTTTCTGTTCCATTACTTTTGGTGTATCTGGTTTTATGTGGAGGTCCTTGATCCACTTGTACCAGAGCTTTGTACAGGAGATAAGAATGGATAGATTTGCATTCTTCTACATGCTGACTGCCAGTTGAACCAGCACCATTTGTTGAAAATTCTGTCTTTTTTTCACTGAATGGTTTTAGTTGCTTTGTCAAATATCAAGTGACCCTTAAGTGTGTAGGTTCATTTCTGGGTCCTCAATTCTATTCCATTGATCTACTAGCCTGTCATTATACCAATACCATTCAGTTTTTATTACAATTGCTCTGTAATACAGCTTGAGGTCAGGGATGGTGATTCCACCGGAGGTTCTTTTAGTGTTGAGGATAATTTTCAATATCATGGGTTTTTTTTTGTTGTTGTTGTTATTGTTATTCCAGATGAATTTGCAAACTGCTCTTCCTAACTGAATAATTGAGTTGGAATTTTGATGGGGATTGCATTGAATTTGGAGCTCGCTTTAGGCAAGAAAAAATGGCATTTCAAAAAAAAATGGCCATTTTTGCAATATTAATCTTGTCAATTCATGAGCGTGGGAGATCTTTCCATCTTCTCAGATATTCGTCAATTTCTTTCTTCAAAGACACAAAGTTCTTGTCATACAGACATTTCACTTGCTTAGTTAGAGTCACAACAAAGTATTTTACATTATTTGTGACTATTGTGAAGGGTATTGTTTTCCTAACTTCTTTCTCAGCCTTTTGATCCTTTGAGTAGAGGTGACCAACTGATTTGTTTGAGTTAATGTTATATCCAACCACTTTGCTGAAGTTGTTTATCAGTTTTAAGAGTTCTCTGGTGGAATTTTCGGGGTCACTTAAGTATACAATCAAAATACCTTCAAATACTGATGTTTTGACTTCTTCCTTTCCAACTTGAATTCCTTTGACCCACTCTCACTGTCTAATTGCTCTGAGTAGTACTTCAAGTACTATATTGAATAGGTAGGGAGAGAGTGGACAGCCTTGTCTAGTCCCTGATTTTAGAGAGATCGCTTCAAGTTTCTCTCCATTTAGTTTGATGTTGGCTACTGGTTTCCTGTATATTGCTTTTACTATGTTTAAGCATGGGCCTTGAATTCCTGATCTTTCCAAGCCTTTTATCATTAAGAGGTGTTGGATTTTGTCAAATGCTTTCTCAGCATCTAATGAAATGATATGTTCTTTTTCTTTTTTTAATTTTAAAATAATACTCTTATTATCATCTATTTAATACATTTATTATATTTTCATACATATATAATAATGTATTTTGATCATATTTAGCCTTTAGGGGATATGAGACTGTTTAGATAATTTAAGTGATCCTGACTTAACTTTGGTATCCTTTGATTTTGAACTCTTAGCCCAGAGAATTGAGAGAAATACATTGTTTTTAAGCTTCTACGGGATATTTTCTTACAAAGAAGCTAGTAGAATGAACTAAAACAAGGTTTAGGTCCTAGCATTAGCTCTCTCTCTCTCTCTCTCTCTCTCTTTCTCTCTCTCTCTCTATGTTCAGTTGTATACCAACATGCATGAAATGTATATATGTGGAAGACAGAAGACAATCTTTGCTGTCATTCCTCAAGCATTGTCCACCTTGCATTCTGAGATGGGTCCTTTATTCCCCAGGAATTCTAAAAATACAATAGATAGCTGACAAGTACACCATGAGGATATAGCTTTATGAGTGTGTTTTTAAATACAGTAACCTAGATGGCTAGCACAAACTAGGGTTCCTGTGGCTGTATATGTTTATTTTTAAAATAAAATAATGGAACAAAGATAAGGTGGCATAGGTAATCCACCAATTTCACTGCTTTTCTTCAGTCAAGCCCACTCCCTTTATTCTCCTCCCATGGTTCTGAGTGGTTTGCTGTCAAAGCAGAAACACGGGAGTATCAGACAGCTTTATTCTATGAGGCTGCCCAGCTGCTGACAAGTGATTGGCAGAAGGGCCTTATCTCTGTACCCATCAGCATTGATGGGAAAACAGGAGCACAGTATATTGACATTCTCATTCCTATATTCTCTGTCCCTGTCTCTCCAAAAATAGGATTAGGCGATAGCTTTTGTGTTCTCTGAATTCATGATTGTAAATATTCCCAGGTATAATCTCAAAATACAGAGTTTCATTCTTTTTCTTTCCACAGTAGATATGCAAAGAATTCAAATTGTATCTCACCAACATCTCATTCATTTAATTGCTCAGAAAAGTCACCAATACCATTCCCACCTGACATAATTTTATCATACAAACCACTTTCTCTGTGAAGTCCATGCTAGCTTCAATGTGCAAAAATGGAAAACAGAGACATTAAAATGTAATATTAATCATAATTTATAAAGATGTTTTGGGGGAAACAAGTTACAAAGTGTTTTTCATTTTCCTCCTTTGTACTGTGGTCAATGAAATTTAGGAAGTATTTGTAATGGAGGCTTGCTTGCCCGGATGGCAGCAATAACGACAGAACACCAAGACTTCTCTCGATGGTTTACTCAGGAATTTTCTTTTGTGTTAACAGCTCTTTCAGGTACCCAAGTGTTACAGCTCTCCTAGGTTCCTAGGTGTTATGGCTCTTTTAGGTGTTACGGCTCTTCTTGGTGTCACCGCCTCCTCCCGTCTCCCAGGCACCGCAGTTCCTCTTGCCTCCGTGGAATAGGTGCTTCTTGCTTCTAGGTGCCGCAGCTCTTCCTGCTTCCTTCCTTCCTGCAGAGGTGGTGGCAGCTCTTGCTTCTGCTTAGTCGCCACTGCTCTTGCTTTGGCGGAGTGGCATGGAATGGCTCTGACTGCCTGGAGAGAGCCCCTTATATACCCCTGCCCGAGCTTTCATGGTTCTCCTGGATTGGTTCCCTAGCAATCGCCTCATTAGCATACACCTGCTTGGGAGGGGCGCATGCGCAGTATACATCCGCTCGGGAGACACCTAATTTGCATGAGCCCGCTCGAGAGGGGCGAGAGGGGCGCATGTGCAGTGGAATCATCTATCGCTGCCGCTGCGCCCATCTTGGATTCGATCTTCCGAGCGGCTGCCTACAAGTATTTTAGGAAGGTCATCTCCAGTGCTGGCAACATTGAAACAAATTTAGACAATATATGTATGAAGGTCAATCCTGTTTGTCAACTTGAGTGGATTTAGAATAAAGTAAAAACAAAGCTGCTGTGGACTCCCTTGAGGAATTTTCTTGATAGATTATTTAAAGTGGGAAACCCCATCCTCACATAAATGGCATCTGGTGCCAGCTCAGATCAAAGGATGGTAGGAAGAAAATTTGCTTTTTGCCTTGCCATATTCTTACTGAGAAGTTACACTTGACCTACCTCATCTCTTCTCTGACATTAGAACAGTGCCTTTCATCTTCAAATGGACACTGATACAGCAGCAGTCTGTATCCTCCACTCTTGACCCTCCAGGCTTTTTGTATCAGATTGAGATGGCAGAGACATCTACCAATAGTGACTAAACAACTTTCTGATTCTCAGCCTCTCAGGTTTGAATGGGTCACTGTTGAGACCACTCAGAACAGACTGAATAAGACAATCTTTTAAAAAAAAATCCCTCTACTACATAATCACTCTATGGGTCATATTCCTCTAGTGAAGCCTTGATAAACATTCTAGTCATAGTCACTTGTTAGAAGAAAAAAGAGGGGTTCTTTTAGAATGAAAAAAGAATGAAAAATATCACCTCATCTCTATGACACTACATTGAAGAGAGAAGCCATCAAATTTCCTGTTTTAGACATTGTTAGAGTGAGACCCAAATTTCTGATTCCCCCCATGTAGCCATTTCTGTTTTGCATTTCTTTCACTAAAGTTCTCATTTTAAAATTCATTAATTAAAAACTTTTAAATGATTTACTTCATTTGAATTTTCACATCCACTCATTTAGAAATAACCTAGCACTAACCTTTATGTTATTAAGGTTGTAGTCCTGATTATGGTTTGTTTGTTTTCTTTTGTTTTGTGTTTTCTCAACTTAATAAAGGCTAGAGTCATCTAGGAAGAGGGACTTCAATTGATAAAATGACATGTTCAGACTGGCTTGTGGACATGTCTGTGGAGCATGTCTTTCTTAATGACTGATGCGTCAGGTCCTAGATTTGTGTGGATAGTGAAACTACCACATACAAGTTCCTTAGGGTATAAGAAAGAAGGCTAAACAAGCCATGGAGAGCAAGCTTGTAAGCAGCATTCTTTCATGGTGTCTGCTTAAGTTCCTGCATCTAGCTTCATGCTCTGCTTCAATTCCAACTTTATCTTCCTTTGATTGATAGTTGGGATGTGTAAGACACATCCTTCCAAAGTTGCTTTGCTCACAGTCTTTTTCATAGTAACAGAAAGCAAATTAAGACACCCACATATATAATGTAAAATACATTGTGAATTCTTCTCTATTATATGCTGTCACCTTTCTCATTTTGGTGGCAGCATGCACATATCCTTCCCTTATAATCTTTCCTCAAATCCTTTATATGCCTTCTCTTGTTTGTTCTTAAGCAATCAGCCAAAATTACAGGTGAACACATTTAATTATAGGCTATGGCCTTCTTTTGAATTAAAATAATTAGAATACATTAACATTTTGCAACATGTCTCCAGGTGGTCTTGTTTTAGGGAAGACAACACTCTTTTATTTAAAAGTCAAACCAACTTAGCATTTATGTAGCTGTTATATAATGCTGGTGCTTAAACTTTTGCTCCCCAAATTTGGGAACCCAACATTTAAAAGTAACTTCTGTGGAGTCAGTTTCAAGTAAATCGTTAGACTTGTCCTCATTAATATATAGAATTTGATGTCTATGTCAATGGCTAACAAATATATGAAAAATAATAATGTTATAGTCTGACCATTTACAGATGTTTAAATCATGTTTGATTGATCACTTCCAATGTGGTGTCATAATATGTTAAGAAAAAAAGAAAAGGAAAATATTCCTTGGCTTGGGTTGTAGCTTATTTAATAGAATACTTGCTTGGAATTCACAAGAATGTGGGTTTGGTCTCCAGCGGCATATCAATCCAGCTTATGGTATATGATTGTAATCATAGAAATTGGGAGATAGATGTAAGAATTCAAAGTCAATTTTAGCCACATAACAAAATTCAGGAAAATCTAGACTGTAAAAGGGAATGTATTACCAAAATTCTGGTAATTTAATCAGAGGTTGCAGAAAGAAGAAAACAAGAGGGTAATTATAATCAAAAGAGATGAATGATGGACATATGTGACATGGAATTTTTATCCCAGCACTTGACATTTTTGTAAGAGTGCTCACAGTCTTGCATCTGAGATTTTCACTCTCTATATTGCTCAAATATCACACATCTAAATGTGATGAGAACTCACTGATGTATTCCTTAAAATACCAAGGGATAATTTCTAGCCACTGAAGTCTGGAGGAAACAGAAACTCTAATCTAATTACTCGAATCTGATCTAATTACTAATCTAATTTAATCTCCAATTACTAATTATTAATCAGTCTAATCTCTAATTCCTAATTACTAATGTAATAATATAATCTCAAATTACTAATTACTAATCTTTTCTAATTACTAATCTAATATACTCTCTAATGTAATTACTGGAACTAATTTGGGAGAAGTTAGCAGGGATCTAGAAGATAGAAGGGAGGAATCTTGAAGAGTAGTGCTTTAATGACCCAGAAGATCTACCACCAAGAGTAGAATGGTAAAAGAGAACTTGGTTGAGTGGTAGAAATGTGATTTATTCACTAAATACTGCCTCTAATACATAAGCCACAGCAGGCTGAGAACTGCCTTAATTACATAACTGGACTTAATTTTAAAATTTGAGAAAATTTGAAGCTTTTATTTTTGTTTGTTTGTTTTTCTGTAACATTTGGCCATAATATATGGACAACTGAGACTGTATTTGTCAGGTTTCAAATGTCTAGTATAATGTCAGAGGGATAGATTTTTTGTGTGCTGTTACAGAAGAAAGAATGTGAACTAGGCAGTAGTAGTCTCTGTGACCACCACAGGCAGCATACCAACAGTCCTGCTGGAGGCCAGAAGGTATTTTGGTTCAATATGACTCAGTAGTAGGTGTTGCTTCAATTTTTAGAGTTTGATCCTGAATAGTTAATTTTAGACATATTTAAGCATAGCACAATTTGGAAAATTGGTGATAATTAACTCAATCCTATATACAGAACAAAGTTTAAGACATTATTACACCAAATCTCTTTGTAAAGTACTAGTGGCATATTCCGTAAAGATGGTTTTGACAGATTGACTGAGAAAGCAGCTCATGACAAGGATCTGAGGGAGGATCTGGTATGATCTTAGCCATCCGGATAGTGTAAAGTTTACCAGGGTATAACTCAATCATTTCCCAGACTTCTTGGCATAAGACAGGTCTTACATCTCTCCCTTTGAAGAGACAGTCCTGCATGCTTAGCATTTCTAATTCCTTTAGTACCTATTTTTGAACACAGGAATTCCATGCTTCCCACAAGGTAGATGGTTGAGTTTGTTCTTTATCTTCAGCTAGTATCCAGTGTCACATACACAAACATGAGGACCCATGTCTTATCCCTAGAACCAAACCCGTGTAAAAAGCTGGGCATGGTAATTCATACTAGCAAACTTAGTGGTGAAAAGAGACAGATCAATCCCTGGTGCTCTCTGATAAACACTGTAGCTAAACTACCAAGCTGCATAACAAAGTGAGAAATTTTCTCCCCAAAGAAGGTGAATAGAGCTCATGAGGAACAACTCTGAACATTGATCGCTGGCTTCTAGATGAATTAATGTGGATGTACAGCCCCTCACACATGTACATCTACACCTATGTGAACACAGACACATTCAAGCACCATCCCCATTAGTAGATAATAAAAGGAGAATATCTGGAAAGTTATGCTAAGACAAACTCTTTGCTTAACTTATAAATAGGCCACTTATCACAACTGTGATTATTTAAACACAGAGAAGCCTAATATACTCTTTGGAGGAAAGAAGAAAGAAGCTAATTAATATTTAAAATTATAATACTTGGTTTGCTTTGGAACATATCTTTCTGCCACTAAAGGGGGAGTAGTATTTCATCAGTTCCTTTAGATGCTACTACATTGTTAGGTATTATCATTTAAACGATCCAAACTTCTGAGAGGTTTACAGGGGGATTGATATAAGTTCAAGGCTAGCTTGTTTTAGAGTGAGTTATAGTTTTGTATATAGCTGTAGAGAGTTGTATATAATTGTATCATATATAGAGTTTTGTTATAGTGAGTTCAATACCAGCAAATGCTACCTTATGAGACCATGCCTCGGGAAAAATAATAAAATAATTATTATATGCATAGCAATGGTAGAAGTGCAGCTTTGTGGTAGAGAAAAGTAAAAAAATCTAGCTTGCATTAAATAAATAATGTCAACATCAGTGGTCATAAATCAAGTAGACATATGATTTCTTTCATTTGATATAATGGAAACAGACTTTAACCTCTGTGGCCTTTCTCTGAGAAACATGGAAACTGTCCCAGGGTGATCATGTGAATAAGACAATAAGCAAACTCTGACACAAAGACATTTTATCAAATATATGCCCACCCATTCAAAAAACTCTTTAAGTCATCCCAAACTTTGGGAAATTTATCACTCAGAAGAAACTGGTAAGGAGACATAGCATGTGTATGAAATGTGTTGTCCAGGATGGGTTTTGAAAGAGAAAGGAAATTGTAAGATAAAACCAATGGAAATTTGAACCAACTATGGAGTTTACCTCAGCCATTGTTATCCATGTACCTCTAAGGAAAAACCTGTTTCTGTCAAGTTCTTGTGATTCTAAGCTTTACCTAGATGATTCTCCTTAACTCTCACTATAAATTGTCTGAGAGACTCTGAATAAAGTTGGTTATTGCGTGTGACTTTATTCTGCCTCATTTTTAGATCCTGAATTTTTAGGTTTGTGCTAGTAATAAGAGCAGCTAAAAAGTGGTGTTCTGACAGGGAGGTGGAATTGCCTCTGGGAAATGGGAGTGGTGACACTAACAGAAGGAGGTGAGTGAGCATACTGGGGCAGAAACCAGGGAAGGCTTTGCCTTATCTCCAATTTGTGCATCATTTTCTTTTTTTTTTTTCCTTTTTTCTTTTATTATAAATTTTCTTTATTTACATTTCAAATGTTATCCCCTTTCCTGGTTTCCTTTTTGAAAGCCCCCTATCCCCTCCATCCCTTCTTCCCCTGCTCTCCTACCCACCCAGTTTTACTTCGTGGCCCTGGCATTCCCCTACACTGGGGTATAGAGCCTTCACAGGGCCAAGGGCCTCTCCTCCTATTGATGACCTACTAGACCATCCTCTGCTACATATGCAGCTGGAGCCATGAGTCCCACCATGTGTACTCTTTGGTTGGTGGTTTAGTCCCTGAGAGCTCTGGGAGTATTGGTTGACAGTTTCTCAGGAAATTGGACATAGTACTACCTGAGGTCCCAGCTATACCACTCCTGGGCATACACCCAGAAGATGCTCCAACATGTAATAAGGACACATGCTCCACTATGTTCATAGAAGCATTATTTATATAGCCAGAAGCTAGAAAGAATTCAGATGTCCCACTGTCTTTATGTTACTCTGCTATTTCTACTCCATTCTTCTGAACAAGAAGGATCATTATTTCCTACTCTACAAGGAAAAGGTTCTTGGAGCTCTGGCATTTATAGTTAGTTTCTCATTCACACCTAGTCTTATCCCACTTAGGAGATTTTTTTTTTTTTTTTTTTTTTTTTTTTTTTTTTTTTTTTTTTTTTTTTTTTTTTTTTTTTTTTTTTTTTTTTTTTTTTTTTTTTTGCCAATTGTACCTTAGGTAATGAAGAATTGCATTTTTTTACCCATGTAGTGATTAGGTGATATTTTACATTGTTTGTTTTTGACAAACACTGTTTTCGATATACAAGCTGTAGAGATATGGCAAAGAACACATACTGTTCTTACGGAGGACATCCTTGTTATGGGTAACAGTATACCGTGGGTTGGATCCTTGAAATAAATAAAACGAGAAAGCAACAGAGAGTAACATTACTTCTCGCTTTCAGAGAGAAAGCAAGAGTGTAACATTACTTCTCACTGCTTGTTGGTTGCACGCACATGCAACATGGACAGATGTCTTATGTTCCTACTACCATGGCTTTCCAGCAGTGACAGACTGGGCCCTCAAATTGTGAGCTGAAATAAAGTCTTCTTTAACTAGCGCTTGCCAAGCATTTTTTTTCCATCAATGTAGAAATTAACTACTACAGGAATAAACTGAATGGAGGTGAGAGTAAACCACAGGTGAGTGTTACTATGTATATGGGGAATAATTCCAAATTGAAGTACTTCAAGGTACTTAATAGAATTTACTTATGAACCTGACATGACACAAAAGGACAATATGGATGCTGTTGACCAAATCAGAGGCAGAAAGGAGCCTGAGAAACTCAGCTTTACTCAGAGCGGTGGTGTTGTATTGCTTTTTTAACACAAGGCCCATTTATGATTCCAAAGCTGGCACAGAAATTGTAAATCTGAGTGATCCTTCTGCTTCTTGCGAATCTTGGACTATGGGTATCTGCAGCAATCCCTGCTCTCTAATGGCCATTATTAAAAAAAAAAAAAAGAGCAGAGTGAAGATGCACCTCAGAGTAAAAAAGTGACAGGGAAGCAATTATGAACACTGGGAACAATTTAAGGAGCTTCATCCAAGAAGTTTAGATAAGAGATGAAAACAGTTGAGGTAAGACCACAGCAGTACTGAGAACTGAATTGGTCTAAAGCTTACTTCTCTATAAACAGAATGTATTACATTTCACTATGTGATAAGGATCTATAGAATTATTTGAAAAGCATTGGGCATTGGTTCTATGGGTAAAATTCTTGCCAGGAAAGCATGAGGAACTGATGTCAGATTTCTAGTACTCATGTTAAGGTCAGGTGTTGTTGCATGCTTTGGTAATCACAGTTCTCTGTCCTTCATTTATACACCACAGCACATACTCATCAATGTATGTAAACAAAATAAAAAACAAATAAAAATGAAAATAAAAATCCTCTGTCACTATGAAATTAAAATTGTATTTTGCTTTTCCTCCAATCATCTTAGGGCATAGGGCAAAGTTTGTAATGTTTGGGAGCTTGAGGGTTTTATGTGTGTGTGTATGTGTCTTTATTTGTACATACATATGCATAAAATGCATGTTTGAGGTTATGTGAACTTTTTAAATATGGATGGCAATTTATGATTTAAAGAACAAACAATAACAACAAAAAAAATAAAGCCAGGTCTTTGATTCTAACACTGAGGAAAGTGAGTTTAAGGCTAATTTGGGATATATATATATATATATAAATTTAGTCTTGTCTTATATTTAAGTTTTCTCAAAACAAAAACAAGACCAGAGGACAAATTTATATATAAATATAAATATATATAGTATATATTTATTATAAAAATCATATATCTAAAATATAAATATATAAGTGTATACATATATATCTATGCATATATATGTGTGTGTGTGTGTGTGTGTGTGTGTGTGTGTGTGTCTTTAAAATGATTGCCCACTCAGTGGCAACCCTTCTTGTCATTCTACTTTGAGGATTATTAAGGAGGTCAACAAGGTAGCCCAGCAGATAGAGATAATTACAAATATACTAATAAGACTAAGTTCAGTCCCAAGAACATACAGATGTGGGGAGGAGAGAACCAACTTCCAACGTCCATAAGTTGTTCTCTGAATTCCCAAGGTCACAGTGGATCATTTGTATTTGTGTGTGAGTGTATGTGTGTGTGTGTGTGTGTGTGTGTGTGTGTGTGTGTTAAATTTAAGGAGAATATTTAAAAGAAAAATTGAGACATAAAACCAAAGCTCAGCACTGATTATATAAATTGATATATCTTCCAGGTGAGTAGATTTTGAAATCATGAAAGGAGTTTGGGTATTTAACTCTAAAGGAGCTAGAACACACAGCCTTGCTGTTCCAAGAGGGCCTCAAGTCTTTATAGGTAACTTCTTCATAGACATGTTTCTAGGAAATAATGAAACAAAAGAAATAAGACATAATTGAGAACAAGTGCATCAAATCTGAGAGATTGAACAAATACATGGTATACTTGCTGGTTTTGTATGCCAACTTGACACAAGCTGGAGTTATCACAGAGAAGGGAGCTTCAGTTGGGGAAATTGTGGAGAGTGGGAGAAGCATTCGCCATGACAAGATGGCGCCTACTTCCGCTGTAACTCCTGGTAAACAACTGTTTGCGCATGTGCATAGAGAACTGTTTGCGCATGTGCATAGAATGAAAAGACGCCGAGTCACGACCCATCCCCGGGAGTCACGTGGGGTGATGAGCAAATAGCCAATCATGGGCGGACATGCCGCGTTGTGGGCGGACACACCGCTTTGTGGTGTATATAAGCAGTGCTGATTATTGGCTCGGCCCCTTTTTCCCTCTGGAAGAGGGCAGTAAACGTCTCTGCAGAAGGATCCTAGTGTCCGCGTGTCTTTTCTTGTTGGTGAGATGACCGCGCGGGCCACAGGAAATGCCACCATGAGATCCAGCTGTGGGGCATTTTCTCAATTAGCGATTAAGGGGGTAGGGCCCCTTGTGGGTGGTTCCATCCCTGGGCTGGAAGTCTTGGGTTCTATAAGAGAGCAGGCTGAGCAAGCCAGGGGAAGCAAGCCAGTAAGTAACATCACTCCATGGCCTCTGCATCAGCTCCTGCTTCCTGACCTGCTTGAGTTCCAGTCCTGACTTCCTTTGTGATAAGCAGCAATGTGGAAGTAAGCTGAATAAACCCTTTCCTCCCCAACTTGCTTCTTGGTCATGATTTTTGTGCAGGAATCGAAACCCTGGCTAAGACACGTGGGAAAGAAGAGATGTAGGAGCAGAGCTGGTCAGTGATCCCAATGAAGCCTTCATAGTAGAGAACTTTAAGAATAAAGGCTGTCAGATTGGGATTATTCAGTAGAGGGCATTCTGTTAAAGCATGAGAACTTCAACTCCTCAGAACATAAACAAAAGTCAGATATGGCCAAGGAAGCAAACACAGTTGGATCCCTAGCATTCCATTGCTAGTAAGTTAAGCCTACTTGGATTGTTTCAGATGAAGAAGAGACCTTATCTTAGTAAAGAATGTGAACACCAACTGAGGAACAACACGCACTCTGCCTTTCACATGTAGGAGCAGACATAGGAAGTAACATGGGCATGCATTCATGAGTACAGATGTATATATAAGCACAATTCAAAATTTGTATAGGTTTTTATTTTTAGTAAATGTACACATATGAAGCAAGATAAAATTAATAAACAATAAATCAAGATCTGTTTATGATGACCACAAGATTCAGATTGTAAGCAGCAGACTGTCAAGGAACTGAGATGAGCAAGAATGATATACCAAGAAAGAAAGTGAGAATGAGTCATGATAAGCTTTGAAGAAGAAAGGATCAAAATCTTTAAGTTTTAAGTAGCTGGCAAGATTCACCAAAGAAAGTTAAAAAGGACTCAAAGTGTATGGGTGTGCAAGTGCATATAACTGTGTATGGGACCGTGAAAAGCAGTCTGTGTTTTGGTTGAGTGAGTCTCAACTTTTGGAAACCCAGTGAAAGATATCACAAGGGACAGAAACAGTGGAGACATGTTCCCAGACACAGGCTGATTCCATGAGTCCTCCAACTCCACTAGTCTGTGCTATCAATCATGTAGTCAATGTCCCAAGCTCCCAGTGTTCTGGCTGCACTCTATCCCTAGTCATCTGACCACAGCCAGGTATGCCCTGACCCACAGACAGATAGCCCAGCCCACAGACAGATAACCCTGTCCACTATATAAGGGGTAGTTTGCCCCCTCCCCTTTTACTCCTCTCCTCTCCTCTCCTCTCCTCTCCTCTCCTCTCC
>NW_022196891.1:10788655-10794022 GCF_008632895.1 Mastomys coucha
TCTCTTCTCTTCTCTTCTCTTCTCTTCTCTTTTCCTCTCCTCTCCTCTCCTCTCCTCTCCTCTCCTCTTCTCTTCTCTTCTCTTCTCTTCTCCTCTCTCATGTCCCCCTTTCTTTCCATGGCTGGCAAGGCCACATAGAGATGGCCGTCCCTTACTTTTCTATCTCTTCACTCTCCTTTCTATAATAAAATATCTTACAACCATCCATTGCCTCCTTTCAACTAGACTCAACATTGCACCAGTGGGGTCCAGTGCCTGCAGCCAGACTGAGAACTCCTGTGCCCTCACTTCCACCTACCAAGCCTCAACCACTGGGCCACCACTTCCTGCCCCTGCCCACTCTCTCCCTTTGGCCTCAGGGCATATTGAGCTGCTCTAGGGCCCCCAATTTGTTCTCAGCTCCTCGACAATGTCCATTGTTGCCTGTGACTTCCTCAGCTGTTCCCCTCCACTCTGCAAGGATTGGGATGAAGATGAACATGGGAACAGACACTCCAGTCTGCACTCCAGAGTATGGGACCTCTGGCAGGACTCCTAATCCTTTCCCAATCCCTTTAGCTCCTTTCATATCCCCACCACCCAACTCGACTCTGCTCTGTTCACCATCTGAGAAGCAGAGGTGGAGTGAGCCATGGCTGTGGCAGCGAGCGATACACCCAACAAATGTGTGTATGTGTGTACTTGTCTGTATATGTCTGTTTGTGCTTGTGTGCACACATGTGTATATAAACATAGAGGAAAGAGGTTGATGTTGGCTCCCTGTTTTGATTTATGTTTACCTCATTTATTTAATTTGGGGCAAGTTTTCACACTGAAGCTGGAGATAACTGAGTTAAACACATTGGCTGTCTACCCAGCAAGACTCAGGGATTCCTTTATCTCTAAACCAACAAGTACTAAGCCTATTTATAGGTCCATACTACTGTGCTTTTGTTTTTGTTTTTGTTTTACATGAGTACTCATAATTGAGCTCAAGTCTCTATGTTTGCTGAACCCAACTGGACCATAGTCCAGTCCTTAGGTAAAGATTATATATATATGGCTATTCTTAGTTATCTATTTGACTATATCTGGAATGAATCCAGAATTGGAAGGTTCACTTCTGATCCAAATCTGGAGGCTGGGAGATACAAGTTTAAGTTTCTGACCTGGATCTTGGCATGGAGATCTTGAGGCATGGTGGCTATGAAGATTAAGACAGGGAGATCTCTGAATTCAGGGTCATCTGGGACAAAGCAAGTTCCAGATCTAGGCATGGTGGCACATACCTTTAATCTGGGCCACACCTTCTGCTGGAGACTTACATAAGGACATTGGAAGAAGGAAAATTTACTCTGGTCTTCGCCTGCTTGCCCATGGGACTGAGCAACTGCTAGATATTTGGACTTCCATTCACAGCTGCTGCTGAGCATTCTTGGGGAGTTGGAATACAAACTGTAAGTCATCAACAAACTCCCTTACTATATGGAGACTGCCCATAAGTTCTGTGACTCTAGAGAACCCTGACTAATATATATATATGTGTGTGTGTGTGTGTGTGTGTGTGTGTGTGTGTGTGTGTGTAAATGACACCAAAATGAGTAATTGTAATCATAACTATAGATTGTCCATAATTTTGTTTTCTTATCATTTTAATTTAATTCAATTTATTTACATTTCAGTCATTATCCCCAGTTCCTGATCCTCCTTCCCATTGCTCCTCTGCCTTGCCTCCTTGAGATTGGCCCTCTACCAGGCCTACCCACTCCCTGGTGATTAAGCACACCTTCTCCTACAACTCCTGCCTGAGCAGGCAGACTTCTGCTATGTTCGTGCCAGGTGCCTCCTGGTTGTAGCCTCGTAGTTCCATGCATTTGTATGCAAAATTCATTATGTCTTCATTTTTAATAGCTGAATAGTATTCCACTGAATAAATGAACCACATTTTTTGTGTCCATTCTTCAGTTAAAGAACATCTGGATTGTTTCCAGTTTCTGGGTATTCAATAGACGTATTGGCAAACTTCAGATTGAAAAAAACATATCTCCACTAACCCTACATCTGACAGAGGACTAATATCCAAAATATATAAAGAATTCAAGAAGTTAATCTCCAAAAACCCACATATCCCAATTAAAAAAAAGTGGGATACAGAGATAAACAAAATTCCCAACAGAAGAATCTCACATGGCCAAGAACTTAAAGAACTGTTTAAAATCTTTAGTCATCAGAGAAATGCAATTCAAAATGTCCCTGAGCTTCCACCTCACACCAATCAGAATGGCTAAAATCAAAAACCCAAGTAACAGCACACAATAGTGAGGATGTGGAGAAAGAGGAACACTTCTCAATTGCTGGTTAAATTGCAAATGAGTACAGCCACTCTGGAAATAAATCCTCAAAAAATTGGAAATAGTTCTACCTGAAGATCTTGCTATACCACTCTTGGGCATATACCAAAAAGGAGTCCTACCATACCAATACCATGTTCATAGCACCTTTATTTGTAAAAACTATGCATTGTCTTGAACCATATGAAAAGTATTATTACAGAAACAAAATTTCAAAGGAAGTAATTTGCTCTCAGTGACTTTCAACTGTCTCTGGAGATAGAAAAATAAATCATGTCACATTTACAGAGGGCCTGGTTTATATTGCAACTTATGCCATGAATCCTAGGGACAGAAATAAGATACAAGGAATCATTTTCATAATTGTCATATTAATTCCCTAACATCTGATACCAAATACCTGACAAAGCAAATTAAAGAAGAAATAATTTGTATGAACCTCGCAATTCAAGGACAAGTTCATCCTGCCAGGGAAGGCATGGAAGTAGGAGCATAGGGCATCTGGACATACTACATCCATTGTCAGGAAACAGAAAGATATGGATCCTGTTGCTCTGCTTCCTTCCTGATTTCTATTACTCTAGGAGCCAACCCAGGTATTGTACCCACTAGAATAGGATTTCTCACTTCAGTTACCTAATTTACATAATCTGTGACAGACATATCCAGGACCTTGGCTCATCTCTGCTGTTTGGCATTATCAAGCTGTCAATACTAACAAGCACAGGAATACATAATGCACTGGTATTTAAACATTCATAAAAAGTGACAATATTACTTTTATGTGCTAAATAGTATGACAGAGTACTATGGGACAACTTGGAGTGAAAGCTAGGTCATAGAAGTGGAAGAGCAGGCAAATGTAGAGCATTTTTGCAGGAAGCTCTATCTAGGAAGTTAAAGGTAATGGAAACTCAGGAAAGTTGAATTTCCTACAGGTGGTTAATCCAGAAAAGTGTAAGGGGCACTTGCGAATTTGTTAATAATTGTCTACAAAGTCAGGTGTAAAGGGAAGTACAAGGAAGTACAAGACTAGGGAGTTGGGGCTATTAATTTTAAGAGTCACCTTGACACAATCTAGAGTCACCCAGAAGGGATTCTCATTTGAGGGGTCATGTAGATCAGACTGCCCTCTGGGGATGTTGATGGGGGAGGGAGTTATTCTTGTCTTCTATTAAAGTAGGAAGATTTACTGTCTTATTTAGAGTTACTACTTGCTATAATGAAACACCATGACCAATGCAATATGGTGAGGAAAGGTCTTATTTGGCTTATACTACTAAATGATAGTCTAACAGGGAAGGAAGTCAAGACAGGCTCAAGAGGTTCAGGTATATAGTTGAAGAGGTAAGTGTCTACCTGACTTTCTACTTTGACTTCTGCTCAATAATAGACTGAAGCCTACAACTGTGTACTCAAATAAACCCTTCTTCCCCTAAATTGCATTTGCTCAGGATATTTTGTCATAGCCACAGAAATGAAATCATGACAGAGAGTAAGTTTCAGCTACAATATCATGCCTTTAGAAAATTTGGAAACTTTGACTCTGCCATCTTTAAACAATGTCATATTTTCTAAAATACCTTCTAATAACATTATCATTATAAATAGCTCCTATAAACCCACTTGCGGGATGGCATTCTGCTTCACCACATCTGGATCCCAAATGGGTGTCATTACTCATTTCAGAGACTTAGCTTAGTTTATTTATGACTTGCTCCAACAAACACAAAATTGTTACATGACATTTAATGTGATCTTTTGTCAGTGATTACTATTCAACATGTGGCCTTCCTGTCATCTGTACTGATACTCTTTAATGAGCACTTAGTCAACCAGAGTTTAGGAGGCATTTGTGATTTGTCTGGACCTGTGCCAGGTGTCTTACAGTTGTTTCTCAATTTTTTATATCCACATATCCTCTGGCTCAACTTTAAATATCACCATTTCCTTTAATATCAACCCAAAATGAAAACTTAGCTTAACGTAAAACAATGGGTGTTTGCATATGGAATTAGTCTTGATATAGAGAGACTCACAGGTCTTTCTTTGGTTGGTGTGAAAATAATCACAAATATTTATATATGTATATATGAAATTTTGTAATAATACATATTATTAAAAGTAATTAAAATGCTATAGTAAGAACTATTTTTAAAATTCTTCAAAGAAATGCTGCAAGCATTAAAATAGCAGAGGCATATAAGACTCTTGAGGGTAAAAATGATAGATAGTGATTCCCCAAACCTGGCATATATAACTTTCTCAGAACTATCCCCCAGTGGTATTGGCAAAATATATATTAATTAATATATCCCACAGAAGCATTTATTTCTAATATTAGGAATATATCTTTCACAGAACAATGAGAGGGAATTGAACCTTGACTTCAACTAATTTTCATAAGCTTTAACCTTGAGGCCCTCATCAGTCTGATAAGCAAAGAGATGTTTAGTAGCAGTTCACATTGTCCATAGATGTGGTCTGGCTAAAAAGGGCTGAAATCTATCACAATGAGCAAAGATATTTATATTGATACCTGTACCTGTATTTTTGTATGTTTTTCATGTAATTAAAACTTCACAGTATACAAGAACAACACCACCCTGCCCTTCCAACATTTTGTACTTTGTTTTTAATCCTACTGAATCCAATTAAATATAGCAGTCTGTACATATCCCATAACATGGACAATGTGCATTAGTGGTCACATCCCAGAGGAGAATTGAAGCTCATCAAGAATCCACCAACTGCCAATATATCAGGATAAACCTGCTTATGTGTATAAATAAAAAATATCAAACTAAATTCTCTAATTTTTTTGGAACAACTGTTGTTTAAATTGTCAGCAAAAGTTAGCTTATTATCATTGACTACTTGTAACACTACAGTCCAATAACCTTGTAATTTCTCTTCAAATATGTACTAAGGGAATCATTGTTTTTGCTTTTCATGTACTTTCTTTAAAATCATTATTAGTGCAGAAGTCTGGAATACAGGAAGAACAACCCACATTCCACAAGGAACTCAAGAAGAA
>NW_022196891.1:10794440-10806401 GCF_008632895.1 Mastomys coucha
GAGGGGAAACTGGGAAAGGAGAAATTCGCATGTAAATAAAGAAAATATCTAAAATAAAAAAAAATCATTATTCAAGAACGTCATAAAAAAATATACCATATAGGTGAAGGTGTCATAGCCAACTTGAAAATGTGATGGTTAGTGTTGTCAACTTGGCAGAATCTAGAATCCTCTTGAATCCCCTTAGCTATGCCTGCAGAATGTGGATTAAAAGGGCAAGGTATCTCTTGAAATTTTGTAGCACTAATCCCTGGGCTTTGACCATAGACTGAATCAAAATAAGAAAGTGAGCTGAATATTAGTACTCATTACTTCTTGCTTCCTTATTGCAGATGTCATGTCAGAAGCTCATCAAGTTCTTTCTCTCTGTCTTTTGGAGAATTTTGGACTACTTTCTTGAATTGTGAACCAAAATAAATCCTTTCTCCCTTATGCAGTATTTGTCATGATATTTTACCACAGAAATATGCAAAAGAAATTAAGATTACCCTAGGCCATAGAAAGTACTAATTATTCATTATAAAGTTGAACATTTTGATGATGTATGTGTTCATGTGAGTATGCATGAATGTAGAAACCAGAAATTAAGCATCTTTCCAATCATGTCTTCACATTGTTTTTGAGACAAGATCTCTCACTGAATCTAAACATCACTGATTCATTTATACTAGTTGGCAAACAAGCCCAGGGATCTTGACTTTTTTTTCCCCGCATATCTGGAAGTACAAGCATAGATTGCTGCTTGTTATGTGGGTACTGAAAATTTACCTCAACATATTTGTGAATGTTTCTGTTTTCTTTTGTCATAGATGTCCAGTTTTATTGTACTCAGCTGAAAACAACGGCTTAATGATTTCAACTTTGGAATTTATTAATAATTTGTAACATGACAGGTGATCTTTGGAAAGTTTGACTTGTGCAGAAAGAAGAATATATTCTTCTGGAGCTTGTTAGAAATTCCTGTTTATGTCTATGATGTCTCTATGAACTACAGTTGTTCAAGAAGATTCAAGGTCAATCACTTTCTAAAGTTCTTCCAAATGTTTATACAAATAAAAGATACTACTCCCAAATTCAATTCACTTTGTAAGCCAAGATTATTCTAATGTCAGAGTCAGAAAAAGACACTACAAGCAGAGGAAACCCAAAGACCAAAGACCTTTGTAAACATAGATCCAAGCATCCCTAGTTAAATACTATCCAACCAAATTCTATAACATGTTAGATGACTATGAAAAAATTTTATTAATGTTTTTATTAGGGAATTACAATGATTGTTCAATGTATACAAAACAGTTAATGTATTTTACCATTTTTACTAGATGTTACAGTAAATTTTTGCTCAATAAGATCAGGAAAAGCATATGAAAAAAATTAATACTTTCCATTGTTAAAAACTTAAGAACAATGGTAATGCCTCAGTCAGAAAATGCTTACCTCATTAGCATAAGGACAGAAGTTTCATACTCATAACCCACATTAAAATTCTTATAATATTGGAAGGTTCAGTGAAAGCAACCAAGGAAGAAAAAAAGCCAGAAGTCCTACTAAGTTGTAAAGCTTATAAACCAGAAAAATAACTAGCCTGGAAAGGAATTCCTAGGGGTACCATAATAGAATTTTGGGTAAACAAGAGTAGTTTAGTTGAACTTAAGACTCTCTGAAAAGGAGAGAATTCATGGTAAATGTATATATATATACATTTACCAGCCATGAATATATATTTGATTGATTATATATGCATGATTGGTTATATATAATTGATTGATTATATATAATTGATTGATTATATATAATCAATTCCTTTTATCATGACAAATCCTGATCATCTAGCAACTGATATTTCTAAAATGCTTCTGCATGCTAATGAGATATGCCAGGTAACATAAACCTCCAGCCAATGACTTTTTGCCCATCCTGGATGTACCTACATTCAGTTCCCCCAAACTTTATTATACTTCTTTATTTAGTTTTATTGGTTAATTGATTTATTTTCATTCCAAATTTTATACCCCCCTTTCTGGTTACTCAATCCCCTTCCCCTCCCCCACTGCTTCTATTGTAGGACCATGGAAGACAGCTTGGTCCTTGGTTGATCAAAGGCTTGAAGCCCCATGACCCTGCAGGAATGGTAGGTATTTTGCCCTGCTCCTGGCAGGAGGCCACAGCTCTGCATAGTTTTGTGTCCATCTGTAAGGTAAGTACAATGCCCCAAACCCCTCCACAGGTAGAGGATGTGACCACAGGTCACATAGCCTCAAGACAGATCTCCATTTTAGTGAGATACCTAAAGGTCTGAAGGCTTAGCCAATAAACTCTCATTCCCAGACACTCCTCCTTGCAAGAGGTATTTAACCTCTGGCACACTCTGAGAAACAGGGGTACGGTTTTAGATATTGTCACTCTCTACCATGACAATAAATGGCTTAAAATCATAGACTGTCTCTTTTCACTGGGATCTGCCATGGAGAGCAATGGAACAGGTCTTTGCCTGAAGACCTGTCCATCTAATCTTCCAAAGAAGGCCTCTCAGCTCTCCCAGCCATGGCCTCCACCAAGCAAGGAACTCTCCTCCCGGAGAGACCCACCCAGATCTTTCTCCACGTTTCCCCTTCAGCCTGGGCTAGATCCAGCGTGTATGCATCCTCTTTTTTCTCAGCTCTTCCACAACATCCAGCAGCGCCTCGGTGCCCAAGGACTTGAGAACCAGATGACCATAGCATCTGTGCAGGCCAGGGGACCCTCCAGCCAGCTCCAGCAGTTCCCTGGACCTCAGACTGTACTCTCCCACCGCAGGAGTCAGGTCCTGAGTCTCCACAGGATCAAAGGCCTCCCCTCCCACTGATACCAGCTAAGGTAATCCTCTGCTACATAAACAGATGGAGTTATGGATCCCTTCTTGTGTACTCTTCGGTTGGGTTGGTGGTTTAGTCCCTGGGTGTTCTGGGGTGTTGGTTTGTTGATATTGTTCTTCGTATATACCTGCGAACCCCGAACCCCTTCAGCTCCTTCAGTCCTTCCTCTAACTCTTCCATTGTAGTCCCAGTGGTCAGTGGAAAGGGTGGCTTTGAGAATCTGCATCTGTATTGGTGAGACACTCAGGGAAAACACTTCCAGGCTCCTGTCAGCAAGCACTTCTTGGCATCATGGATTTGGTGTTTGCAGATAGGATGGATCCCTAGGTGGGTCAGTCTTTGCTCTACTCTTCGTCACTGCATTTTCTTTAGACATGAACAATTCTCTGTTAATATTTTTTGTGATGGGTGGGTGGCACCTTCCCTCAACTGGGGGGGGGTGAGGGGCATGCCTAACTCACCCCCCCTTTGTTGCATATTTCAGCTAATGTCATCCCCATTGTGACCTAGGAGCCTCTTGCTTTCCTGGCATCTGGGACTTTTTAGTAGCTACTCCTAGTTTCCCATCCCCCACTGCTACAAACCTGTTAAATTTCTTCACCTTCTGTACTTCTGCCACTTCTCCTCCAACACTTGACTCTGCCTCAATTTTCACTTTCACTCCCTTCCACAGCCCTCCCTCCCTCTACCTCCTGTCATTATTTGGTCCCCTTTCTAAGTAGGACTGAAGCATCCACACTTTGCAATTCCTTCTTCTTGATCTTCATATGGTCTATAAGTTGTATCATGGATATTCAGAGATTTTTGCCTAATATCCACTTATTGCATAGCACATATCATGTGTGTGTTTTTTGTAACTGGATTACTTTACTCAGGATGATATTCTCTAGTTTCAACCATTTGCCTGGGAATTTTTTGAAGTCATTGTTTTTAATAGCTGACTAGTACTCCATTGTGTAAATGTACCACATTTTCTATATCCATTCCTAACTTCTTGAGTTCTTTGTATATATTGGATATTAGCTCTCTATCAGATGTACTCTTGGTAAAGATCTTTTCCCATTCTAAAGGTTGCCATTTTGACTTGTTGACTGTGCCCTTTCATAAACTTGCATATGCTTTTCAACTTTATGAGATCCCATTTGTTTATAATTGATTTCAGAACCTGGGTGATTGGTGTTCTGTTCAGGAAGTTTTCCACTGTATTGATGTGTTTGAGGATCTTTCTTACTTTCTCTTCTATTAGATTCAGTGTATCTGGTTTTATGTGGAGGTCCTTGATCCACTTGGAATTGAGCATTGTACAAGGAGATAAGAATGTATCAATTTGCATTCGTCTACATTCAAACTGCAGCTTGAGCAAGTATCATTTGTTGAATATGCTGTCATTTTCCCACTGGATGATTTTTGGCTTCATTGTCAAAGATCAGGTGACCAGAACTATATGGGTTTAACTCTGGGTCTTCAGTTTCATTCCACTTATCTATTTGTCTGTCTCTGAACCAATGCCATTCTCTCTCTCTTTATTTTTAAAATCACTATTGCTCTGTAGCAGATCTTGAGGTCAGGGATGGTGATTCCCACAGAAGTTCTCTTATTGTTGAGAATAGTTTTCACTATTAGTTTAGTGTTATTCCAGATGAATTTGAGACTTGTCTTTTCTATCTCTGTAAAGAATTGAGTTGGCATTTTGATGGAGATTTCATTGAATCTGTAAATTACTTTTGGTAAGTTGGTCATTTACACTATCTAAATCCTAGTGATCCATGAGCATGGGTGATCTTTCCATCTTCTGAGGTCTTCTTCAATTCCTCTCATCCAAGTTCATTGAAGTTCTTGTCTCACAGATCTTTCACTTGCATGGTTAGAATCACACCAAGATCTTTTATATTACACTCTTGTGAAGGGTTTTGTTTCCCTAATTGCTTTCTCAGCCCATTTATCCTTTGAGTAGAGAAAGGCTACAGATATATTTGAGTTAATTTTATATCCAGCTACTTTGCTAAAGTTGTTTATCAGCAGAAATAGTTCTCTGATGAAATTTTTGGTGTCACTTAAGTATAATATCATATCATCTGCTAATAGTGATATCTTGATTTCTTCCTGTCTAAATTTGCATCCTTTTGTTGCATAATTGCTCTGGCTAGAACTTCGCGTACTATATTGGATAGAGAGGGAGAAAATAGACAGCCTTGCCTGGTCCCTAATTTTAATGAGATTGCTTCGAGTTTCATTCCATTTAATTTGATGTTGGCTGTTGGTTTGCTGTTTATTGCTTTCACTATGTTTAGGTATGGGCCTTCAATTCCTGGTCTTTCCCAGACTTTATGAAGGGGTGTAGAATTTTGTCAAATGCTTTTTTACCATGTAATGAAATGATCATTTTTTTTTCTTTCACTTTTTTTAGGTAGTGGATTATGTTAAATGATTTCCATACATTGAACCATCTATCTGTCTCTGGCATGAAGCCTACTTGATCATGGAGAATAAACATTTTGATATGTTCTTGCATTGGTTTTGTGAGAATTTTATTGGGTATTCTTGCACCAAAATTCATAAGTGAAATTGGTCTGATGCTCTCTTTCTTTGTTGGTTTTTTTTGTGGTTTAGGTACAAGCATAACTATGGCTTCATAGAATGAACTAGGTAGTGTTCCTTCTGTTTCTATTTTGTATAATAGTTTGAAGAGTATTGGTATTAGGTCCTCTTTGAAGGTCTGATAAAATTCTGCACTAAAATTTTTTGTGTCTGGTACTGTAAATGTAGGCAATTATCCATGACTACAGAAGCCATTGACCCTAGAATAAAACATAATGCTATAATTTTTCTCAACTAAAGTAATTTCTAACTGTATTCTAAATTATCCTTTTGTAAATTTAATTCTCATTCCTTAATCAAAGAAGCTTCTTTTTCAGCAGATGTGCCTAAAATCCAGAAAATTTGATTCTATGGTCTCAGACCCAATGGATGTATCTATGTTTCCAAAGCTCAGGGAAAGTCAAAGGAAAGATGGAAGAAAGATTTCAAGTGCCAACACACCTCTTTTGAGATAGTGTCCTATAGACATGTCCAGGAAGCTGAAAATGTGAAATGTCAAGCTAGACAAGGCCCATGTATATAAATGTATTTGGAAATAAATAATATAAATGCAAATAATGAAGCCAAATTTTATGTACAAATAATATACACTCATAAAACATTTTTTTAACTATTGGTGATCAAACACCATATACATTCTAACACCAATCAACAAAATAGTCATTTCTCTTTCATTTCAGTTACATTTAGAAACTGAAGCACTTTTATATTTGTACTATGTAATAGCACTTGTAGTTTAAGCAATAATGTAGAAGACCATTGCCCCATAAGTCATATATGCACATTGTCCTTTAAGAGCAGGCTCTGTCTGGTAAGATATAGCCCTAGCCATCCATGTTCTCTTCATTACTATCAAGGGAATATCTATAATATCTACTCTTTGGATGCTTATTTCCCATAATATATTTTCACATAAATATATTTAAGATATTTCCAAATAAATTTACATTATAATACAGCTTGTTTAACTGGAGAGCATCTTTTCCATCAAAGATACCTAGAAAAATTCTATTAGGGGATTCTGCTGCTCCTGTTCCAGACTCTTCAGGCTCCTCTAGAACACTTGAAATTTCCCAGGATGGGAGAGAAATACTTTCAGAGAACCTCCTGAACTATTTCAGAAGACACACCAAAACACCTGAGATCTTAAAATTGTAAAATATGAGTGCTAAAATTTCATTATGAACTTAATGAATTACATAACCCCTCAATTCAAAACTGAATGTTAGTGATGTATACTGGTTTTTCCAGACTACATACAGAACAATAACAGAGAAGTGAGGGATTAAGTGAAGAGATGAGTTGTTGCAGTTCCCAATTAACACTGCTCAGATCATTGACCTGGAGGAAGTGGCAGTGGATGAAGTACTCTTCCCTGCCTGCAGCAATGTTCTAGGTTCCTGAATGAAAGGTATATAGCCTTTTTATTTTAATATTCCTTAAACAGCTCAATGGTTGGGTCACCTCCAAACCTCCATATAGCTAACATTCTCCCCTTTGGCATTCTTGAAATTTTACTTACTAGAACCTATATTCTATCTTGTTGTCCTGGACCCAAACCTATAGCCTTCTCAGGATGAGGTCCCCAGTTCCCACATGACTGTTATGTTCTCTGTTTCGCACCTCTCATGCATGGCATCTACTCCTTTCTGAGCATGGTGGCTATATCCCTTAAGGATCCTTCCTCAGCCCCACCTCTGTCTCCCTGCCCAGCCATTAGCTGCCAGAAACTTTAATTGCCAATCAAAACCAACTGGGGGCTGGGTCCCACAGTGTCTTTAAGTCAGATCTGTGGATTTTCCTGCAAATTTGAAGAGCAATTTAACATAATACAAACAGCCTTAGACATAATCCGAAACTGTGAGTGCTATAGGTCAACCTGTACAAAAGGGAGTAATGGGATGAATTTGTGCCAGTGAAAGGATATAAAACATTTCACACTACTTAACTTTTCACAATGCAGAAGAAAATAGTACAATGTTCAGAACTGCTGGACGACAATGATAGTGAGTAGATTGCTCTCAACCTAATAGTGCTATATTTATTTATGCATAATTCAATGGATCTGATGAGCCCTGATATAGCATGGACACTGACAGCCATATTAGTTCTGCCATAGCACATTGTCTCGCAAGGTGCCGAGAAATAGAAAGTGAAAGAACACGCCCCTTGCATGTACAAGAGTCTAGGCTCCATTTTCAGTACTGCAAAAGGAGAGGAAAGAAGGAAGGAAAGGTGATAGAGTCTGGAGAAATACAGAGATAGAACGGTAACAGACACAGTCATCTAGAGACAGACACAACAGAGAAAGGAAGAGCAGAGAGGAAAGTAGGGGGAAAGATAGGAAGAGGGAGTGGTATGGAGAGACAAGGAAGGACGTTGGCCAGTGTCTGCTCCACCTCTGAGCATGGCTGCTAAGGGAGGCGGAACATGGGAAGTTTGAGTTTTCTTATCCCATGATGCTTTAGGGAAGCATTGAGAGACCCCTCCATGGGTGGGAAAGCACAGTCTGGGATATGGGAAAGCCAGAGCTGCTCTGGGGGTCCCCAGGCCGATGACAATGCCAGGACCACAGGGTTCTTAGACTTTTGGACATCCATACACTACTGGGAGTCAATGAAGAGCAGAGAACAGAGTTGGGGTGGGGCACAGGCTGGTGTCAGTGTCTTAAAGGCCTTCTCCATGGCTCCCCACTGCAGATCCCGAAGAAAAGAGACAATCTGTTGTTCTAAGTCATTTATTGTCATAGTGGAAAGGGGATGCATAAAATCATACTCCACTTCTCAGAGTGGGCCTGAGATTAAATACCTTTTGCAGGGAGGAGTGTCTGGGAAGGAAGACTTTTGGCCACACCCTCCAGGCCTCTAGGTACTGCATTATCATGGAGAGTCCTGTCTTGAGTCTACATGGCCACAGATCACATCTCTTTTCCTATTGGCTTGGTCTGAGACTTTAGGGATGCCTCATGGGGACGAGCTTTGGGCATTGCCCTTGTGTGACTGATGGCCATGAATCTATGGGAGGCTGAGGCTATGTGACAGAAGTCTGGTGCCTGAGAGCAAGCAAAGCTCCTACCATCCCTTCTGTGACTTCAAAGCTTTGCTCAACCGAGGACCAGGCTAATTCCAAGTTAATTCCAAATAGTCCACTGCCCCATAGGCATGCTCCTCACTAGAGGCAGGAGCGATAATATCATCTTTTTTAAAGGATATGCCAGTTTTCCTTGGGAAATTCTTACTGACTGAGGCCTGTAAAGAAAAATCTCCCAGTTATGCCCAGGTTTTATTCTCCAGGCCTAGCAGTAACTGTTCTGGCCACCAGGAAAATGATATTTATAAAACAATCACATGCATTTTAGTCATATTTTTCCTTCTGTTCAATGTGGTCTCATACATCAAAATGCTCTGTGAAGCTGTCTCACAGGTCAAAATAAATTATAGCAGAGATTTCTTTGTTAGATAGTTGCAACAACAGAGAACAGGGCTTGAGCTCTGACCAGCTTCCCATTAGCTAGGCCTCTGGTTTCGGTTAATTTTCTTTCTTTTGTTTTGTCTTGTTGCAGTGAAATCATCATTCACCTTAGATTAATATCTCCCAGTATTATAATATTGCAAATGTTAGCTTTTCTAATGACTTTCTACATAACCTTTAGAGTTTGTAAATTAAACTCTGATTTTTCCTGTTGAGGATTTTTTTTTAATAGGCCAAGAAGCTTCTCCTGCCTTAAGCCATCACTCACCTTGGGCTATATACATTGTCAAAAATCCAGTCCCCGAGAGGGTAGAAGGCCCCACTTATTCATGGTCAGGTTATGACTTCAGTTAGTTTGCATAACATTGATCCTGCTAGCCACACTTTTCACATGGCAGTGACTACTAATGACTGCAGAATCCAATGATTATCTAAAGAAATACAACTGCAATACAATCTGCACAGGAGTTTATCTGAATTGGGCCTAGAGATATTGTTTAGTGTTTAAGAGCACTTGTTGCTATTGCAGAGAAATTAATCACAAACCTCTAGGTCCAACAGATCATAACAAACAGTAATTCAAAGTCCTTCAGTTCTGATGTTCTTTCCTGGCCCCAGTGGTATCTACACTCATATGCACACGCATACATGTAAGAAAAAATAAAACATAAAATTTTAAATATATTTTGTAAAATAAAATTGAAAGCCTACCAGGTGCATCAGAAACTTCATATGATAATTGACCCACTTTCCATGGGGGTATCCCTTTTATAAAAGAGATTGGAGAAAAAGATGTGAGAACATCACATTTTGATGAGCATTTAACCAAAGACACAGATTTTATGTGTCCTTTAGCTCAGCCTTAGTTATACAAAGGACCTAGAACTTAAAGTAAATGCAGCATTGAAATAAATGACCTGGAAAATCCTTGGAGGTTCCTTCTTTTGCACCAGGGCTGTGATTAAGTCTTGTCTGAGTGGGCATTCGAGCCTTAAATTCAGATATAAAAGGAGGAAGATAAAATGCAGGAATGATGGAGCTACCACTTTCCTTTAGGATGAAAGATTGCTCACTTTAGAGAACAGAGTGGGCCTTCAAAAACTGCACATAATGGGAAAAGTTAAACATTCCTTTTTAACTACATAAGTAGCATCAATGTGCTAAATATTCTAAAATAAGCCCAGAATTTGTTGAATGACTACACTTTATAAAATTCGTGAGCTCTATTACATCATGCAGTAATACTCTGAATTCATTTCTACTAATTGAAGTGGAGGTTGGTGTGAGGTTACATTGTGATTTCTTTGTTCACATTGTTATTTTAGTTAAAGGCTTACAGTAACAAAAATGGGTAAATATAATGGAATCATTACTTTTATAAACTGTTTAAATGTATGACTAACTTAATTCCAAAAAGTCTCTGATGATGTAAGCACATCATGAAATGTGGGCCATAAAATTTCTTGCTTACTTTTTATATAATTTCACCACAGACAAAAGAATATTGCAAATACAGCAAGTTTTGATGTTGTTCTTGTTTTGAATGTTTCTTTTTTTTTTCTGTATGATGAAGTTTAATTTCTATTTAAGAATAGAGCTCCAATATGTTGGTGAGAGTCAGGGCACCAAATGTTTGTTAAGAATTTTAAAAACACTTTGAAAATAATCTCGTCTTAGAAATCTTATTAAAACACTTGAGTCCTTTAGTCAGGGGCTAAGCATAACTGGAAAAGTGCTTGCCTTGTAATTGCAGGAGGATCAGAGTTGGATCTCCAGAATCCTGTCAAATCTCTGGGCATATGGGTTCTTACTCATAAATGCAGTAATAGAAGGAGGTGAAGTAGGAGCAGGAGATCCCTGGGTGCTCACTGGAATGCTAGTTTATCCTTTTTAGTGAAACTCCAGGCCTGTCTTGAAGGTAGAACATACTAACCATTTGTGAGATACGAAAGAAGCTTTCACAGCTATTGTCAAATGATCATAATAATACACAGTGCTTTTATCGGAAAACTTCTCCCTAAATTTCTGTTTTAAAAAAATTCAACCTTCAGTATGAAACCACATCCACCCTCATGAACAGTCAGATGACAAATGCCTCTCAGCAGTGGTCCATGGGTAGAGTTTGGGTTCTCTTTGTCTCCTCCAATGTCAACCTCCCTCTCTTGACCTATGTTTTTTTTTTCTTTTAATGGCACAACAGGGAGAACTTTATAAAGTATCAGATATGAATGACATGATCCTTCAATCATCAATCATTAGAACTGTGAGAAAAACCCATGTTTGTTCTCTATGAATTACTCAGCTTGTTGCATTTTATAAAAACTATGCCCACATCCTCACAATGGCCTTCCTTCTTGTATAACTTACTTGAGCCTGTAGGGTGTATCATGGGTAAAATGAATTTTTTTTGCTAATATCTACTTATCAGTGAATACATGCCATGCATTTTGGGGCCTGAATTAGCTCACTCAGGATGATGTTTTCTACTTCTGTTCAGTTGCTTGTGAAATACATGATGTCCTTGTTTCTAATAGATGAGTAGTATTTCATTGTGTAAATTTATCACGTTTCTCTCTATTCATTCTTCAATTGCAGAACATCTGCATCTCCCTCCAAACTCTCCAGTTTCCGGTTATTATGAGTAAATTGGCTATGAACATCTTGGAGCATGTGTCCTTGTGGTATGGTGAAACATCTTTGGGGTACACGCCCAGGAGCAGTATATCTGTGTTTTCAGGTAGGACTGGATCGTATTTTCTGAGAAACTGCCAGATTGAATTCTTGAGTGGTTTTACAAGTTTGAAATCCCACCATCAATGAATGAGTATTCCTCTTTTTTCTCCATCCTCATCAGCAGCTGCTGTCTACCTGAGTTTTTGATCGTAGCCATTCTGGTTAGTGTAAAGTGAAATTTCAGGGTCATTTTGATTTGCTCCTAACTAATAGAAATGCAGGGACAAAGATGGAGCAGAGACTGAAGGAATGGCTGACCAGTGACTAGCCCACTTTGAGACATATCTCATGGTCAGGCATCAAT
>NW_022196891.1:10806411-10854228 GCF_008632895.1 Mastomys coucha
TTAAAGGCGTGCGCCACCACTGCCCGGCTCTCTCACACTATTAACGATGTTATATTGTGCTTACAGGCCTGAGCCTAGCATAGAGCCCTGTGAGAGACTTGACCAAGCACATGACTGAGACAGAAGCAAATATCCATAGACAAACATTGAACAGAGTTCTTGGACTCCTTTGGAAGAGTTACAAGAAGAATTGTAGCCCCTCAAGAAGATGGCAACCCCACAGGAAAATCCAACTTTGCCAACCTGGACTTCTATGACATTCTAGGAACCCAAACACCAAACAAAGAGCATACATGGGCTAGTCTGGGGCCTCTGGCACATAGGTTACAGAGAGCTGCCATGTCTGGCCTCAGTGAAAGAGTATGTGCCAAATCATGAAAAGACATGATGCATCAGGGTAGAGGGATACCTGGGGCATCTTCTCAGAGGTAAAGAGTAGGCTGGATTGGGGGCAGAACTCTGTGTGGGGGGGTGTTGGAGGGAGGCAGCATTTGGTGTATAGATAAATGAATAATAAAAAACATACAAAACAAAGTAATGCATTCTGAATTATTTAAACACAACTTCATTGATATGTATTCAGATTCTGTTATTTTGTATCTGTTATCTGTATCTGTTATTTTAGCTAAGACAAGTTATCTAAAATGGACATTTATGTAGAAGCATTTCAATGCTTTTTAGGATAGAAATAAATATTCATAAGTCAAGGAATTTTTATCTTGATGGAAACATCAGGTTAGTTATAGTAAACTGGTGAAATTCTAAGTTTTAGACCTTATCTAATAATATTCTTAACTTCTGTTTTGGTAAAAGCTAGTGGTATCTTAAATTAATTTCTTCCAATTTCAGCTTCATACTTGAAAGTAATTGATAGTTTAAGTGACAATTATTTCTTGGGTATTTGAAAGCATGATCTGCATTTGGTGGTTAAATTTTAGATGATGGTATGACTTTCATGATCGAAGTCATTAGTGATGGGCTTTTGATGTTCATAGCTTCCCCTCACTTCCAGTTTTGTACTGGTTGTTAAAGAGCTGAAGATGTGATCTCTCAGCCTCCTAGTCACTCTACTGAACTTGCATCTTGCTACCATGCTTACCACCTGCCATGAAGGATTTGTATTTTGAAATTGTTAGTGGAAATTAGCTATTTCTTTTCTGAGTCTAACTTTTGTCATGATACTTTATTGCAGAACAGAAATGTAACTAAGAGTTAAGTACATGGATTGTTCTTTTTCTCTGAAGATTCTGTCCATGTTGTTTTTGAAAGGATGTGGGAGAATTTGGAACTTTGAGCTAAAAAAGTGGTAGAATCCTGTAAGGAGAGGATATTGGGATGTTCTAATAGAAGCATGGGAGACTAAGAGAAATGTGGATAGTAGAGGCCTGGTTCAAAAGGTTTCAGAGGGGAACATATTAGACACTGGAGCATTCACGTGATACTTTGGCAAAAAATCTGGCTGCCTTTTTTTTTTTTATCCTTCTTTTACTAAGAACTTCCCTGTGACTGAACCTGAAAGGAGTCAAACAATTATGATTCGGTGGAGCAATTTTCAAGACAACATAATATTTAATCTGTTCAATACTTCTTACTGATTTCTCTTATGCAGGTCTATAATGAAAAAAGCAAGTCAGGCAGAAAGAAATGCAATGTATATAGTTTAGAGTATAAAAGAACACTTAGTATTAAGGCTGAGGTGTGGGCTGAAAGAAGCTGTAATTGTTAAGGAGATTAGTATCATTAAGCATTGGAACAATGTGGAGGGTGCTTTCAAGGGAGGATCCCAACCACTTTGTTTTCCAACCTGGGAATGTAAAAGGCCTAAGGAATTTTTTGCTGCAAGAAAACCCACAACATACAGATTTAATCCAAGTGGTTCAAGGTCCATTCCTCATTGGTAGTCAAATTTGACTGTCCTAATTCAGAATGCTTGACCATAGCCAAAGACCATCAATTTAAGTTGCCAGGAATAATGGATCAATATAGAGATGTTTGCATGAACTTTGGTAGTCATTGATCAAAGCTAAGCTGTAAATCAAGGATCATTTATAAATACAGTGTTTGCTTTGGCCAGAAAGGCAGGTCAAAAAAAGTTGGAAATCTCTGATACAGGATGTGGATTTTCTCTCTTGATGTTCTTAATTTGGAGGTTGGTGGAAGCTAGAGGTCTGCTATGTAACTAAATAATCAAGGGGGTTTACATGATCATTGAAAAGCTACTTTGTCATACAAAAGCATGGACACTGAATGGCTAATAAGAGAATTAAGATAGCCTCAAATAATTTAGCTCTGGGTCTGGGACATTCCAACTCTTTGTAATCATGAAGCTCTTATCACCTAGTGAGCCTTCTAGGGTTGTTAATATAAGGGGTGATTTTAATTCAATTCTGATAACTCTTAAATTCACACAGAATTACTCAAAATACCTTAAAATAAGTTTACAAAGCCATAAAGCATGTAGAGAAAGAAACATAGAAAAGTAGTAACAATGACAAATCTATGGTATTTCTACTTTACAGGTTCTAGCATAAAATATGTTTAGCTTCTCAATTCTATTAAAGAAGCAAGACTATGATAGTTAGAATATGAATGTCCCTCTTAAGCTCATATGTTTGAATTCTTCGTCACCAGGGAGAGGCACTACATAAAAGATTAAAGGAATAAGATTTATGGTCTTGTTGGAGAAAGCAGGTCACTAGGGGTGGGCTTTGAAGGTTCAAAGGCCTATGCCAAGCTCAGAAACTTTTTCTCTTCCTGTTGCCTATGGATAAGGATATAGCTCTCAGCTACTTCTCTGTGGTGGACCGTTGACCCACACTTCTCCATTACCAACCTTGCCTGTCTGCTACTGTGCTCCCCACCATGATGATAATAGCATCACCAGAAAAACGTAAGCAAGCCCATAAATAAACATTCTCTTTTAAGAAAGTTGCCTTGGTCATGGTGTCTCTTCACAACCATTACACTGATTAAGACATTAACCAGTCTAGATGATTGTGACAAAATATTTGTTATTTTTAGAGCTCAGAAAATAGTGTCTCAGTGTGTGGTACTTGAACATGCTGAGCAATTTGAAGTGAATAAATTAGTTTGTGCAGCAAGGTCTCTCACCTTCTACATACCCCCCATCTTGCCTTTGTTCTTTCTTCTCAAAGGGTAGAAAGGATATTTCTGAGGCTCCTCTGCTATCTGCAAGAAGATTAACTCTCAGTAGAGATTGAGATGCCTGCCTCATGAGGGTATTGATGACATTTATCTACAACTATGTGCTGTCCCTTGAGGTCACTCATCCCTTCTGAAATCTATAGTTATCTAAATGACTCCACAGACTTCTCACTAGTCTGTGCTTGGCTGAGTTATTCTTTTTCCAAGTTGACTTCAAATTCCAGAGCCATCGATCTGATAGAGAAATAATCTACCACATACTGAACTAAGTTTCACTCTAGTATGATAGTTTTCTTAGCCCCAAAGTCACCCTGTACCTACTTCTAAGGTGATGCTCAACTGTGCCAAGCATGTCAAATTGTAGCCGTTCTGGCAGGCAGAGTGTGATTTGAAAGACAGTAGCACCATTCCTTTGATCAATCAGACAATTGAGAAAATGTACCCAAAGAAGGTACAGTTTCCTATGGAATCTTATGCTGGAAGAAGGAAAGTCCAAGTCTCTAGGACGGAATTCATAGGAAGGAACATATCTCACATGGAAAGAATTACAACTTATAAGATCATGGAGAGACTGCAGCTCAGACTAGCGATGCAACACTCCAGACATTCTTGTGGAACAGCTTACCTATGCATAAAACTTGTTCTCTACTTAAACCTCAGTCCCAATTTATGCCCCTGACTATGGACTGGGAGACTAACTAGACATATTTGTTCCTCTTCTCAATGTTACCTCTCTCCCCCTCAATATAAGTCTTGTTTTTTTTAGTTTTGTTTTGTTTTGTTTTGTTTTGTTTGTACTCACTAAAGAAAAGATGTTATACTATACACAGTAATAATTCAAAAAGTCAGAGTTTAATGGGAACAGAGAAAGAATCATGGCCATCAATACAGACAAAGAGAGTCCCAAGCAAAGCACCAACAACATCCACAATGACATGATCAGTGTTTATAATCTTCTCTCAACATTCTCTCACTTTTGGTTCCCCCAAAATGCTCCTTTCTAGAAAAAAAGGCATGCTTTACTTAGAAGTCTATTTTGCCCATTACTCTTTTTGTTATAAACAGGTGTCTAAAATGCAAGAATACATATAGGGGTGCAGTATTCTGGGCATACTCTCCCAACCAGGGCCCTAAGTTTGCTTTTTGCAGACACTTAGGGATCATTAGCATCTATTCTTCCTTAAAACTTATTTTGAGACCTAGAGCACTTTCTGGTCCAGCTGGGGTGCATTCCACCTATTTTTCTTTACATCCTACTTTGGGGGTCTGCTGGTCAGTTCCTTTTGTAGCTAAACTATCTGACACATTGAGTAAATTTCTCTTTTTTCTGAATTTCACTATGACTTTGTAATTAGTCTATTGAAGGTCAGCTGCCAAGTCCGGCTTGATAGTACTGCCAGTGTTGAGACTCTGACCCTCACAATTCTAACAGCAGAGTTTTGCTTTGTTCTTTTTCTTCAGACTGCAAGTTAGTCATCAGATGTGTCCTACCCATGTATCACAGCACAATAAAGTCTTTCAGTTCCATCATTGATTTCTTTCATTGATTTTCTTGGGGGAAGTATGGGTGACTCTAATCTGTTGGTGCCCCCAGTCAGGACTCTGGCCTAAAACTCAAGCAATAAAATAACTTTTATCTGTATCACTGCTGAGATCCCAAACTCCACTGACTCATACTGACTCCACAGAAGTTCCTACATCTTATTGTATGTGTGAGTGTTCATATTCCTAGGACACCTTCGTGCTAGTAATAAACCAGCAGGCTTTGTTTGTTTCTTTACTGCTAATTTTGATGTAATCTAGGGATACAGGAATGGGTTAATTTTCCAGCAAATGAAAAAAATTAAAGGACAAGAAAGTAATACTACAGTAAATCTTAGGGTTTTCCAGTAAAGCTTTCATATGATACCTACAAAGCCAGTATATCTTTCAGGGTCTGTTAGTTTAGGTAACATGAGAAGTTAAGAATGGACCCAAATGGAAATTTTAGGGCAAAGAATGGGCTCAAACAGAAGCTAGAAGACCACTTTGTAGAGTTTAAAGGGAAAAACCAAGGCAGCAAGCTGGAAATCTTGAAGTTGCTCAGAGAAGGAGAATAGAAAAGAGAAGCATGGAAGGCAATAGTAGACAGTGCCAATACAAGAGGGGCAGCCTTAGAAGAAGGAAGGAACCTCAGATCATTAGTGTGTTAATTAGATTTGCTATGCAAGCAGAATGGATACATATATGTATAGGATTTACTACATTGGTTTATAGGATACAAACTAGTTCACCCTTGAAAAATCAATAATCCTATTGTTGTTCAATGTGTACGGCTGCATGTCTCAGCTGTCCTAGCCTGCACCAGGGTCCTGCAGAACTAATGACTTTGTCTATAATGGAAACTTAAAGAAACTGGTTCTCCTATCAGTGGAGGAGCTGTAACAATAGGACATATGAGCCAAAGAAAAGGCTCACAGGCAAAAATGAAAACTTTCCTTCTCTCATGTCCTTTATGCAGGCTGCCACTAGAAGGTATAGCCCAGATTTAGGGTGTATCTTCTGGCTTCAAACACTCTAATCAGAGAAAATCTCCCACAAGTATCCAGAAGTTTGGGTATGTAATTCCAGCTGCCTGAGAACCAAGATTAGTCATCCCATTTAGTCAGAGAATTGAAAAGCATATTTAATCTGCTCTTTGTACCTAAATGGAAAAAGACAGAAGAAAAGAAATACCTGTGTTGTGGTGGCTGGAATAAGACTGAACTCCTATAGGCTTGTATATTTGGATGCTTAAGAAGTGACATTAGGAGAGGTGGCCTTATTGGAGGATGTGTGTCACTGGAGATGGGCTTTGAGGTTTCAAAGTTTAACCCCATCCCAGTGGCTCACTGGTTCTTCCTGCAGTGTGCTAATCCAGATGTAGAATTCTTGACTACTTCTTCTGCATAATATCTGCCTCCCAGTGGCCATTCAAGCCAATAATACCACCATAATGTTAACAGGCTAAATTTGTAAACTTGTAAGACATTCCCAACTAAATGCTCTTGCTTATAAGAATTGTCATTGTCATGGTGTCTCTTCATAGTAATAAAACACAAACTAAGACATATGCCTTCCTAAGTTATGGCCTAGAAACGTGGACAGATGCAGCTCAACTTCATGGCATGTTGTAGGGCCTGCAATAGGTGGTGGGGAATTCCAGGAAGGAAAAGAGAGCCTGCCTGCTCGGTCCTTTAGAACATTTTTATTTCCTCTAGATTCATGCTTAAGAAGTCAGGCAAGAGCATGTAGAAGTAGATTCCCTTCTTTAAAGTTGTTACTGTGTGCTTATTTCAGCTAAATTAATTATTAAATCTTCTACGGATGGAGAAATTCATTCATCCCAATAGTCATAAATCTCAGTCATACAGGACCTGGGGTAATAAAATATGATATCCAGCCTTACAATAGCTCTCAGGCAAGAGAAGTGAAATGATGGCAGGCATAGCATAGAACACAGAGTTGCTCTCACATCTTCCTTCGCAAATACACCTGGTGGCAAAGATGTACTTTTGAGAGTGACATATCAAGATCTCCTGGATTCAATTTTAATGTTGTACATACCTCTACTCAATATAATTTTGCCAAAAATTATCTCTAGAGAGATATTTGTTTGAGGTAAGTGTGTGCACATAAGCTTACATATTATAAGCCTTAATTAAATCCATGAATCTGTAAAGTATATGATAAGCTTCTGCACAACAAATGCAGTAGGATGGTACCAGAGTGAGAAGGAAAGGAGAGATCTCAGATTACATCATAATTCTATTATGGCAATTCAGTAAATGTGGGAATTAGTATAGGCTTATGTTCAAGTTGGGAAGATAGCTCATCAGTAAAGGTATTTACCATCATGCATGATGACCTGAGTTCCATTTTGAGAACCAACATGCTAGAAGGATGCAATCAACTCCTACAATTTTTTCTCTAATGTACATATACAGGTCTCTCTCTCACACACACACTCTTACTCAAAGACAGAGAGTAAAGACACACACACACACACACACGCAGAGAGAGAGAGAGAGAGAGAGAGAGAGAGAGAGAGAGAGAGAGAGAGAGAGAGAGAGAGAGAGCTGTGCACAATGTTAAAAAAGGTATTTTTGCAAATAAATTTCTATAGCCAGTGTGCAGAGAAGTTACTTTTCTAAATGCCTGTGGCTTTAAATGTAAAGGCACAGAGGATGGGATGGAAAGGTCGTTGGAAGCAAAGCAATAAAGCAAAAACTAAGGGAGTACAAATCATCAAAACTGTTAACACTTAAGTCCTGATTTCAATTCGAATGATTTCTGGCATGCTTGAAAGCAGTTGACATATTGTTCTGCTATTATATTTGTGTTTTCTTGCTGCCTGTGCTCTTTCAGATGGAGGAAACAGAGATTGAAATAGAAAAAGGAAAAGTGCCTTTTTGCAGTATGTTGAAAACAAACAAGGAACAGGAAGTGAAAAGTGCTGATAATGTCCTGAAGACTATGTCCTTGATCAGTCTCACAGACACCCCTCCTCATTTTTTTTCACATACAAAGAAGAATGCTGGAATTCTGCCTCTCTGCTACTACCTACCAGTCAAGCCTACTGTTCTTTGGATTTTGAAACTATTTCCCAGAGTACACTTCTCCTTCCTATGAAAGTTGTAGTAATTCCATATATCATTGCTCTAACAAAATACCTTAAAAAGTTACTTAAGAGAGGAAAGGCTCACCTTAGCTTACAGTTCAAAGGAACGTCACTATCAGGCAGGAGAGACATGGTGCCATGGGCTTGAGGAAGCTCTTTGCAGTGCATACACAGTCAGGAACCAGAGAACTAGAGAGATGAGAGGTGAATGCTGTGCTTGGTTCATTGACTTTTTTATTCAGTCTGGAACCACAGCCCATAGAAAGGTGCTGCCCAGAGTTAAAGTAGGTCTTCCCAATTCAAAAGTGTATTGTATTTATATATTTATAAATACTCAAGCATGCCAGTGTGTGTGTATATGTGTACACAAACACACACATGCATATATATATGTGTGTGTGTGTGTGTGTGTGTGTGTGTGTGTGTGTTTTCTCTCAAAGGAATCCCAGGATCTAGCTTAATTTAGATACTACATAATGGACAAGGCCAGAGATTCAGCTCCTGCCATGCTCTTCCTGCTGTAAGCTGTCAATGTTAACCATCACAGTAGTCTAACACACTGCTTTGCAAGCTTCTTATGAGAGTTTTACTGTCTCTGATGAAGGGACATATGATCTTAGGAGGGGGGTGTAGAGGAGTCCGGCCTCCCCAGATATTGTTTGCAAATTGTAATTTAAACTGTAATTGTAATGGAGATGTGGACTGGGTCTCAGAAGAGAGTCCAGGAGTGTTTAGTTTGGAGCTTATTGAATAGGCCTCATGATCCTGCATTTATGTGGTTGTTTTTGGTTTCATGTAATTAATCACAAGGCAGCTAAGAGGATGAATATCAGATTTTAAAAAGAGGCTGAAGATTGAGATTATGGTAGAGATATTGCAGAAATTACAGCAGGAGTTGCTTTGAAACTGTCCTTTTCTTTAACCAATCCTGTCTTGATTTAATGCAGTTTCCTCCCCTAGGCTGTTACCTTTCTAGTACTTACCAGCTCATCAGAGTCTAGAGGTGGGATGCCCTATAGGTTTATTTTTATAGTAGAAACTAAAGTTACTCCAGGTAGGATGAAGCAGCTCAAAATGGAGCTATCATTTTGGAAAATCATTTGGGCTAGAGGGATGGCTTGGTGGTTAAGAGCACACACACTGCTGTTGCAGAGAACTGGAGTTTGACTGCCAGGACCCAGACTGGGTAGCTCACAACAGCCTGTGACCCTAGATCCAGGGAATCTGACATTCTCTTCTGTCTTCTACAAGACTTAAGAGAGAGAGAGGGAGAGAGAGAGAGAGAGAGAGAGAGAGAGAGAGAGAGAGAGAGAGAGAGAGAGAGAGAGAGAGGAGATTAAATATAAATCTTTAGAAAAATAAATACCACTTAAGGTTCTGGTCATCAGCACATGCTTTTTGAGAGACAGACATGGGATTCATTTAAACAATCCAGCTAGAATTTGGCCAAGAAAGCCTGATAGTCATTTCTTACCTTCTGTTTTTTTTTTTTTTCCTTCTCCTATGTAATCCTGAAGCTTCTGTCACTATTCTGAAGACAGGGTACAGGATGTTGTCTTTTCTGTCCCTTCCCAACATAGCCACACTGACTGAATTCCTTGTAGCTCTCCCCATCTTACATCCTGCCCAATGACTCTCAAGGCAGCACACGTCTGAACCTCACCGGTGGGCTCCAGAGAAAGGCACTCGTTCTTGAACTCTGGAAACAAAAAATAAATATAAATGCATATGTGAACTAATCTAGCAGGAACAGAAGACTAATATGAGAATTCATCATTCACTTGAGTTCCATGGAGCATTTGTTTTTTAAAATTTGGAAAGATAATCACATACGATACTTTTTCCATTAAAAGCAAATGTAAAGAATTATTTAATAACATGACACTTCACGGTTTGATCTAAATACATACTGCTCTTTTATCATTGAACTTACTAAGCTTGGACCTGACTTGTATTTACTTTATACACATACTCTTTTCCTAACAATGTGCTTAGCAACTGAAGATCCTACCTGCACCAGGATATTCCACTTCAAATAATGAAGCAAACACTTTCTTCTTGACAGTCTTACATTGATTCTCCCTTTTAATTTAAAACATCCATGAATGTAACTGGGAAATCAAGGCAAGGAAATCTATCTTTCCTTGGTTGATTTGGAGTAAATATATTCTCTAAGTTAACTTTCAGGAAAAAAGCCCCTGTTTACCATCTTATACCTATGAAGCATATGATTAAAACAATATGAATCAAAATCATAAATAATCTAAGCTTGTCAATCAAAACAAAAACCCACCAATATATGTCCCATACTGAATGATGTTTTTCTCTTGAACCCAAACGAAAGAGCAACCAAACAATACCCAGAACTTGTGAGTGCCCTGTGTCGTGTGGTTTGGAGTTACACTTGGTAGAGTATTTCTGACCTATTCTGTCAGGTTGCATTTGAATGACGTTTCCTTGCTATTTCCTTGTCTGTACTTCAGTTCCTTGAATAAGACACTAGGAACCTGGACTACACAGTCCAATAGATCTATAAAGCCTTTTGAACTCCTGGCTACTTTGAAAGCAGTAACAGGTACAGGCTCAGACAGTGCTGGTGGTTTCAGATCTCAAACGTTCCTCACAATGATTCCTTCTCAAACCTACCAATCTCACTACTCAAAATTGTAAGGTGCTTGGAGGCAGGGACAATGGCTCATTCATTTTGATGACCCAGAGAAAGTAATACTGCTATTGCCACAAATGGGAACTCAGTACTGGCCAACGGTGATGACTTCAAGTATATGAGGAAGAAGGCTTGTAATACACAATGCTAATAATGGTCTTAGATACAAAATAAAGGTGTCATTACTTATATAGAATCTGAATAATTAAAACATTGAAAGACTGGTGGAAAGAATGAAAGAAGATATTTAGTGTTTGGGAAAGATTTTTAAAAAGGCCAAAGAAACAGTGAAGTAAAGCTCTTTCTATATTTGAATGAAAAGTATGGATGACACTAAAATATCACGAAACTACACCAATGGAGAAGAAAAAGCAACAGTGAAATGTAAAGAGGTTGAAAGATGTATGTGATGGCTCACTTGATCCATCTGATTGTACTAAGAAACACTTAGTGGGGTGGTGAACCAAGCTTGGGGTGTTTTTGAGAACATTTCCAGAGATGATTGACTGAAGATTTAAGATTACTCGTGTAGGTGTCAGCATCGCAGTATCTGGGTTCACACACTAAATAAAAAGGGAAAAAAATGAGGTAGCTCTCTCTGTTTCCTGACTATGAATTCTGCCGCCTCACCCTCATGCTCCATGTCTTCCTTTTCATGATGGACCCCAAACCATGAAACCAAGTAAACTTTCACTTCTTTAGTTTCTTCTGGTCCATTGTAAGAAGGTAAACATATGAAACATTAGGGTATGTTATTCAACTTGAATGCAGAAAACAAAATCTATCCTGGGGCACAATTTTTTTTTTTTTAGATATTTTCTTTATTTACATGTAAATTTCTCCTTTCCCAGTTTCTCCTCCAGTAAACAAACAAACAAACAAACAAAAACAACAAGAACAAACCCCTGCTGCTTCCCCCCTCCCCATGCCCGCCACCCCATCCTTTCCCACTTATTGGCCCTGGCATTCCCCTACACTGGGGCACAGAACCTTCACAGGGCCAAGGGCCTCTCCTCCTATTGATGATCGAATTTGCAATCCTCTACTATATACATGCTGCCAGAACAATCAGACCCACCATGTGCAGTCCTTGGTTGGTGGTTGAGTCCCTGGGAGCTCTGAGGGTACTAGTTAGTTCATATTGTTGTTCGTCCTAAGGGGCTGCAAACCCCTCAGGTCCATAGGTCCTTGCTCTAACTCCTTCATTGGGGACTGTGTATTCAGTCCAATGGATGGCTGTGAGCCTCTACATCCGTATTTTTTTTTTTTAGATATTTTCTTTATTTACATTTCAAATGATATCCCCTTTCCCAGTTTCCCCTCCGGAAAAAAAAAAAGCCCTATTCCCTCCATCTATCCTGCTCACCAACCCACCCTCTCCTGCTTCCTGGCCCTGGCATTCCCCTACACTGAAGCATAGAACCTTCACAGGACCAAGGGCCTCTCTTCCCATTGATGACTAACTAGGCCATCCTCTGCAATACATATGTAGCTAGAGCCATGAGTCCCACCATGTGTATGCTTTGGTTGGTGGTTTAGTACATGGGAGCTCTGAGGGTACTATTTATTTCATATTGTTGTTCCTTCTAAGAGGCTGCACTCCCTTCAGCTCCTTGGGTTCTTTCTCTAGCTCCTTCATTGGGCACCCTGTGCTCAGTCCAATGGATGGCTGTGAGCCTCTACTTCTATATAAGTCGGGCACTGTCAGAGCCCCTCAGGTGACAGCTATATCAGGCTCCAGTCAGACAGCATTTGCTGGCATCCACAATAGTGTTTGAGTTTGGTGATTGAATATGGGAAGGATTCCCAGGTAGATCAGTCTCTGGATTGTCCTTCCTTCAGTCTCTGCTACATACTTGGTCTCTGCAACTACTTCCATGGGTATTTCCACCTTCTAAGAAGGATCAAAGTATCAACACTTTGGTCTTCCTTCTTGAGTTTCTTGTGGTTTGTAGATTGTTTTTTGGGTATTCTGAGCTTCTGGGCTAATATCCACTTAACAGAGAGTGCATGCCATGTATGTCCTTTTGTGATTGTGTTACCTCACTCAGGATGATATTCTCCAAATCCATCCATTTCCTTAAGTATTTCATAAATTCATTGTTTTTAATAGCTGAGAAGTACTCCATGCTGTCTTGAACTCGTGGCATGGAAAACATCAGCTTACAATGAAATAAGAACTAAGAAATGACATAAACTTCTCTGCAGTAAAAGAAGCCATCATTGCAGACTTTGTTCTGTAGTAAATAGTCCTATAAGCCATTTATTTGATTATGTACAACATCGCTGAGTGTTTGGTTATAAGGGTTTAAAAAACTCAGACATTACTCTATAAATATACATACTTTGAGGGTTGCAGAAGTAAGGGATGACAATAACTTTCACTTTAACTGGTGTGTATATGTTTATTTAGTGTGTGTAGGTTTTGGAGGGATTTCTCCATGAAGGGCAGAGGACAACTTGCTGCAGTTGATTTTTCATTTTAGTATTCATGGGTTCTAAGGATCAATATCAGGTTGTGTGAATTGGCAGCAAGCACACATACCCCCTGAATTATCTCATTGGTTCCTGTTAATTCTATATAAAAGGGGCAGAGAGGGTTAGGCAGAATATAGTTGGAAATTCATCAATATTAATACTTTATTTTTTATTTTAAATTATATGTATGTGTCTGTATAAGCTGTCATCTGTGTACTCCAGAAGAAGGAGCTGGAGTCTCTAGAGCTGCAGTTACAGGTAATTGGGGGCTGCCCAAAATAATGCTAGGAATTAAGAATCAATAGATCTGGAGGCTCCCTGGGCCAGAGTTATTTGACTTTCTTACCAGCAGATGTGACTTTAGGCAATTCAAGTTTCAAGATACCTATATTTGACCCAATACTATGCTTGACTATTACATCAAATACATTCTGACCCCAATTAAAATTCTTTTCATCACTCATATTTGGATAACTAGCTCTACAGATATCCAGATACCTTGAATGAATATGCAGTAGGAAGTTTGAAAAATGATGAGATGGCTCACCAGGTAAAGTGATTCCTGTGCATTAGGACCTCTGTGCCATCCCAAACATGTAAAAACACGGGTATGAGGTATGAACTTAGAGTCCTTGTCTGGTAAATCAGAGATCCCAAGATCACTGAATTTCACTAGCCAACTAATTAGTCTAATCAGAGAGTTCCAGCCAACCAATGGAGTCCCAACTCATAATAAACAAACAAACAAACAAAAACAAAAACCACAACAACAATAAAACAATGAAAGTTTCTGAGGAACAGCACCCATTGTTTACCTCAGCTCTCCACACTCAGGTACATGCATATACGTGCACACATGAATACATATACAAACACAAACACACACCTAGAGTTAATTGTGCATATCAATGAGTGTTTCTAACAAGTTACAATTCTATACAATCCGCAGTCTAAAACCATAATAAATTCTCTGTGGTAGAAGTCAGTAGAAGTTCCTTTCTTTGAGAAAATTAAATCATCTCCAGTCTTCAGATTTTAATTTCCATTACAAAGTAAGAAAATACACAAGCAATCATCTACAAACATAATTATAGGGTATAACAAATGGTCAAAGTGTATGTGTGTGTTGTGTATTAAATTACCCACTTCAGGATAACTGACTTTGGGAATTGTTTCGCAGAACAAGTTCTACTGTTGAAGAGATTTTTTTCTCAAATGTATTCAATTTTATAAGAAAATAATTAAACTACTTTTCAGTGCTAAAATAATGGCCAGTGAGAAGGAAAGACAGATACAGCCATTATACTTTACATTGGGTTAGACCCCAGCCACGGCACATGGTAGCATAGCAGGTCTGAGTGTCAAAAGTGATGATTTTAGGTATATTCCCCCTGTTTTACTGCTACAGCCCAGCTATTCTATTTTGTTTGATATATCTATGTGAATATATGTATGTGCACATGACTGTAGATGCCACAGGTAAAAATAAAGGGATAGAAGCTATGTTTCACCATATCTCCCTTTATATATTTTGAGTCAGAATCACCCACTGAGATGAACGGTCAATGATAGTCCTTGTATGGATAGCCAATGTGCCCCAGGAATCTTTCCATTTCTACTCTTCCTCAGTATCATGCCTATGTTTAACTGGGCATGCTAGGAATCTGAACTCAGGCTTCCATGCTTCTTTGACAAGCTCCTTACCCACTTAGTTATCTCTCCAGTTCCATTGCTTTTACTGTTAAACTAGGAATTTTTCTTGAAAGTTTATCCAAGACAGCTTATTGCACTGTTGAAGTAGCATAATGTCATCATGAGCTGATGTCAATTGATTGAGAAGCTAGCTGGATGATGTCTTCTTAAGGATTGGATGTAGACAAGGCTCGCTCATTATTTGTGTTTGGGATTGTGACAGCCTGCCACGCATACTGTCACACTGTTAGTCTGTAGGCTTCGGTGCCACTTAAGCTTCTGTTTAGCAAGCTTCGAACACATGATGTGCACAAAACAGAAAGCCACTGAATTGCTGAGCCTTCTTTCCAGTCATCTCACTATGATGGCCACAGTTCTAAGCAGCCACATAAGAGCATGGTCAAGTATTGAACAGAGCTCGGTCCTTTCTTAAGCTTTTGCCATACCTACAGTATCCAATCTCAGGGACAAGGGGGATTCAAGCCTAGAATTTGGCCCAGAGACTTGTGTTGCCTCCCAAGGACAGGAAGAATCCTCTTTAGAAGGTTTCGCCGTCAAGGAGGACAGTCTTTCCCCAGGCTTTGTCTGCCACCTGAATGACTTTGCAAGTTATATTTAGCCAGCTGACACACACAAAGATTCTTAAAACCCAAATAGATAGTTCATGTGAAGATGTTCCTTGAGTCAGTTTTAATATATTTGGAAAAAAAACGTTAATTTAAACTGTAAACTTGGAGAAGCACAATTTACGAAAATTCATTTACTCATTCATTCACTTGCTGGACAAATATCATCTGAACCTCTGGCATGGCAGAGAAATCAAAGTCTTACATGTGTTATATGTATATTCCACATAAATCATCCATCTTAGTTTTATGTCATCTCCCTATATTTTTAAGATACTGTTTTATATAGCCTGTGAAAAAATTCTACTAATTAAGATTGAAGCATAACATTGTCTTGTTAGCCTTCAGGTCTCAGCATAAAATAGAAGATTCTACTTTCTAGCAGGGTTTTCCCTTCTCTGACCTTAACTCCCACATACCTCTGCCTGTAGCATGTTACATAGTCTTAATTATATTGCAGGTTCATTTTTTTCCCCAATAAGATCTTATTCAGGTAGCACCTGAAGTTTCTGGAAGGCCTCTCCGTGTTAATGAGGCATCTCTGTACCTTAAGCTTTCAGCCAATGACCATTGCTCATCCTGTATATTCCTACCCTCACCCCCATACACAATATTATAAAATCCTTGAATCATCCCAAATAAAGTTGATCTGTCTCCCCACAGCTTTTCCTAGTGTCATTATTATTGGGTGTACTTCATCATCTCTGCTCCATTTGTTCTCTTGGACTGATAAGGGGGTAAGATTCCTGGGGATTATAGCCCAGGCTACATTTGATCTTCTGGTCATGGATTTATAGGTTAATACTATAATTTTTTATGGGAGACCAAACCCATGACATTGTCTACTCTAGAAAAGTGCTAGACTAAATAAGCCATATTCTCAGCCTGCATCTTTATAAATTTAACATTTCCTAAATAATTGTATATACATACAAACCTATTTGTGATGTGTATACATACATGCATAATGTTTTAATTAAACAGTTGCATAAAAGCAAAGAAATAATAGAAATATGAAACGATTAAAGGAATAATTTATACTATAAACAAATTACTGAAGTGATATAAAATAACACACACATTTTTTGAAAATGATGGAGAATACCATTTACATGCAAAGAAGGAAAATGAATAAAACACAGAGGCAAAAAATATCCAAAGTTTTGCAACCATGGCTGTTAGACATTACAAAGCCACCAGAATGGAAGTATTCTGTTTGGAATGATGGTGTTCTGAAGGGACACTAATGCCTGTCCCAGGGTCTGATCAAACCATGGAAATAGTGGATACCAGGAAACTGAAATTTCCCTAAAATTTCAAGTTGGAAAAAGGAAAAGTTCAAGAGCTTACTGTGAGACAGGGAGAGCTTAACAGACAGGGAGAAATTGGAACTGGGGAAATGATGATGAGTGGGAACACGTCTTGACCATGACTGCATAGTTGTTCATACTTCTATGCCCTCAACTAAAACCAAATGTTCTACTAAGATTGAAAAGATGACTTGGGGATAGAAAAGACATTGGTTTAGTTTTTATTTCTTCCTAATGTGCTCACAGTCAATAAATCTTCTTTTTCTTGTTTTCATCATTACTTATTAAATTCAATTTTTAAATACGAACAGCTTGCTAAGCAACATCAGAGCCCAGTCTCAGTTCCTAAAATTTCTGATAACAATAGGAAGACAGTCCAGTCAAGCAAAGGATGCTGTAGTTCTCAGGGGTACATGAGTGATGTAAGTGAAAATTGCAGCTCTACCTCTGGGCTTCCAAGCAATTACCTCCAATGTTATCGTTTCTTCAGGTTTCAGCAAATGAAACCAGTCACAAAGGGCATGCTAAATGGCCTGAGGATGATCATGGTGAAAGAGAAACTGAGTTATAATGAAAGACACACTGCTCATGGTCAAAAGTCAATAGCTCAGAAGGAGACCGCAGTCTTGTCCCTGACCCCATTTGATTACTGTTTATAAGGGCAGTTTCCTCTGATTTCACTTCTGCCACCAACTTTTCTTGGTAAAGTAGGCACTCAATATACACAGGAATATAAGATGAGAGACAAGGAAAATATCAAGGACACAAGAGGGGGGAAAGTCCTTTGCAGAGAGTCTGATTGAAGCCTCTCAGCAGAAGGGATACAAGGTTTCCAGCCCAGATACTAATTGCTGATGGGGCTAGAGAGATAACTCCTCAGAGTTCGGTTCCTATCACCCACCTTGGAAAGCTCACAACTGACTCTAACTCCAGCTCCCACCGGTTCATAAGTAAAAATCAAATAAATCTCAAGAAAAAACCCAATTGTTAAGACCATTCTTCTCCAGCGATAAGGCAACAGTTTCCTAGGACTCTCAACAGTAACTCAGTTGACGATGAAAGGTGTGTCTTACACCCTATGCACAACACTCATGCTTCAGGGGTTTATGTTTCGCAGTTCTGATCCTATCCAAGGCATTTCTTCCGCCAACCTGTAATCTCAGTTATTGAGTATGTGAAGAAGTAAAAGACAGGTAGCATTCCCAGAAACACAGTGAGGTTCTCCATAGTCATCACTGGAACAGGAACGGGGCGCCTTAATATTCAGAGATCTACACAGCACTCTCAGGCATGCTCACTCTCCTTAGGAGTGCCTTTCTCAGGATCTTTAATAAAATCTCTGATCGAGCTCTAATTCACCCTACTAGGAAGTCCTGAAATCTCTTTCTGGATCCTAGTTGAAAATTCCAGTTTGCTATGAGTTGAAATCTCTAAGAACTTAAAGGGATGCCCAGGCTGTGGAGGATGACTGTGTGGATCTGTGTCTCTGTTCCTTTACCACATGCCCCCAGCAGGAATGGAGTCATTCATTAGACATGGAGACCTCTTGCTCCACACATGCAACCTTTTTTAAATATATTTTAGGTCAATATCCCAAGCCCAATAGGAAGAATATTTGGCCTATTAAGACTCTTCTTGAAAGGCACAGAATCTCTCTGAGGGATAGTTGTTATGTGAACTCAACTCTTATATCCATCAAAGGAGTTCAGAGGGGAGGTGAGGTAGAAAGAGTGTCATAGTGGGGCTATTGCACAAAGGGGTCCTTGTGACTGGCATCTGATCAGGTGACAGGCATGCAGCTGTACCTTCCTGCTAACTGTTTAGTAGTAGCAACACAACTTGTGATGCCCCGAAGGGGTCACAGTGATACTCAGAGTGCTTTTCAAGAAAAGTTAACAGTTGTGTGATGTTAACATTACACCCTACGGAAGACTTCTTGAAAGACTCTTTATTCAGAGCACATGTTATTCAGAGTTGAGGCTCAAGGTAAGTCTTTGAAAAGAGGCAGTCTGAGACACTCTGCTTCTTAAGGTAATTTCACATGTGTCAATCAATCTTAGAAAGGTACAAAGAGGGTATAACTTGTAGCATATTTAATTTAGTAGGACATATTTAGAAACATTTCTCTCTCTCTGTGCTTATAAAAAAATATTACCCAGGGCCTTTAACACCAACACTTAAATTTAAAACCCCGAAGAAATCTACAAATCAATCTCAATCAGCATAGTATTCTAAAGATAAAACAAACACCGGCAACATTTCTTCACAACAAACCAAGTATCTTTCAATGGAATTAGCCTCCTTTCTCCTATTCTGGGACAACAAAACACTAGACAGTGCATACACAAAAACACATATATTGGTTTGCCTACTGTGTTAATGACTTTCTTGTTAGTGACAGGAAATTCCTGACAGGAAACATTTAAGAAAGGAAAAGATTGTTCTGAATCACAGTGGAGGGTGTTGGACATTTTGGTGGAGAGGTGTGATGACAGTCACATTGCATTCATATTCAAAATGTAGTGATTGATTTAAGCCTGCTGGTGTGTGGCTTGGTTTCTCCCTCTTTAAATTCATTCCAGGAACCTTGTCCATTCTATTACCAAACTTGAGATCATAATATGTGCCTATGAAACCAGGTTCAGCTATCCATCCCACAAAACCAACCAGAATAACCAAATGAATAGAAAAAAAGGTGAAAAATATTTTATTCAATGTGGAAACATTGGAAAGGGGGACACTCATTTCCAGTGACTCTTTCTAGTCCATATTAGGGGATCTAACATGAGACTAAAGTTTAAATAAATGGCCAAAGATATACATAGTTAATCAGTCCCAGTCAGGGGACTATATTTCCTATCATTGATGAGCTGTTGTCTTTGTCAGGCTGAAAACCCCTTTCCTGGATAGAAGAGGTCTGTGGGGTCCAGACCTTTCTTCTTATAACATAATATTTCAGAGGATTGGGATATGTGGAATTCAAATCTCTTGCTGTTCATTGTTTTAATCGTCTCATATTTAAAGAGTTACATTAAATAATGTTTACTTCTGCTAGGCTTGTTACAAGTGGATGGTGCTGTCCACAGTTCCAGTGGATCCTACCAGCTGAATTTGCAGTGTAGATGACACGTCACTGATCTGCTAAGAGGCTTGTCTCCAGGTTAATTCCAGATCTGTCAAGGTGACAGTCAATATTAGCCCTTACTGCATAGGTTCACATGCTTGGTGAATGTGGAAGCTCAAGTTTCTGACATATTAATTTGTTTAGTTTGTGTGACTTTTAAGTGAGAGTGGTGATTAGGCCATTGATATCTTAATGTCCTGTCTTCTGGAGTTGTTTCAGAAGAGAAATTAACAATACCCTGAAAGAGCAGAGAGTGTAAGTCAGTTGCAGAAGCACAAGGCTCTGGATTTTAGTGAGTCTGAGACTTGTGGACTGCTTTTTATGGCTTATATCAGTTATACCAGCACTTGAGAGGTAAGAACATACTATGTTTGAGAGCAACAGGCTCTAAATTCCTGCATCATTTTTGAAAATGGACTGGTAGTGTCAGTGATAAATTTCATATATACATATGTCCTATAGTTAGTAATAATTCAACATTACAACACAGGTGCTTGTTACTTTTGCCCATGCTGTCCAATTAATACATATTCCTGAGGAGATAAAAGCCTATCTTTCAAGAGAAAAGTATTTAAAATATGAAAAGAATTCTTCCTTTTATTGCTTCCCTACCTTCATACTTTGAAGATTTCCTGTGGCTAGAAAATAACAGAAGTCTTCATAAAAATGCACCTTTAAAGGATATTTCTGGGAATACTTCCAATTAGGACCTTAAATGTATATTTAATTGAAATGGAAGTAGCATGTGATATGTGGAAAGATAACGCCAGAGTGTGGTTGAACCAAAGACATAGTGACATTGTTACAGGAATCAAGAAATAAGAGGAAGTCATTCACCACATAAGCCCAAATAGCCACCAAGCATCTTAGCCAAGATCCACTAAATTATCCACAAATATATGTCAAATGCAGAACTTAGAATAAACAAGTAATTCCCTCTCTTAGTGACAATATCCAGAGTTACTATCAAGTTTATGTAGAACAACATCTACTGTATAGAGATCACAATCAATTACCTCACCAGGAATAATATCAAGTGACTCAACAAATTGCACTGGTAAACCATCCCATATGTATCAGCACTGAAAATGTCAATAGAAGAATGTAAAATGTCCATATGGGAAACATTTAGAAACATTAAAACCATGACAGCAGAGTTTATAAGAAAATGAATGTCAGAATTATGAAGAAAGAAAATATACCATAGGTAATCAACAATTAGAGTATACCTCTATTAAGTTACAAGGTCAGACATGCCTTAGGAATACATGATTTCAGTCATGTCAAATTCTTTCAGATATTATATAAAAAAATAAGGAATATCATTCAAGACACTCTACATAGATAGTATGTTAAACAAGAGAAATGGTCAGGGAAATACAAGAAACAATAAGACAATTTTATTTATAAACTTAGAGAAAAGTATAAATGTTAATGAAACACATCTTAACTATTTTTGTAAACTCATGATTAGCCTCTGGAAAGATAACTCAGCAATGAAGAATGTATGTTATACTTGCAGAGCACATGCCTTGAATTCCCAGTACCCAAGTCTGGTTGTTTACAATCAATGTATAATTCCATGTCCATGTATTCTGATACCCTTTTTAGCCTACACAGCCAGCAACATGCATGCTTGTAGGCACACACAGATTTAGTTCTTTTTTCTCTTACTGTGATAAAACATCCCAATCAAAGCTACCTACTGAGGAAAGACTGTATTTCCAATCATACCTCCAAACAATTTTCCAGCACAGAGGAAATTCAAAACAGGAACCTGGAGCAGAACACATTGATGAAGTCTCCTTACTGGCTTAGTCGCCGTCTTCTGCCTTCTACTCATCTAATTTTCTTACATGGACTAAATCCACCTGCCTAGGGATGGTGCAACCCACACCTGACTGAGTCCTATAACAATCATCAATCTAGGCAATTTCTGACAGGCATAGCATAGGCTAATCTGATCTGGGCTATCTTTTAATTGATGGTGCTTATATTTGTATTAAGGAAATGCCATTTGGCATTGCGATCACCTAGTACATGGCTCATTCATGCCTTTTTCTCAGTGTCTATTAATCATCTATACCATTTCTTTTATCGGAGAGACCTTGTGAGACTTCCCTTGTTCACATTAGCATATCAACTGGTATTACCGTGCCCATCGTGTTTAAGTAGCAATATTGTTAAAATATCATGGGTGCAGCCTCCCTGTCATTCCTAGAAGACACCATTTCTCAGAAGTGCCTTGGTCCTCCATCTCCACCCTATCCCCTCTTCTGGATATTCCCTGAAACTCTTAGATATGTCTTGCTATAGATGTACCAGTTGTGGTTTCGCTCACCATAGTCAATTGTTCTCTGCATTTTGATCACTTGTAGATTTAAGTGTCAGTCTCTGTGATGATTTAAATGAGAATGTCCCTTATTAGCTCTGGCATTTGAAGACTTTTTCCACACTTAGTGCAACTGTTCGGGGAGGCTAAGGAGGAGTGGCCTTGCTGGATGAAAAAAGTCACTAGATAGGAGATATTTGAGAATTTAAAAGACATGCCATTTGGAGTTTTTCCTCTCTCCTTCCTGTCTGTGATCTCGCAGCTTATTGCTTCAGACACCATGTTCACCTGCTTTTAACATTCACCTGTCATAATGTGATGAATTCTCATCCTTGTAGAACCACAAGCTCAAGATAAACCCTTCCATGTACAAGTTGCTTTGATCATAATGTTTTATTCTAATATAAAAATAAGTTATACAATCTCAAACCATTGCCAAAAGAAGCTTCCTTAATTAAAAATGAGATCTACACATATCTGTAGCTATAAGGTAAAGCACATAAAATATAGTTGGAAATTATACTGTCTAGGAAAATGGTTGTAGTCTATGGTTCATGACCTCACAATCCATAGTTTGGCTGAGTTTACAGTACCCAGTACAAGTACCCTCCTATTGAACAGGCCTTAAATAAAATCAGATTACTGGTTGGCTAGCCTCATGATATATGTACCACTACAATATCCTTAAGGATATCTGACCATGCTAATAATTGTCATTGTTCATGGATCTTGCAGCTATTTGTTATTTTAATTAATATTTACTATTAATTGCTTTCTCTGTTGACAGTTTCCACACTTTGTTTGAATACTGTGAGAGCTAGTCCTCATACGTAAGGCTTCCAGTTTAGTTCCATCTCTATTTCTCCAAGTCTTGATGTTTAAAATGTGTTTCCGATCATAATTTGTGATATTTATTTGCCTTCCTTACTTCAAAGTCTGTATTGGTCTGTCTTTCCCATTTTAGCTGATTTCCCATTTTTCACATTGCACCTCCACAGGATCTGTGTTTTTGTATCCCCATTATAGAAGCTCGTCTTCACTATCCCCATGTTCCTTCTTTGCATTCCTGTTTTTTTTCCAGTTACTCCACTCCATGTTATGTACTTATATTCAAAGGCTCAGAGGTAGAATATACAAGTAAGGGGGAACATATGGCTTGGTCTTTCTGGGTCTGAATTTCTTCACTCACTCTAGTGTGCTCTAATCCCATCCATTACCCATCTAATCCCATACATTTCATTATTTCACTCTTCTTTACAGCTGAGTAGAATTCAACTGTTGATATGAACCTCATTTTCATAACCAATGAAAGACACTTAGGTTGTTTCTACTTCGTAGCTATTTTAAATATGGTGATGATTAACTTAGGTGAACAGTTCTTTTTATAAAAGGCCCATAAATACTATGAAATGCACAGTTCTACACAATTAAAGAGAATGAATTTCGGGCTTAGCTAGTGAGCTAGAAAGAACAGTAATTTCTGATTGTGTAGTGCCATGCATGATTAGGAAGTTCAGTTTTCCTTCTGGATTGATGAGTGGATGCAATACAATTAACCTGCTGCCAGCTCTCCTCCTAGCTCAACTCTTCCAGCTAGTGAATCACCTTACATCATCAGGGCACTGACGAAACACTTAGCAGAAAATCAAGGCTCACTGGATTAAGTATATTACTCCCAAATTTGAGAATTCTTTTTTAAATGCTTTGTTTTAAAGCACCTAACTTGGGTGATGAGAATGTAGCTGAGGTCTCCTAGAATAGTGACAAGCCCTCATAGTGACTTAGCCATTTATTCAGTTCCAAACTCTTGCATTATATACACTCATCTTTACAGTTTGTTAAATCAAATATTTATGACTCTAGCACTGAGTCCCCATGTAGGTAGATATTTTTCAATACTACGTGTTGGTATTTCAAGCAAGCTTGAAGGCAGTGTTGATTCTGAGGATGTTCCTCTGAAGAAGACACTAAAACACATCTTACACATTTAATCATAAACAGTACTGATGAAGTTCTCTATGGAGACAACCATGTCTGAAGAAGAAAAATAAAGTAAGATGAGTATATATAATAAATAATAAATACCACCAAAAAATCTCATCAAAGAAGGAGTTGATAAAAAGTTTGAAAAAACTAAATCATGATAAAGAATCCAGATACAAGTTCATGCATGTATAAAACTGAAATACTCTAAAAAGGTGCTATTTCTGATCACTGGGAGAGGTGAGCTATCTTACAGTCAAACAAAGAAATCTATTGACAATACAGTGATTTATTTTTAGAGTTGAGTTTGATTGACATAAGTGGAATCATAGGACTTTGAAGGTGGAGGCCGGAGCACCAGGAGTTTAAAAACAGCATGGATTACACTGAATCACGACTCACAAAAAAAAAAAAAAAATTAACTGGTTGAACTTGAAGTTCATCAGTGGTAAAGAGAACAGTTAGGAATAGTTAGGAACAGTTAAATGGTCCCTCTGTATGCAGAAGAAAGAAAGAAAACAGGGAAAGAAATAGAAGAGAAAGTAAATAAACAATAGAAAAGGGGGGTCAATTTGTTACTACTCTTACTTTGAAAACTTATGTAATTTTAATAGAATTAATGTTTGAATAGAGTAAAGTAATTCCAGTATTGATAAACACAACTTTACTGATTTTGATAACTAAAAAATATGATCAATAATCTTTTGTTGAATATTATTTTTTAAATGTTTCCTTCCTTATCATCTACATTATTAGAAATATGTTAGAAACTTTCCATCGTTATTACATGCTTTTTTAAATTCTTTCACATGTTTATTATGTTCTTAAGCTTATAGATAGTATTATTTTTTACTGTATTGAAAAATGTTATTTACACATGTTAGTTTTGTGAATTTTAGATGCAATGATTTTGTTTCTCTTACATATTTCTGGTCTTGTTGACATAACTTGAGCATGGTCTCACACAGCACAGAATAGGCCAGAAACCTTTTGTGTAAGGTGACTTTGAACTCCATATCCTGCTGCCTCTGCCTCAGGATTGCTGGGATAACAGGATTAAGCCGCCACACCCAATTTATGCAGTGTTGGTCATGAAACCTAGGGTTTTGTTCATGCTATACAAGAAATCAGCCAACTGAGCTATAATAACTCAAGACAGTAGAATTCAACTTGAATATCTATCTTCTTACTTTTACAGGAGAAGTTATTTCTTTTTTTTCTTATTTTTCTTTTTTTTTGGTTTTTTCAAGACATGGTTTCTCTGTGTAGCCTTGGCTGTCCTGGAACTTACTCTGTAGACCAGGCTGGCCTTGAACTCAGAAATCTGCTTGCCTCTGCCTCCCAAGTGCTGGGATTAAAGGTGTGTGCCACCACCGCCCTACAGTTATTTCTTATATAAGTCAAAGAAAGCTTCTTTCTTTCTACTTAATCTAAAAATTCTCTAATACTATTCATAAGACCTAGAGTTCAAGTCCCAGTACAACAGGTCAAAGAAACAATGTGTGTCCACTTTTATATATTTTTTCTTTTAACCTATAACCAGTTTGTAGTTTGACTAATTTATTCTGAAATATTTACACTACATTAGGAGTTAGTAAACAAAAGCTGATAAATTATAATAGTCTAACAACTATTTTTTAAATTATTTTTTTTATAATACTTTACTTTAGCTCACTAGATTTTAGAGAAATAATCTCAATATTATAAGTAACTTCTGGCTATCAGCAGCTGTTTTTGTACATAATGTTTTACCAGATGTCAAAGACAGATATGAAATATTTTGTTCCCTTCAGGTGTTGACTTTCAAACAGACTTCTTTCTGATAAATATTATCAGGCACCAGGGTACTACCTGTCATGCCTGGGCAACATATAACCATATGCACAGACACACATGCAGGTAGATATAAAGGCACACAGAGGTAGATACGCAAGTACACACACACACACACACACACACACACACACAGGCAGCCTTATGAAGCCAGATTAAGGCTAAATACATCTCACCTCATTGGCATATTTATAAGGAGCATGCACAGAAGCTATATTCTACCAGAAATATATGTAATATGTAATTACCAGATATTGGGTGTCAACTATTTGGTTCTTCCCCATAGTTCTTATCCCAATGTTAACCTTATTGGCTCATATCAGATATTTATATATGTGCCAAATTGGTAAGTATTAATTGTCTTATTTAGTGTCTTCTGTCCTCTACAACTTGCAAATATCTTAGGGCTCCTTTAGACTTTCAGACTTGACTATAACAGAGACAAAAATCAATATGAGGTTTTTATTTATCAATTTTCTGAAAGCCTTTCAATAACTGATTACATGATTATAGAACACTACTGTATTTATTCTAATGTTGATGGATGCTGTTATCTGACACTTCAAGCAACAAGTCTGTGAACATTTAACCCCACATCTCTTGGGTCAGATGGCTACCATTTAAATGTTTTGCAGTGAAAGGACACCGTATCTTCCACTTACTGTCAATTAATTTAGAAAACGTAAAAGAAGGATGCTTAATTTTGCTCTCACCTGGAAGGTGGTCCTCTAGACATATCTGTGGAGGAGTATCTAGATCACATTAATCGTAGTAGGAAGATCTAATCTGTGTGTGGCACCAGTACTTGGATGAGATCCTGTAATAATGCATAAGTAGAGTCAGAGAGCTGAGCAGTTGCTTGTAATAGTTGCTCTCTACAAATGTGACCAGTTACCTTAAACTCCTGCTGCCTTGAACTTGCTGCTTGATACAATGTACCCTAATCTATAAGCCACAATAAACTTTTTCTGTATTAAGTCACTTTAATCAGGGAAATTTATCACAGCAACTGGCAAAGTAAGACACTGACAATAAGTCTTATTACCAGGTGTCAATTCCCACCCTACTCTGATTTATTTCCAAAGCATGGACACTCTAGATCTTAATATAGTGCACCTAATATTTAACTTAAGTAAACTAGTTCCAAAGTTTAGTGGAAACTCAGTTCGGATCTTAAGTATTATATAAGAACTCATGTGTTTAAGGCTCAATCGCCATTGTAGTATTAGGCAGTACTGAAAACTTAAGAGGCAGCACTTGACCAGAATATTTTTTTTTTGGTCTGGTGTGTTTTATTCTCAAAGGGGACTGTTGAACCCTGTTTTCTTGGCTTTCACTTTGTTTTCCAACCAGTGTCTGAGAAGGAGTAAACTGTATCCTATGAAATTTCCCAGTGCACCATTCCAGGTCCAAAGCAATGGAGCCACTGACTTATGAGCGGATTACTGTACATTCAACAAACCTTTCCCCATTTTTCTGTTTGGGTATTTGAACAACCACAGAAACTTGACTACTCCACAGGGCATTTCAATAAATGTGACAGGCTAAGAATGCTGCATGGAGGCAGGGCCTTCACATGCTTTTAGCAGTATGTGCTGTGGCTTTGAACAATGCATAGAGCCATTTGTTTGGAGTCATAGCTAATTAATTTTTAATAATGAATCATGAGTACATAAACTTCAATCTGTGCACCACTAGGAAGTTCTCCACCCCATGGAAACAAAATTGATATAAACAATGAAGTTTAGGGTATAGTTTTCCTTCCTTCTCTTCATAGCTGTAGTTCTAACCAATAAATCCAGTCCTCAGTGAAAATTTCCATGACATGTGTCTGTTTTCATCGATCAATAACAGAAGTATGCTATTCTAAATCAATGAAGTGAAAAAACATATTCAGTAGCCTGTAGACTCTCGTTACACATGAAAGCCTTATTTTCAACCTTTTGTTATCTACAGACACAACTATAAAAGGAAAGCCTATCCATAGAAGAATTTTTTAAAACTTATCTGTGTGTGTTTGTTTGTGCATGCTTGTGTATGTGAAAGGGGGTGCTCACATGTATGGCACATGTGAAGGTGTCAGAGGACAACCTTGCTTACTGGTGTTTACCTTTCACTGTGTTCGAGACAGGATCTCACTTTGATTAGCCATTGGGATATATACCGGGCTAACTAGCCTGTGAGGTTTGGGAAGTCTCTGGTCTTAAATACTTGGCTCACTGAGGGGGAACTGAAATTCCTGACACCTGTTTCTAAGAGTAGCTTTATGTGGGTTCCATTTTTTTTATTTTGCTTTTGTTTGGTTGGTTGGTTTGTTTTGTTTTAAATCTGAATTCAAGTCCTATACTTTATTCAATGAGCTATAAAGAGGAAGTTTTAAATGATATTTTTGAATCTATGATTCAGAAAATGGTGTGCTGGTTAATTCTTATCAACTTGATAAAGACTAGAGTCACCTAGGAAGAGGCAGCTTCAATTTAGAAATAGCCTGCATCAGATTGACCTATGTACTTCTATATGGAGAAAATACTATGAAATTTTCTTGATTAATGATGATTGATGTGGGAGGGCTTATCCCACCTTGTGTGGGTTCCACCCATGGCAGGTGGTCCTGGGTTGTATAATAAGCAAAATTACAAAGCCAAGGGAAGCAAGCTAGTAAACAGTATTCCTCCGTAAGTTGGATTCTACCAGTTGTATCAGGGGGAACAAAATACTCACAGGAGGAAATATGGAGACAAAGTATGGAGCAGAGAGTAAAAGAAAGGCCATTCAGAGACTGCTCCACCTGGGGATCCATTCCATATACAGTAACCAAACCAGGACACTATTGTGGATATGGGGAAGTGCTTGCTGACAGGAGCCAGATATGGCTGTCTCCTGAGAAGCTCTGCCAGAGCCTGACAAGTACAGAAGTGGATGCTTGCAGGCAGCCATTGGAGTGAATGCAGGGTCCCCATGGAGGAGTTGGAGAAGGGACTGAAGGAGCCGAGGGAGATTGCAGCCCCACTATGGGAAGAAATAATGTCAACTACTGGCCAGACACTACGGAGCTCCTGGGGACTGGACCACCAACGAAAGAGTACACATGGAGGGAGATCCATGACTCTGGCTGCATATGTGGCAGAAGATGGCCTTGTTGGTCAGTGGGAGGAGAGGCCCTTGAGCCTAAAGGTGTTAGATAGGTGAATACCAGGGCAGGAAGATGGGAATGGGTGGCTGGTAGGGGGACCACCCTCATAGAGACAGGGGAGGGGGATAAGTTAGGGGGTTTCTGAAGGAAAGACCTAATAAAAAATTTAAATAGTCATGAAGAATGACATAATGAAAAATATAATTCTCTTTTCACAATTCCTTCACTTTAAACATTTTATTTTGATATTGTGTTTTGTTTTGTTTTTGTCTCTGTTGGGGCTATAATGCAGTGCTTTGAATATTCTAGGCTAGTGTTCTATCACTGAATTATACCAACTATATGATTTATTTTGACTCTTCATTTTAAACACAAGCATACACAGCCCCACAGTCACTGGAGGTAACATATACAACCTGATAATCTGTGGGGTGAATCCCACTGACTCTCAAATCATCATCCATTGTAATGACATGTATAGTAAAGCCTTTTTCTGTTTGACTTTAAATGGAATGTTCAATAAAGACTTTGTGTTTGTCTTTGAGAGAAATGTTGCAGAGAAACCTTTGCTGTCTTTGCATCAATCAGTAAAAACTGAGAAATTGCTTTGAGATTGGTTGAACTTTTTCTTTTACATGTTTTTATATGTTTTTATATTTGTCACATCTTCTATCATTTTAGTTTTTAATTTTTTTGCTTATAAATATCTTTATTAGATATTTTCTTTATTTGCATTTCAAATGTTATCCCCTTTCCTGGTTTTCCCTCAATAAAACAAAGCAAAACAAAACAAAACAAAAACAAAAACAAAAACAAAAAACAAAAAACCGCCTATTCCCTCCTCTCTCCCATTGCTCACCAACCCACTCCTTTGGCTTCCTGGCCTTGGAATTCCCCTACACTGGGACACAGAGCCCTCAAAGGACCAAGGGCCTCTCCTCCCACTGATGATCAACTAGGCCATCCTCTGCTACATATGCAGCTGGAGCCATGAATCTCACCATGTGTTCTCTTTGGTTAGAACAATTGTGATTAAAAACTGCATGGTATTGGTATAGGGAAAAACAGTGGAAGAGAACTGAAGACCCAGAAATGAACACATACACATGTGGTCACTTGATTGTTGACAAAGCAACTAAAACCATCCAGTGGAATAAAAGACAGCATTTTCAACAAACAGTGCTGGCTCAACTGGTGGTTAGCATGCAGAAGAATGTAAATCAATCTGTTTCTATTTCCTTATACAATTCTTATACAAGTCCAAGTGGGTCAAGCACCTCCCCATAAAACCAAATACACTAAAACTAATAGAACAGAAAGTGGGGAAGAGCCTCAAGCACATGGGCACAGGGAGAATTTTCCTGAGCAGAACACCAATAGCTTATGTTCTAAGATCAAGAATTGGCAAATGGTTAAACTTTTAAGAAATACTGTCTTTGGAAATGCTCCTTACCTTCCACCCTTACTGAGAAAATGGCCAATCAATAATCAGCTTTACTTTAGACCTACCCCATGGGTACAAACACCAATCCCTAACACTATTAATAATAATCTGTATATTTGCAGATGTCAACATGTTGACTCAGACAGATGCAGACACACACAGATAAACAGTGGGTGCAGCTTGGAGATTCTTATGGAAGAATAAGATTTTAGTCCCTGAAGTGGATAAGTGAAACTGTCCACAGTTTCAGGAAACAGGTTCTCTCTTGAAGGGAGGGAAAAGGGGAACCTGAAACACAAAGTTCGAGAACAAAAGGACAGGAAGCCAAGTTGAAAGTTTCCAATCAAGGCCTCTTTACTTGGGGGTGTTTTGAGCTTATATAGGCAGGTAAGAACTGAAAGCTCCAGAAATAAAATATTTGCATAACATAAATATTGAGAAGTCAGGGAAGAGTCAGGAGGGAGTCATGAGGGAGTCACCAAGGGCTCAGATGTCTGCAGATGTCCTCAGGCAAAAGGCGTTGTTGTCACAGGGTATCTTAGCATGAGTTTCTCCAGCAACTTCTTTCAGAGATAAGCCGATAGTCTGCAGAAGGTCTTTCTGCTTAATTCCCTAGGTGACTGCCTGGGGTGGAAACCACCAAAGGCCTGAGGCTGAACTGGGCATGAGAAGCAACAGATAAGAACTCCACAGGATGACCAACAGAGTCAACTCTCCTAGACCCTTGTGATTTCGGTCTGAACCACCAACCAAAGAACATATATGGGCTGGACCTAAGCATGTCTAATCACATAAGTAGCAGACGTGCAGCTTACTCTTCATGTAGGTCTGAAACAACTGGAATGAGGGTTATCCCAAAAGGTGTTTGCCTACCTATGAGATATGTTCTTCTATCTGGACCACGTTATCTGGCCACAGTTGCAGGGGAAACACTTAGCTTTGAAGAGACTTGAAGTGCCATGGTGGGGAGATACCCAGGGACCTTGTACCTGTTCAGAAGAGAAGGGGAGGAAGAAGACTTTTGGTAGGGGGTGACTGAAAGACCCTGGAGCTCGGGAGACCCCCACTCAAGTCTCGGGATGACACGACCACCCAATAACTCACGAGAGACTGATCTTGCTGCAAGCGCATGGGTTTATTTGGGATAGGCCGGTACCGGGGTCGATCTCATAACTTTGCAGGCCAGAGGAGTTCAACCTAGAGCACAAGGAGTAAGGGGTATTTAAAGGGAAAAACCACAAACCAGGGGGAGGGAGGTGGAATTCCAACCCAAGGTATTCAGTCAGTTAGGGAGGGGAACATAGCCCTTCTCTGAATGTAATCTTCATCTATCGGTCGGCAGGGTGGAGAGCCTTGTAAACCAGTAGACCTTCATTCCTAGTTCCACCCTCATTGTGGATCAGTCAGGAGGGGCAGGTATCAGGAACCAGAGCCCTGAGGCTCTGAGTTAGCCAAGTTCCTGGAACTGGCTAGTCTACATTCTTGGCTCCTTACAGAGGTCTTCCATGCCCTTTTAGGTAAAGGTTATACATTATAAATTCCTACTGACACATTTCTATTAAATGCTCTTACTTTAAAATTCTAAAATTCTGCAGCCCTTCAGTAACTAGGAGGGGAGCAGTGAGCAGTGATATGAAGTGAATAAACAAAGTAATAATAACAATAATAATAATAATAATAATAATAATAATAATTTTAAAAAGAATTGTTGTCTCTCTAAATATCTGTACTTGGTGTTACATAAGAGCTTGCAGCTGCACTAATCTTGGTCCAAAGATAGTCCTAAAAAACCTGAAGTTCTTACTATTGATTATGGCTAGCCATGGTCAAAGAGACAGAGATATGCATTGATTATCTGCTATCATGAACAATAAAGGGCAAGATAACTTTGGTTACTGTAATCTTTCTCAGCCACAAGGAACCTTTAATGATGCTTGAATAAGTAACTGGAGTGAGCTAGCTGGGCTTCAGTCTTTGCTAAGAAGGCTGAAATCGCTGCTTCTTCAGAAAATGAAGGCTTAGCATCTTGGTGAGCTTTTCTTTTTTTTTTTTTTTTTTCCGAGACAGGGTTTCTCTGTATAGCCCTGGCTGTCCTGGAACTCACTCTGGAGACCAGGCTGGCCTCGAACTCAGAAATCCGCCTGCCTCTGCCTCCCAAGTGCTGGGATTAAAGGCGTGCGCCACCACCGCCCGGCTGACTGAGCTTTTCTTATTACTGCAGCATCTACATCCAACAAAAATCAATAAGACATAGCAGCTTGTTTCTATTTTCATTGTATTAGTGACTTTTTATTGCAGTGATCATACCATGACCAAAATTAACATTTAAGGCAGAGTTTATTTTGTCTGATAGTTCCAGAGAGATAGTGCCCATCATCAAGTCAAAGGTACTACAGCAGAACTGCAAGGCTAACCTGGCAGAACTGAGTAAGAAATGTCATATATCAACCATGCACACAGGAAGCAGGGATATTCAGTAAATGTGGAGCCAGGTTATAAAATATCAAAGCCCACCAAAGTGGCTTACTGGCTTTGCCATGGCTCCACCTCATAAAATTCTCTAACTTCTCTGAACAATCCTATAAACTGAAAACCAAGTGCTCAAATATATGAGCCTGCAGGGACCATCTCTCATTCAAACCATACAGGGGCCATATGAATAACCGATGTTCTTAAAGTAATTCCAATCTTGACTAGTGATAAAATAATAAAAATGAGCTTCAATGACATGTAATATCAAAACTCAATATCTACAAATCATGATAATTAAAGATAAATGATTATTTCAGGAGAAATACTTTAGTTTGACATTGTGTGTTAATGATGAACCTTACTGATAATGAGAAGTAAGCCTATATATATATATGTATATATGCATATATAAGGATATGTATGTGTGTGCTAATGTCTTATTTTCCTAAAACTGTGATAAAATATCCTGGCAATGTTAATACTAATTAAGAATGGGTTTATTTTTGGCTCAAAAATCAAGAGTACACACCATGATGGCAGAGAGGTCCTGCTCAGAGGAAAGTGAAGCAATTGATTTCATTTCATCTGCATTTATAAAGCAGGAATCAATGAATTATTAGATAATACCATGCAGGTATGTCCAGTGACCAACCTCCCAGGTGATTCCAGTTGTCATCAGGATGACAACTGAGGTTATGCTTCATAGTGATCATCATCATTATTTTTAAATTCATCACAATTAATGTGATCCTATTATCAGCATATGAGAATTACATTACCATACAACCTAGTTTTGCCACTCGTAATTTTCTTTTTTTGGGGGGGGGGCAGGTTTCAAGACAACATTTCTCTCTATAGTCTTGGCTGTCCTGGAATTCACTCTGTAGACCAGGCTGGCCTCAAACTCAGAAACCTGCCTGCCTCTGCCTCCCAAGTGCTGGGATTAAAGGCATGTGCCACCACTGCCCGGCTCGCCACTAGAAATTTTAAGTAAATTTTTATGTTATCATTTTATTTTTAAATTATTTTATAGGTATCTATTGTATGCTGTACATTTTCTCCTTACCTGCAATTTTCTCTTTTCCACTGCGACTCTTCTCATTTTTCCCCGTTTCCCTAGAACATTTTACTTCTACATTCATTTTATTTGTTCAGGGAAGATTTTATAAGACTATATAAAACTATATCAAACCTGGGGCTACAGAGACACTTAAACATCAATGTTTATTCTAGAATTTACAATAGCTAAATTACAGAACCAACCTAATTGTTCAATAACAGATGAAAAGATGGGGAAAATATACAAAATGAATTTAGTTAGTTATAGCCCAAATACTGTTTTCCCTCCTGTTCTCCCCCTCCTAAAAGCCCTCCCCTATGTCTCATCCCTTCTCATCTAAGGTGTTGGGGTTCCCTGTATTACCTCCCAACCTGTCTCATCAAGTGTTTGCCGGATTAGGTGAATCCTCTATCATTAAAGCCAGACAAAGAGGCAATGGAGGCTGAGCTGTCCATCTGCTACATATGTCCTAGGTGCCACGTTGTTGCTGGTGTACATTCTTTGGTTGGTGGCTCAGTCTCTGAGAGCTCTAAAGGGTTCAGCTTAGTTGACAAAGTTGTTCTTCCTGTGGGGTTCCCATTCAATTCTGTGCCTTCAATCCTCCCAACAACTCCTCCATAAAAGGCATAGAACTCCATTCAATTTTGACTATATTTGCATTTGATTCAGTCCATTGCTGTGTAAAGCCCATCAGAAAAGAGTTTGCTAGGCTCCTGACTGCAAGCATAAGAGAGTATCATTAATAATGTAAGGGACTGGTACTTGGTCATAGGATGTGTTTCAATTTGGGCTAGTTATTAATTGGGCATTCCTTCAGTCTCTTCTCCATCTTTACCACTTCATTTCTTTCAGACAGGAAAATATTTCAATGGAAAGTTTTATAAGTGGGTTGGTGTTCTTATTTCTCTAGTGGGGGTCCAGCCTGGCTACAGGAGGTGGTCTCTTCAGGTTTCCTGCCCTCACTGTTAGGCCTCAAGGCTAAGTTGACCCACATTAACTTTTGTGAGTCTCCCCCCGTTCCAGGTCTTTGGGACTTTTTAGAGATTCCTCCTAACCCCACCCCACCTCAATCACATGCAGATTTCCATTCCTTTTCCTGGCCCTTTGGATCTCTCTCCTGTTTCTCCACAAATACACCTGATCCTGAGTCTCCCATTCCTTTCCTCATGCTCTCTCTTACCCAGTGTTTTCCTTCCTTTTGCCTCCTATAACTATTTATTCCTCCTTTTAAATGAGACTCAAGCAACCTCACTTTCACCTTCCTTCTTGTTTAACTTCTATGGGTCTATGGCTTCTATTATACCCATTCTGTACCTTATGGATAATACCCATGTATCAATGAGTATGTACCATGAGTGTCCTTTTGGATCTGTATTACCTTACTCTGGATGATATTTTATATTTCCATCTATGTGAGTGTAAAAATTCATGCTGTTCTTGTTTTTTATAAGCTGCACAGTATTTCATGACATAAATGAACCCCATCTTCTGTATCCTGTCTTTGCTTCAGAGACATCTCAGTTGATTCCTCTTTCTATCTATTACAAATAAAGCTGTTATCAACCTAGTGTATGGTCGAGCACCTTACCTGGTATATACCAAGGACCAGTATAGCTGGGTTTTCAGACAGAACTATTTACAATTTTCTAAGAAATTGCCAGATTGATTTCCAGAGTGATTATTTAAGTTTCACTTCCACTAGCAATGGAGGACTGTTGTTCTTTCTCCACACCCTCACCAGTATGTGCTGTTGAAGCTTGAGATTTTTACCCTAATCATTCTGAATGGTGTAAGTAAGGTAGAATCTCAGGGTCATTTTGATTTCCATTTTCCTGATGATTAAAGACGTTGAACCTTTCTCTTTTTTTTCCATTTTTTTAATTAGATATTTTCTTAATTTACATTTGAAATGTTATCCCCTTTCCTCATTTCCCCCTGAAACTCCCTATCGCCTGCCCCCTCCCCTGCTCACCAACCACCTACTCCTGCTTCCTGGTCCTGACTTTCCCCTACACTGGTGCATAGAGCCTTCACAGGACCAAGAGCCTCTCCTCCCATTGATGACCAACTAAGCCATCCTCTGCTACATATGCAGCTGGAGCCATAAGTCCCACCATGTGTACTCTTTGGTTGGTGGTTTAGCTCCTGGGAGCTCTGTGGTACTGGTCAGTTCCTCCTATGGGGTTGCACACTCCTTCAGCTCCTTGGAACATTCCTCTAGCTCCTCCACTGGGGACCCTGTGCTCAGTACAATGGTTGACTGTGAGCCTCCACCTCTGTATTTGTCAGGCACTGGTAGAGCCTCTAAGGAGACAGCTATAACAACCTCCTGTCAGCAAAGCACTTGTTAACATCCACAACAGTGTCTGGGTTTGGTGACAGTTTATAGAATGGATCCCGAAGTGAAGCAGTCTCTGGAGGGTTATTCCTTTGGTCTCTGTTCCACATGTTGTGTTTGTAATTCCTTCCATGGGTATTTTGTTTTCCCTTCTAAAAAAGGACCAAAGTATCTACAATTTGGTCTTCCTTCTCCTTAAGTTTCATGTAGTTTGTGAATTGTCTCTTGGGTATTCTGAGCTTCTGGGCTAATATCCATTTATCAGTGAGTGCATAATAAAAGAACCTCTGGTGGAATCACCATCCTTGATCTCAAGCTGTACTACAGAGCAATTGTGATAAAAACTGCATGGTATTGGTATAAGGACAGACAGGCAGATCAGTGGAATAGAATTGAAGATGCAGAAATGAACCCATGCACATATGGTCACTTGATTGTTGACAAAGCAACTAAAACCAATCAGTGGAAAAAAACCACAGCATTTTCAACAAATGGTGCTGGCTCAACTAGAGGTTAGCATGTAGAATAATGCAAATCAATCCATTCTTATCTCCTTGTACAAAACTGAAGTCCAAGTGGATCAAGGACCTCCACATAAAACCAGTTACACTGAAACAAATAGAAAAGGAAGTGGGGAAGAGCCTAGAGCACATGGGCACAGGGGAAATTTTTTTGAACAGAAGACCAATAGCTTATGCTATAATATCAAGAACTGACAAATGGGACCTCATAAAATTGCAATCTTCTGTAAGGCAAAGGACACTGTCAATAGTACAAAATGGCAACCAACAGATTGGGAAAAGATCTTTACCAATCCTATATTTGATAGAGGGCTAATATCCAATATATGCAAAGAACTCAAGAAGTTAGACTTCAGAGAAATGAATAACCCTATTAAAACTGGGGTACAGAACTAAACAAAGAGTTCTCAACTGAGGAATACTGAATGACTGAGAAGTACCTAAAGAAATATTCAACACCCTTAGTCATCATGGAAATGCAAATAAAGATAACTCTTGAGATTCCACTCACACCATTCAGAATGACTAAGATCAAAAACTCAGGTGACAGCAGATGCTGGCAAGGTTGTGGAGAAAGAGGAACACTCCTCCATTGCTAAGGGATTGCAACCTGGTGCAAGCACTCTGAAAGTCAGTTTGGCTCTTCCTCTGAAAATTAGACATAGTACTACCTGAGAACCAAGCAATACCACTCATGGGCATATAGCCAGAAGATGATCCAACATGTAATAAGGACACATGCTCCACCATGTTCACAGCAGCCTTATTTATAATAGCCAGAAGCTGAAAAGAACCCAGATGTCCCTCAACAGAGGAATGGATACAGAAAATGTGTTACATTTATATAATGTAATACTCCCCAGCTATTAAAAACAATGAATTCATGAAATTCTTAGGCAACTGGATGGATCTGAAGAATATCATCCTGAGTGTGGTAACCCAATCATAAAACAACATTTCTTTTAGTACTTCTCCAATATTCCAGATTTCTTTGTTGATAATTCTCTGGATAGCTCTGAACCCCATTTATTAATTGGATAATTTGGTTTCTTGGGGTCTAATTTCTTGAGTTTTTTTTAAAAATATATTTAGATATTAGCCCTCTGTCAAATGTAGGGGTAGTGAAGACATTTTACAATCTTTAGGCTGCCATTTTGTCTTATTGATACTGTCCTTTGTCTTACAGAAGATTTTAAATGTTGATCTTAGAGCCTGGGCCATTTATTTTCTGTTCCTGAAATTGTCTCTGGTACCAATCTGTTCAAGGCTATTTCTTGCTTTCTCTTCTATTAGATTTAGTGTATTTTTTTTTTTTTTTGAAGTCCTTGATCCACTTGGACTTGAATATTATACAGGGAGAAAAACATGAATGTATTTGCATTGTTCTACATGTTTTCATCCAGTTAAACCAACACCATTTATTGAATGTGATGAGTGATGTTTTTGATGTTTGTGGATCCAATTTGCAAGGATTTTATTGTGTATTTTTTGTGTCAAAGTTCAGAAGTGAAATTGGCTTGAAGTGCTCTTTCTTTGTTGAATCTTTGTGTGGGTTAGGTATCAGGGGAACCATGGCTTCATAAAGTGAATTAGTTAGTATTCCCTCTGATTTTAGTTTGTGGAATAGTTTGAGGAGTATTGCTATTAGCTTCTTTTCAAATATATGTTGGAACTCTGCACAAAAACCATCTGTTTCTGTGTAATTTTGGGGAGTGGGATGTGGTGAAAATATAATGATTGCTTCTTTTTGGTTATGGGTAACAGAAATGTTTAAATAGTTTACCTAACCTTGATTTAACTTTGGTATATGATATGTTCCTAGAAATTCAACCATTTCATTTAGATTTTCCAGGTTTTTTTTTTTTTTTTTGAGTAAAGGCTTTTGAAGTAAAATGTAATAACATTTTGGATTTTCTAGGTTTCTATTATTATGTCTTCTTTTTTATTTTTGATTTTGTTATTTGGATATTTTCACTATGCCTTCTCATTAGTTTAGCTAAGTGTTTGTCTATACTCTTGATTTTCTCAAAGAACAAACTTTTAGTTTTGTTGATTCTTTTTATTGTTCTACTTGTTTCTAATTGGTTGATTTCAGCCTTAAGTTGGACAATATCCTGCCTTCTACTCCTCTTGCACATGTTTTCTTCTTTTTGTTCTATAGATTTTAGGTGTGGTATTAAGTTGCTGGTATAAGATCTCTATAATTTTTTATGAAAGGACTTAGTGGTATGAATTTTCCCTTTACCACTGTATTAGTTGAATCCCATAAGTTTGATATGTTGTGCCTTCATATTGATTGAATTCAAGAAAATCTTCAATTTCTTATTTTTTCACTGACCTGTGATCATTGAGTAGAAAGTTGTTCAATTTCCATCAATATGTAGACTTTCTATTGTTCCTGCTGTTGTTGAAGTTCAGCCTTAATAAGTGATGATCTAATAGAATGCAAGGGGGTATTTCAATCTTCTTGTATCTGTTGAGGATTGCTTTGTGCCTCATTATATGTTCAAGTTTGGAGAAGAGTCCCTTAGGTGCTGACAAAACATATTATTTTGGGTTTTTGTAAAAGGTTCTAAAAATATCTGTTAAATACATTTGTTTAAAAACATTTTCTAGTTTTATTGTGTCACTGTATAAGTTCTGTTTTAATGACCTGTCCAATGATAGGAGTGGCTTGTTAAAGTTCTCTTCTTCAACTTTGTACTATGGGGTACAATGTGTGATTTGCACTTTAGTAATGTTTCTTTTAAGAAAGTGGGTGTTCTCGCATTTGGGGAATACATGTTCAGAATTTAAATGTTATCTTGGTAGATTTTTCCTATGATGACTATGAAGTATTATTCTTCCCCATCTCTTTTGATAACTTTGGTTGAAAGTTAAAATTATTGTTGATATTAGAATATCTGTTCTAGCTTGTTTCTTGGTTTTGTTTGGTTGGAAACCTTTTTCTAAACATTTAATCTGAGATGATTTCTGTCTTTGTTGCTAAGGTATGTTTATCTTATGCAGCAGAATAATGGATCCTGTTTATCCAATCTGTTAGCCAGTGTATTTCATTGGAAAATTGAATCCATTGATGTTGAGAGATATTATTGACCAATAATTTAGTTCTTTTTATTTTGATGATTGATGTATTATTGTATGTATGTGATTCTCTTCTTTTGGGTTTGCTGTGACGTAATTCATTTCTTTTAATTTCCAGGTTGTTGTTACCCCTCCGTCTGTTTTTTTCATTCTAGTATCCTCTCTGTGCCTAAATTAGTAGAAAGATAATGTTTTAATTTCATTTTGTCATGAAATAACTTGGTTTCTACATCTATGGTGATTGAGAGTTTTGTTAGGTACTGTAGTCTGGGCTGGCATCTGTGGTATCTTAGAGTCTTCAAGACATCTGCGCAGGATCCTCTGGCTTTTACAGTCTCTGTTAAGAAGTCAAATGTAATTCTGATAGGTCTTTCTTTATAGGTTACTTGACCTTCTTCCTTTATTGCTTTTAATATTCTTTCACTGTTCTATCCATTTAGTGTTTTGATTATTATGTGATAAGTGTATTTTCTCGTCCAATCTATTTGGTGTTCTCTAAGTTTCTTGTACATTTATAGCCATCTCTTTCTTGAGTTAGGGAAGTTCTTTTCTATAACTTTTTTTAAGAAGCTTTCTGGCACTTTGAATTAGAATCTTTACCTTCTTCTATTCGTATTATTCTTAGGTCTAGTCTTTCCATAGTGCTCCAAATTTCAAGGTGTAGGTACTGATTCTAAGGAAGATGGAGCTATGATAGTGCAGGGCAGAGTATAAGACTACTGAGCTTACAGAACTACTCCAGCAGATGAGGGCCTTTTGATATGGGGTAGATGTTTCTTTTCTGTGTCTGGGCTTAATGTAGGCCTCCTGGGAGTCAGGCACATCTGTGGGGTGGGGGACAACATACAGATCTGTAACTCTACTGAGACGCTTAAACATAAATGTTTATTGCAGTACTCACAATAGCTAAATCTCAGGGCCAACCTATGTGTTCAACAACATAAGAAAGTATGAGGAAAATATGGTTTTTATACACACTAGATTATTTTTATCCATAAAGAAGAATGTAACTATATTGATTTTAGGAAGCCAGGTGCAACTGGAAATAATCTTGTTAAGAAAATTATGATAGCCTCAGAAGGACAAATATATCCTTTATCTCCATAGTTCCTTTTTTATACCTTTTCAAAGACATGAGAGAGAAAGAAAAAAAATGTTTTCCTGTATAAAATACTTTCAGTCTAAGATATTTCAAGTGTTCATGATGCATTGGACAATGTTGAACAAAACACAGACCTAGGTTCACTTTTAGAATTTGGAAAGATATTGAATAGAGAATATAAGACAAAATATAACTGGTGGGAACATGTGCTTTAGAAAAAAACTGAGGCAACTACACTTATAGAGATGAGAAAGCAATGTGGCTGGTTATAGGCCGTACAGAGTAAGTGAGAATAAGAGAAAATCATGCTTCTTAAATCTGCTTACGATCTGATCCACCTGGGCATTGGCTGGATGATCAGTCTGGGAGTAGTAGGGTCTATCATACCAAACAGAGCAAATCAGAAGATTTCTCAGTAAAGGAAATTCCATTAGACACTAAAACCAAGACACAGAAACTGCCACCCAAGGGAAGCTTAGCTTAGCAACAAAATTATTTGTCTTGATAAATAGCTTGGTTAGGTCTAGAATTAATTAAGAGATACACATATTTACTGGTAGTGAGGATGTCATAAAAGAATTAACCAAGGGGTGAAGGTTCTCCCCAGGAATTTATAGCACCTTCTGGAAGCAGTAAAGACATAAAGAGGTCTGTGGGCAAAGAAGTGCTACCTGTCTGCTCATGTCCAGTGCTCCATGCTTGCCCACCTTCAGTGCTTCCTGTCTGCCTACCTCCAGTACGCCATGCTTGCCCACCTTCAGTGCTTCCTGTCTGCCTACCTCCAGTATGCCATGCTTGCCCACCTTCAGTGCTTCCTGTCTGCTCATGTCCAGTGCTCCATGACTACTCACGTTCAACATTCCCTGCCTCACCAACATTGTTCCATCTATTGTTGTCACTGCTCTGCTTTATAGTCATTGGAGTCCAGATATTTAGGCCTTCTAAAGTGGAGTAAGGAATGGTAGCCTCCATAAATCCTACAGGTGTACTGCACTAGAATTGAAACTGATGTGTCTCATGCTTCCTGAAGTGAGTAGCTCTGGAACTTTCAGCCTCTCCTGAATGCAGATAACCATTGATGACAACCCAGACCATATCTTATAAGCCAATCTAATCATCCATTTTCATAATAGATATTAATTCTATTATTTATGTATATTTAGACAAACCTGAGTTGTCTAGACATCTATACAGATATCTAGCACTCCAGAATTGTTAGATATATAAGAGAATTATATCTAAAACCTCCCTGCCAAGTAGCACATTCATCCAATAGTGTGTTTTCTCTATTTGTAGTAGCAATAAAGATTAGTTTGGAGGGTCAGAATCCCAGTCACTTAAAAGGAACCCAAAGTTGTAACTGCAGAGCTGGTGGAAAGTGTTAGCCAATAGATGTGACCCTCTATGGCTTTTCATTTTGCTAGAGTCATAGAGATGAATCAGGAGAATTATTTTAGCTTTTCATTTGCAAATTACAAACTGTGTGGCTGCTGAGCTGGGATGTAGATTTTACAGTTTCTTGTAAGCCTTTTCAGTTTCTTGTAAGGCAAGGTTATTGTTACTGATCCATTCTGAATTAATCTTCTTATTACCTGCAGTATACTCTTCCAGATAATATAAGTTATGTTTACACTGTCATCACCTATTTTATTTGTCTTCTTCACAGCTTTTGTGTTTTCACAGCTGGCCCACACTATTTTCATAACACTATCATCTGGAGCTCCATTTCTAATCCTCAGATTATAATCATTTCTAATACATCAGATGAATCTTTAATATTTTGTTTGACTGTGTTTGGGGTCCAGTAGTTAATAAGAGGCAAAAGAACAAAGTGATGCCAATTTTGATGGTGTATGGTGATTATAAAACTAATAGGATCTAAGATCAACATAGAGATGAGTTTCTGGGTGATGCTTTGAAAAATTATCTTAACAAGACTAATTTGTGTTTGAAGATTTGCCTTAAGCGTGGGCAGTACTATTCATTGGGCTGAAATTCTGTACTGAGTAACATGATGTAATAAAAATAACTATGGCACAGACTTACCATCATGATTTCCTCAGTGTGATAGACCATGTCCTCAAACTGCAAGCCAAATTAAACCTACTTTTCTTTATTTGCTTCTTGTAAAATATTTAGTCTTCATAACAATAATAGTAACTAGTATATTGGGATGGTAAGCCATTGCCCAGATTTTATGTAATTTTAATTTCCTAATCCTGGATGGCCACCAAAATACAGATATCTAAGGAATATTTGCAAAAGGCTTCCTGTCTGCCTTTTAAAGTTAATATCTTATGCAAATGTAATTATTTTCAGAAAATGAAAATTGGAGTGCAGAAATTTCTCTAGTTTTCTTTAGAAGGGAACATACTCGTTTTCCATCTTTATTTTCATTTATATATTCAACAAGCATTAATTTACTACATTTTATAGTCTAGGTGCTGCCTTAGAATTTAGAACAAAAGCAGAAGTCACAGACTTTCAATATTTGTGAAAATACAAATCATCACAAATAGTCCCAGGAGTTACAAGAGGCTTATGTAACATGCTCAAATTGTAGAAACTTACAGGGCTGAACATAGACTTTTCATATTCATTGGCTATGGTTTGCTGAAAGGGGCACATCAAACTGCTCTCAATCAAAGATCAGAGTCTCTCTTTTCTCTTTGTCCCTGAGTTAGCACCTTCCCAGCCCTCCTCCTCCTGAGATGAACAGGAATGCTGGAGCATGAGAAGCTTCTGGCTCATCTTAATGTTTTAGGAAAGGTGATTTTCTATTCTAACAATCATCTGTGGTCTCTAACCAACTCATGGTTCTCAGTCAAGACCAGGATTACTATGCATATGATGCGTACCCACAGTTTACAGGGGTAACAGGCAGAGGTCTGATCACAAAGGCACAGGTGCATTGTTCTATTGGCGGGGGGGAAATCCCTAAAAACTGAAGACCCAATGCAATGTTTTGTATGAAGAAGGGGAAGGAATAGTGTCAGAGAAGTATTATAGAAGGATCATTACCATGTCTTTTAATGGTTGCATAAATGATCTAATATCATATTATTGAAAAGGGACTTTAAGAGGTTGAGTGAAAATTCAGGAGGAGTTTTGGGGGAAATGGCACAATTACTAAAATGACTACTGAGCAAGCATGGAGACTTTACACAGCACTCAGGTAAAACCTGGACATGACAATATATGCCTGCAACATAATCCAGAGGAGTAGAGGTATGATTCCTGGCAAATTAGTCTTCCTAAATCAGCAAGATCCAAGTTCACTGAGATACTCTGTGTAAACAAATAATAATACATTAAATAAAGAAGTAAATAAGTTTAAGAGATGTCCAGAGGTTATGAGCGCTTAATCCTCTTGCAGAGATGTTGGGTTTTGTTTACAGCCCTGACATCTGGAACCTCAGCTACCTGTGATTGCAGTTTCAGGGGATCCAGTTCCTTTTACTGGGCTCCTTGGAAACATGTAAACTTGCACACACTCACAGACAACACACACACACACACACCCGCACACACGCACATATACACACAAATACCCATTGCCATTCTCAAATACTATTTTGGGTTTATGTGTATTCTACACAGATCAAACTTCTGTATCATTATGAGCCATGGTTAAATACCTAATGACCTTTGATGTACTTCAGCTGTCAAAGTCATGAAGAAAACTAGAAATAAGTTATTCATAGAAACTGCATTTAAGTTACTTTAACCAATAGCATGCCATTAAAAGCAGATTATTAAAATAGTTCAATTTTATTTTAATTACCTTCTAGATTAAGAGCTGACAACTGTCCTTGATAAATCAAATGTTCAGCTTACGACCCAGAAGGTTTAGAAATCTTTAATGAATAATCAATGACAGTCATGGCCTACAATATGTCATAACCTTTATTTATAGAGTGAGGAAAAAATGGATTAACTATAACTTTCAAACTACTCTCTAGATAATGTTCTCTATTTCATCCAGGACTTTTACAGTGCTAATGTATTATTTCTTACCTGAAACATCCACCTTCTACAAGCCAGTTCCTTGTACATTTGCTCATAATTCCTTTATGCCATCTTGTCCACCAATAAATCAACAAGTCTTTCTTCCTATATCCAGTGACCTGGCCATGGTGCCCTCAGATACACACATGTACACATGTACACACACACAAACATACACAAACACACACAAACACACACGCAAACACACACACACACATGCCACAATCCCCACACATGGTAGCAGTATACTTTGTAAAAAGGTACTTTGTAAGTAACCATTCTTAAAACACACATACATAACATTGGAAACTTCAATGTGGTCAAATGGTTCAGAGGGTAAAGTACCTGATATAAACCTGATTTCCCAAGTTTGAACCTCAAGATCAACTGTTTAAAATATAGAACCAGCTCCTAAAAGTTTTCCTCAGACCTCCGCATGAGTGCTAAGAGAAATGCTTGCATGTGAGTGCAGATGCACATACAGTAAATCAGTCAGTCAGAAAGTGATTGCTTTAAAAGTGGAAACAGCACATGTTTGTGATACTTAGTTCTATTCCGTATCTTACTGGATCATGGAAACACCAGATCCAGTGATGCAAGGGGAAGAATCTCCTTTTGTGTGGAGTATTTCTTGTATACTAAGAATGAGAGCAGGGCACAAAACCTGGGCTTTCCTCAGGCTGTTATTGAGGATATATTCATTATATGATCATTATGTATAACAGTGAGGGTCTATTTGTGTAAACAGGCCAGGTTGAGCCTAAATTTTATCTTACTCATCAATTAGTATATAGAAGGTGATGGACACACTTATACTGACCCCCCAGGGATGACTGTTCTGTTGAAGACATATAGTATATCATTCCATACCCAGAAAGGATATGTCAGTCATTTTTACAAGCCTCTGTCCCTAAGCAGGAGTATTTGGATAAGAAAGTTACACATATTAATTATATGTTATGGTGCCATGACAAAACACCTGAAAAACCAACATAAGGATGGAAAGGTTTTGGTTTTTTGTTTTTTGTTTTCTCAAAGTTTGAGGAGATATAAAATATGGTGGCAAGGATGGTAGGTTGGATGTAGAAGTATGAAGCTCCCTCCATGTGGAGACTCTGAATTTGTAAGGAGAGTATTAGATGAGATATTTTTGTTTTTTTTCAAGACAGGGTTTCTCTGTGTAGCCTTGGCTGTCCTGGAACTCATTCTGTAGACCAAGTTGGCCTCGAATTCAGAAATCCTCCTGCCTCTCCCTCTCAAGTGCTGGGATTAAAAGAGTGTGCCACCACTACCCGGTGAGATTTTATGTTATTTTATTTTATTATAGTTCATTTTATTACTTATTTTGGCAAATATGTTTGTTTTTAACCTTTGTTTTTAACAGTTCAATTTTATCTAATGAATTTCTTTTTAATGTATTCAACAGAAAGTATGTCCTCATCATTTAATGAAAATTGTTATTTAATCTACTTTATAAAGATATTAAACTTTTAAAGTGATATCTCATTCAAATCATGTAATTCTCTGAGAATATCATGTGTATCTATAATAGATATATACAAGCATATCCATATATAAGTATAAATATACATAAATATAAATATACATAAATATAAATATAAATTACATATATATAAATATATATATATATATAGAGAGAGAGAGAGACAGAGAGGGAGAGAGAGAGAGAGAGAGAGAGAGAGATTTGTAACAAGGAAATTGAAGTTTGTAACTAGACAACAATGGACTTTAGAATCAAGAAATTGAGCCAGGAATGATGAAAGAGGCCCACAATCATAGCACAGGTGAAAGAAGGAGAAGCAGGTCATGAGTTTGAGGTTAATCTATTCTATAAGATTAGACTATCTCAAGATACTAAAAAGATGAAACAACATGCCAAACAATCAAAACCTCTTCCAGGATTGACTCAAGAACATTAACTTTATGTAATCAGATTGAGGTTTTTCTTATAAGAACTCACTATTAGAAGTCAAACTTAGATTGTCCACAGAATGGTGGTATTTAGTGAGACAAAAAACTTGCTGATATGACCAACATGTGATGTATGCATGCACATGATTCTTACAGTGAATAACTTTTCTGATTAAAATATGGAACTAGTATAATTAAAATGTCATCTTTGGCCAGGCAGTGGTGGTGGCTCAAGCCTTTAATCCCAGCACTTGGGAGGCAGAGGCAGGTGGATTTCTGAGTTCGAGGCCAGCCTGGTCTACAGAGTGAGTTCCAGGATAGCCAGGGCTATACAGAGAAACCCTGACTCGAAAAACCATCATCTTTGTAGGCAAAGAAGGAGTGTTCATATTAACTTGGACATTTACTACATTACATTTCCTTTCTCAGAAAAGGCAAAGTCTGCAGGTTTGCTGAAAAGTGACTACAGCTAGCCACAGTGATCGAGATATGTGTCTCTAACTAATAGATTTGACTGTACATGTGAGACAAACACTGCTATATAACTGCTCTTCTTAGCTTTAGATATCAGCTCAATGCAGCCTAGAGTAACCTAAGAAGACACCTTGGAGGAAGAAATTGCTTAGATCACACTTGGCCAATCTGTATGTAGGAAGCAGAGTGGGTTATTGTTATTAATTGATACTGCAAAGTCCAGGTCAATGTGTGCAGTACCATACCATGGCTAGTGGGTCTCCACTATACAAGAAAACTAGATAAGCAGAGTCTAGGTTTGGGTCAGAGAGCTAGGCAACAAGTTTGCTTCAGGGCCTCTTCTTTTCTCTTCTTCCTTTTCTTTTTTTCTTGTTCTTGTTCTTGTTCTTCTTGTTCTCCTCC
>NW_022196891.1:10854389-10862265 GCF_008632895.1 Mastomys coucha
TTTCTCCTCTTTTTTTGCAATTTTTAAAAAAATTTATTAATCTTGGTAGATCATAAAAAAGAGGAGAAAGGAGGAAAACAAAGAGGAAGACTGCACATAGAGGGGTCTGATTTTTCTGGCAGCATGTGTATAGTAGAGGAATGCAAATCCGATCATCAATAGGAGGAGAGGACCTCTGCTCTGTGAAGGTTCTGTGCCCCAGTGTAGGGGAATGCCAGGACCAATAAGTGAAAGAGGGTGGGGTGGCAGGCATGGGGAGGGAAGGCAACAGGGGTTTGTTTTTGTTGTTTTTGTTTGTTTCTTTGTTTTTTGGAGAGGAAACTGGGAAAGGAGAAATTTACATGTAAATAAAGAAAATATCTAATAAAAAAACAAAAAAATTATTAATCATTTTATTTGTTTATATTTCAAATGTTATCTCCCTTCCCAGTCTTCCCTCCACCCCATACCCCTCACATTTGCCTCTAAGAGGGTGCTTCCACATTCACTATTCCCACTTCACCCCTCTAACACTCCCCTATGCTGGGGCATCAAGCCTTCACAGGACCAAGGGCCTCCCCTCCCACTGATGCCAGAAATGGCCATCCTCTGCTACATATGCAGCTGAAGCCATGTATACTCCTTGGGAGCTTTGGAAGATCTGGTTGGTTGAAATTGTTGTTCTTCCTATGGGATTGCAAACACCTTCAGCTCCTTCATTCTTTCCCCTAACTCTTCCATTGGGGTCCCTATGCTCAATCTGATGGTTGGTTTCAAGAACCAGCATCTGTGTTGGCCAGGCACTGTAGAGTTTCTTAGGAGAAACTAGTTGTATCAGGATCCTGTCTACAAATACTTCTTGGTGTCAGCAATAGTGTAAGAGCTTGGTGGCTGTATATGGGATAGATCCCCAGATGGTGCAAGCTCTAGGTGGCCTTTCTTTCAGTCTTTTATCAACTCTTTGTCCTTGTGTTTCCTTTAGACAGAAGCAATTCTGGGTAAAAATTTTTGATATGGGTGAGTAGTCCTATCTCTCACCCAGGGGCTGTGCCTAAGCTCTGGATACGGTCTCTACAGCTTCTCTCTCCCCTTTGTTGGGTATTTCAGCTTATGTCATTCCCACTGGGTCCTGGGACCCTCTTGCTTTCCTGGAATCTGGCACTTTCTGGTGGCTATCACCAGTTCCTCATCGCCCACTGCTACACACCTCTCTTCAGTGTCCTGACCCTCTGTACATCTCCCCCTTTTCCTCCCACACTAGATCCTGCCCCCCTTGCCCCTCACCTTCCTCTCTCCCTTCCAATTCCCTCCCAAACTCTACCTCCCATGATTATGTTGTTTCCCCCTTCTGAGAAGGACTGAAGCATCCACACTTTGGTCTTCTTTCTTCTCGAGCTTAATATGGTCTGTGAGTTGTATCATGGGTTTTCCAAGCTTTTTTTCTTAATATCCACTTATCAGTGAGTACATACCATGTCTGTTCTTTTGTGACTGGGTTACCTTAGTTGAGATGATATTTTCTAGTTCAATCTATTTCCCTGCAAATTTCATGAAGTCCTTGTTTTTAATTCTGCTACTCATATCTATTTATTCTCCTGAACCTGTGGAATTCTCTTCTGTTTCTTCCCATATCTGATCCTTTCCCCCTCCTTTTTGCTCCCCTACCTCTCTCCCACCCAGTTCCATCCCTCCCTCTGCCTCTAGTGATTATTTTGTCCCCCCTTGTGTGGGACAATGGTTGGTCCAGGCAACCTAGACCTGGTCTGAAATTCCAGAAACCCAGTGGGTGGTAATATCTGCCTGCATGGGACAGAAGGTGTTTAGCCATGCCTCCTGGGTCCCTGGCTCCTGTTTCAGTCACAATCCCCCACAGCCCCCTGAAGGAGAGGTGTGTGCTATCATGTAGACAATGCCCCAAGCTCCTAGCATTCTAGCTGGACCCTATCACCAGTCATCTGATCATAGCCAGGTATGTCCTGCCCCACAGACAGATAGCCCACCCCTACCATAAAGGGGCGGTTTGCCCCTTCCTCTCTCTCTTCCCTTTTTCTCCCCTTCTCCTCCTCTTCTCCCTTCACCTCTTTCTCTCTCTCTTCTCCTTTCCTCTCCTTCTCCTTTCTCTCTGCATGGCCATGTCCAGCCTCTATTTCCCTATCTTCTCTCTCTCTCCTACAATAAAACATGGTATGATCATGCATTGCCTCCTTTTTAACTAGACGTCCCTTGATGACCCTGCCCCAGCATTTGCAACCATGAGGCTGGACTGAGAACTCCTGCCCCCCCCCACCCCTCTTGTATCAGTCGTGATGAATCACCGGGTACCACCCCCTGCCCTTGTCCGAGTGAGTTTTCCCTTCTGCCTCAGGGTGTACTGAGCTGCCCTGGGGCCCTCAATTCGTTCTCAGCTCCTCTGCAGTGTCCAGTGTTGCCTGCACCTCCCAAGGAGCGAGAACTTGTGACTCCCCTCAGCTGCCCCACACCCCTCTCTCCTAGGACTGTGATGCTGATCAAGCAGAGCAGAGGTGAGGCAGACAGACACCCATGTCACCTAGCCAGAACACCAGAACTCTGGCGGGACATGGGTCATCTTTCCCGATCCCCGATTCCTTTCATATGCCCACTGCCCAGCAGCACCATGGTGCTCTGCGTGCCACTGCAGCGGTACTTGGTGAGCGCTGTGCCCGACACCCTTGTAAGTGGGTTTGAAGTACTTACAGTTTGGACTTCCTTCTTCTTAGGTTTCCTACCTTCTGTCAGTTGTATTGTGGGTATTCTGAACTTTTGAACTAATATTCACTTATCAGTGAGTACATACCATATATGTTCATTTGGGTCTGGGTTACCTCACTCAGCATGATATTTTCTCATTCCATCACTTGCCTACAAAATTCATAAAATCATTTTTAAATTATGTGTAGTATTCCATTGTGTAAATGTACCAGATTTTCTGCATCCATTCTTCTACTGAGAGACATCTGGATTGCTTCCATATTCTGACTATTATAGATAAGTCTGCTGTAAACATAGAGGAGCCCTGGTGCTTGTTAATGTTGGAACATCTTTTGGGTATATGCCCAGGAGTGGAATAGCTGGGTCCTCATGTAGAACTAATTTTTACTTCTCTGATGCACTTCCAAAGTGCTTGTACCAGTTTACAATCCCACCAGCAATGGAGAAGTTCCTCTTTCTCCACACCCTTGCCAGCACCTGCTTTCACCTGTGTTTTTGATCTTAACCAGTGTGACTGGGAATCCTGTGGTCATTCTGATTTTCATTTCCCTGATGACTAAGGATGCTGAACATTTCTTTGGGTGCTTCTTGGCCATTTGAGATTCCTCAGTTGAGAGTTCTTTGTTTAGCTCTGTACCTCATTTTTAAATAGAGTTATTTGGTTCTCTCGAGTCTAACTTCTTGTGTTCTTTGTATATTTTGAATATTAGCCCTCTATGAGGTTTAGGGTTGGCAAAGATCTTGTCCCATTCTGTAGGTTGCCGTTTTGTCCTATCAACAGTGTCCTTTGCCTAACAGAAGCTTTTCAGTTTCATAAGGTCCCCTTTGTTGTTCTTTGAGCCTGAGCTACTGGCACTCTCTTCTGGAAACTTTTTCCTGTGCTGATGTGATCAAGTCTCCTTTATGCTTTCTCTTCTAATAGACTCAGCTTATCTACTTTTATGACGAAGTCATTGATCCTCTTAGACTTGAGCTTTCTACTAGGAGATTAAAAAAAAATCAATTTGCATTTTTTCACATCCAGACATCCAGGTAAACTAACACCATTTGTTGTAAATGCAGTTATTTTTCTTTTGTCTTACATATGGTTTTGGATTCTTTGTCAGCAACCAAGTGACCATAGGTGTGTGGGTTTATTTCTGGGTCTTCAATTCTATTCCTGTGATCTACCTGTCTGTCTCTGTACCAATACCATGAGGTCTTTTATCACTATTACTATGTAGTATAGCTTGAGGTCAGAATGGTGATTTCCCCAGAAGTTCTCTGATTTTTGAGAATAGTTTTCACTAACCTTTTTTTGTTTGTTTGTTTGTTTTTGTTGTTGTTTTTCCAAATCAAACTGATAATTGCTTTTCTAGCTTTATTAAGAATTGAGTTTAAAAAAAATGAATTGAATTAGAATTTTGATGGTGATTGCACTTAATCTGTGGATTGCTTTTAGCAAGATGGCCATTTTTACAATGTTAATTTTACTAATCCATGAGCATTAGAGATCTTTCCATCTTCTGAGGGCTTCCTTCATTTCTTCCTTCAGATACTTGAAATTATTCTTAGATCTTTTACTTTCTTGGTTAGAGTTATACCAAGATATTGTTTTATTACTTGTGACTATTGTGACTAACATTGTTTATTTAATTTCTTTCTCAGCCTGTTGATCCTTTGTGTAGAGAAATGATACTGATTTTTTTAGTTAATTTTCTATTCAGCTACTTTGCTGAAGTTTTTTATCAGCTGTAGGAGTTCTGTGGTAGAATTTTGGGGGATTGCTTATATATCCTATCATGTCATCTCCAAATAGTTATATCGTGACTTCTTCCCTTCCAATTCGCTTCCCTTTGATCTCCTTTTGTTGTCCAGGTGCTCCAGCTAGAACTTCAAGTATTACGTTGAATAAATAGGGAGAGAGTGGGCAGCCTTGTCTTCTCCTTATTTTATTGGAATTGCTTCAAATTTCTCTGCATTTAATTTGATGTTGGCTGTTGTGTTGCTGTATATTCCTTTTATGATTATTAGGCATGTGCTTTGAATCCCTGATATTTCTGAGACTTAAATCATAAAGAAGTAATATATTTTGTGGCAGGTTTTTTCAGCATCTAATGAGATGATAATATGTTTTTTTTTTTCCCTTTGAGTTTGTTTATATAGCGGATCATGTTGCTGGATTGGTATATATTGAACTATCCCTACATCCATGGGACGAAGCCTACTTGTTTATGGTGAATGATCATTTTGATGTGTTCTTGGATTCTGTTTGTGATAATTTTATTGATCATTTTTGCATCAGTATTCATAAGTGAACTGGTTTGAAGTGCTCTTTCTTTGTTGGCCTTAGGAATCAGTGACTGTGGCTTCATAGGATACATTAGGTAGGATGCCTTCTGTTTCTGTTTTCTGAAATGTTTGGAGGAGTATTGGTATTATTAGGTCACTTTTGAATGTCTGAGATAATTCTGCACTAAAACCATCTGGCCCTGGGCTCTTTGGGGGTGGGAGACTTTTAATGACTAATTCTATTTTCTTAGGGCTTATGAGACTGATTAGATGGTTTATCTGATCCTGATTTAACTTTGTTACCTGGTATCTGTTTGGAAAATCACCTAGAATTTTTATCGTTATTGAGTATAGGATTTTGTCCTGACTTTAGTCAATGATGGATTGTGACCTAGAGTGTAAGATAAAATAAACATTTCCTTTTCCAAGTTGCTGTTGTTCACAGTGTTTTGTCACAATAACAAAGGTAAATTAGGAAAGTCACCTACTTCCCAAAGTTGTAATGCATATTTTTGATATATGATTATGCATCATAATTTCTTACTTATATCGTAAATAAATTAAAAGAACATGAAAAAGCTTATTGACTTTGGATGATGAGCTCTTTGTTGTTAAATTGTACTTGCTAGTCTCTTTATTTCTATGATTTAGAAATGGCTGTTATTATTTTTAAGGTAAGTCATATTTTGTACCACTATCTTTTAACATACTTATTTCTGGTAAGGATGAAAATCAGAATTCATGGAGCAGTTCACTGCTCTTCAAGTCATTTATGGGTAATTCTCTAATGACATGCATGTGAGTCTTTGATAGTTGGTATTTCTGTGTGTCTCACTGTAGAAATATGTGCCTGAACTTACATTTTTGTGAGCTTTTTATGTTAAATTCTTATGGATTAAAAGACTTTAAATGGAATTGTTGTGAGCTTCTTAAAATTGCTTATAAATCCAGTTCTGGGGCTACCAGTTCTACTTGATGCCTTCTAGAATCCACAATGACATGCACACACATGGTGCACATAAATTCATGCACAAGCAAACACACATACACACAAGCACAATATTTTAAAAATAACTTTTAATATTATTTTATGTTTTTCAGATTACTACATAATATTCCCACTTCCATTTTCTTTCTCTATAGCATTCTGTATAGCTCCTTTCTCTCATTCAAATTCATGGCTTCTTTTCCTTTTTTTGTTATACGTGCATGCACACACAAGCACATACACAAATGTACACACAAATATATATATATATATATATATATATATATATATATATATATATACAGTATTCCCAAGCATACTAATACTTTTTAAAAAGACATTTAATTGACCAACGGGACTCTTTGGTTTGTTAGTTTTCTCATAGAGATCAGTGAAAGGAAATGGTACAAACACAAACACTTCCATGACCATTTATTTTCTCCTTATTTTTTTCCAATGAGGCAATTTGTACATGATGTTTTGTCTCAAGAATGATATTGAACAATTCTTGAGTGTGGAATGAAGCAGAAAGGAACATGAAAAAATGGACTATGAAGATAGCTTATGCAACAAAGTCTTGTCATGAAAAACTGATGGCCTGAGTTCAAAAACCAGAACTCACAGAAAAATTGACTGTGCTGCCAGGTGGTGGGAAGCAGAGAATTTGGGAGTGAGCCAAGAATAGTCAGTAGGTTCCAGGATATTGACAGTCCCATAAGACAATTTTAGTTTGTTATGTGTGTGTGTTTGTGTGTTTGTGTGTGATGAAGACAGAGGGCAAGCTCTAATATTGGTCCTCAGGCACCACCTAGCTTTGACATTATTTTTATTTCTATCTTTTTTTTTTCTTTTTACACTACTGGGGACTGAAATTAGGTCCCCACATATACTAGTCTAGTAATCTGTCACTGGGCTACAGCTCCAATCCTTCTCCACTTCTAGTTTTTGATGCAATGTCTCTCACAGGGCTGAAACTTGTAAACTAGGCTACACAGGCTGAGAAGCTAGTCCCAAGAAACTAGAATCAACCTGCTTCTCTACCTTTCCCCCACTGGGATTACAAATGCAGGTCTCCAAACTTAAATATTTTCCTTAAAAATATATTTATCTATTTGAATTTATGTCTTCATATCTGAGTGCAAGCACATGTACCATATACACTCCGGTGTTTGTGAAAGACAGAACAGAACACTAGTTTTCCTGGGACCTGACTTGTAGGCAATTCTGAGCCACTGATGTGGCTGCTTAGAAATGGACCAAGTTCCTATGAGAAAGCAGCAAGTTCTCTAGATTGCTGAGTTTCGCTCCTGCCTTAGATTTTAAAAATGTGAATGCTAAGAATCAAACTTATGTCCCCATTCTTGTGTGCAAATTCTTTAACAACTACCCTACCAATGAGATATATGTTAATGGAGTTGAAATGTGTACATTATTAGCTATTAGCCTTGATGCATGAGGCAATAAAAATGACCCTAAGAGCCTCCCTGAAGTTAACACACTAGTTAGGACAGAGGTATAGTCAGTCTGTGAATTCTGAACTAGTATTTCTTCCCTTGACTTAAGCCATGTTTGATGTACTATCTCCATACTATTGTATGATATCTTAGAAAATATTAGGTGTTAATGATGGTTGAATGTTTAATTAATTGAGTGGCATATTCATTTTCCACAGCTATAACTAACAGTAATCTTTACAAAATAGAAATTTGAAACAGAAAACAATACTTTGTCAGTAAACAATGTCTCTGTATTCACCTCTCCTATGTTATCTTTAATTTATTTATTAGTATTTATTTTATTTACTCATCAGGTGAAAATTATAAAGTAAAGTAGTAATAAATTCTACTTGTAAATCACTGTTAATAAAAATTAGGGAATGGTAGAAGAGTCCCTCCTTAAATTAAAAAA
>NW_022196891.1:10862461-10863665 GCF_008632895.1 Mastomys coucha
TGTGTGTGTGTGTGTGTTGTTTATATGTGTATGTGAGCATGCACTTGCAGTCTGCATACCCAAGGAAATCTTCATCTCTGCTCCTTACAAGAATGAGGCTACAGCTGCATGTTCAACCAGGCCAGGCTTTTTATGTACATACTGGGGATCTACGTTCAGGTACTCATATTTGGGAGTAAGCAGTTTTGCCTACTGACACATTTCTCCAGTTCTAAGAGTAGTTCAAAAGTTCTTTCGACTTTAGTATGCCATTAAGTGTAATTATGTCTTTGGAGTTTCTTTGACTTCACATATTTCTCATAAGCCTGCTTCAGTTTACTGAGCTCAGAGTGGGATGTTATAGTCCATCATTGCTGGGAGTCAAGAAGGGAAATCAAACAGCTACAGCTAGTCACAGTGAAAGGAGACGAGACCAGGTGGTCAGTTTGAATCCATAATCAAATGTAGAGAGAAATTCATGCATTCTCTCCTGTCTTATGCAGTTCAGGACTTCTGCCTAGAGCAAGAATTCCCCACAATGATCTGCCCTGTGCCACTAACAATTCAATAAAATTTCCCAGAGATATGATGCCCATGACCACTCTGATTTAAGAAGTTTCTCATAAGACCATCTTTTCAGACAATTCTAGGTTATGAAAAGTTGATATTTAAACTGACAAGCTTGGAAGAGAATGGAAAAAGGACATTTTTTGACTAGATATGGCCAAAATGTCTACTTATTTTAGAATTTCAATGTATTTTTCACAAAACTTTTATGTCTGGATAATTTAAATCACCTTTTTGTCTTTGTAAGCAAACAGACAAATCAGAAAGTAATATTTCACTGGTTAGGTAGACACATGGCTGACATTTGAATATAGAAATTAAGAGAAAATTAATGTTCAATTCTAGGTCCTCTTTCTTTGATATAGACCCAAGAACTCATTTCCAATTTAATTTGGATTTTTAATATGGAAGGGTAACATGATGTGAAATAATATATACTAAACATTTATGTCGCTGACCAGTTACCACCACAATTTCTCTGTGGCACATAAAGAAGGATTTTCCTGCATTACACCAATTGGTATAAATGATTACTCTGATTGGACATGAAAAGGCACAGCAGAAAACAGGAGTTTATTGTTTTTTGTTTTTTTTTTTCAGTTCAGCTTCAAAGAAATTGGATTTTTCTCTTGAGCAATGGACAGAACAATTGAAATCT
>NW_022196891.1:10863676-10864816 GCF_008632895.1 Mastomys coucha
TTTTTTCAGTTCAGCTTCAAAGAAATTGGATTTTTCTCTTGAGCAATGGACAGAACAATTGAAATCTGAAGGCTACAAAAGATATTGCTCTATAAACAATGTTACCAAATTATTTTTACATTTAAGAGGTGTGTGGCAGATACAGACACATCTGGTTAAATAGTAAAATCTTTAGTCACACTTCTGGGTGTTTTCTTCATAGCCTTGAGGATAATTATAAATATAGACCTCAGTTATTTAAATGTTAAGTTTTCTTCAGATGTTTGATGCTGTGTTAGGGCAAAAATACAATTCAAATAAAGTCTTTTTTTTTATCATTAATAGTGACCATGTATATTCTCTGATGAATTTAACTTGTAAGACCTAACCCAAACCTTGAACCTTTTAGTACTCAATGAGTTTAAGAGGAACCAGTGCTCACAGATGGCCAGTGGGCTATCATAGCACTCAATCAGCAAATGCTGGAACATTAACATAAAGTTAGGTGTTTTTTACCAAATGGACTACGTTGTTCTAGTTTGCTATGTGGCAATGAAAACACCTCCACATTAGTTACCTTATTCTACACTGGCAGGATATAAACTTCCGTGCAGGTGGAAATGTTTATTTAGCTCTGCACAGTCCAGAGTGAAGGATAAGTCAAGGCAGTAGGACCATGATGCTGTTGTTAAAAATACTATCTCTGTCAGGATATTGGAGCAATAATTTCTCAGTCTCAGCTATACTTCTTCATTTTATACAGCTCAGGATCCATGCCCAGGGAATGTTCCCACCCATCGATAATACTGGTTTCTCCAACTCACAGATAATGTGGCTTATTCTACATCAATTGACTTTATTCAGGTAATCCCTCAGAGGCCCACTTCTTAGATGATTCTGGATCCTGTCACTTAGATAGTTAACATTAACCATCAAAAGATCTTATGAATTATGAATTAAGTTAATGAATTATGATAGTATTTTAAATAGAATATAGTAGGACAATTTTGAGCTGAAAAGTAACATGACTTGGCTTCAGATTTAGAAAAATAATGGCATAAATGTGTCACCTCATAGGAGGTGACACTAAACCAATCTTTATTTTCTCCAATATTGAACAAATATATTTTAAAGAGATGTATGTGCTCTTACCTTTGGTTT
>NW_022196891.1:10865026-10922746 GCF_008632895.1 Mastomys coucha
TTTTAAGATAGGGTTGGTGGAATAGAGAATGAAATTTTGAAATTTGGGTTAAAATCTTGATTCTGCCTGTTTTTAAAAATATAATGTGATTCCTTTTAAAGTATTTTATTTATAGTTGTATGTATGTGTTTGCAAGAATGAGTTCAGTGTGTGTGTGGTTGTGTGTGTGTGTGTGTGTGTGTGTGTGTGTGTGTGTGTGTGTGTATACGTATGTGCATGTTTATACAAGTAAGTACAGGTGTTCTTGGAAGCCATGGACATTATGGCCTGGATCTGGAATTAAGGACTTCTGTGAGAAGGCTTGTATTGATTCTAGCAAGTAAACTAGGGTCATCTGCAAAAGCAGGAATTGCTATTTACTGTTTTGTCATCTATCAAGTCCCCCAAAAGATTCCTTTATTTTCATTATGTATATATATGTTTGTCTATAGGAGGATATGTCCAAATTACTTCAAGTAACTTCAAAGGACAGAGGATGCAGTTGGATTTCCTGTGTACTGAAGTTCCAGGAGATTGTGAGATAACTTTGGATGCTGGTGACCTATCTCAGGTTTTCTACAAGAGCAATATACACTCTTAAGAGCTGAGCCATCTCCTCTTTAAAAGCTGAGGATGGCCAAGTTGGTCATCAATGGGAGGAGAGGACCTTGGCCCTGTGAAGGTTCTATGACCCAGTGTAGGGGAATGCTAGGACCAGGAAGTGGGAGAGGGTGGGGTGATGAGCAGGGGGAGGGGGAAAGGAACAGGGGATTGTTTTAGTTTTTGGTTTGTTTTTTTGTTTTTGTTTTTTCTTCATTTCTTTTCTTTTTTCTTTTGGAGGGGAACCTGGGAAAGGAGATATTGTTAAATAAAGAAAATATCTAATAAAAAAAAAGAAAAGTAAAGTGGCAAGATATGTTCATCCTTTTCCTTAAATGTTGCAAATCATTTTTCATTCAGTTAATTGGGCAGACCCCACCATAAAGGTGTCCTTATGTGTCTGTGCAGGAGAAAGAGACATTCAGTAGCCACTGGAGATTGATTTTTGCATCTTTTTATGGGGGGGGGTCTACATGTAGTCATTGAGAACCTTTCTAATGATGGTAGGCAACAGTTGTACCAACGTCTCTGTCACCATAGTCATCTACAATCCCACTTCATAAACTCTTTGGAACCTCATATGGAGTTGACAAATTGATATATGTTATTTCAAAACAAATAATGGCATCGTTACAATTTTCTAAACAATAAGGACCAAATCTCAATTTAAAATCGAGCCCATAATAAATCTGAGGTCTTTCTAGCTTTGATTTGTTGTGCTGCTTCCCAAGACTATTAAGGTATTTGTTCTGAGCGTATGTCACACACTTTGTACTGCACATTCCCACACACAAGTCACTGAACTAAGATCAATGAGCACTGTACTGTTTTCTCTGTGCACACAGCTGTTTCTGTGCTTAGGGAAACATGACTTAATTATGGAAGTCAGAATATTTAATATTTCCTTACCATAATTACCCAGCTTGTAAATATCAGATTTGTATGCTTTGATTGAAACATTGCAGTGTTTGATCTTAGCATTGTATGTGGTGAGGAGGGCTTGTATTATTGTTGCGTCTCACCTATACAAGTCAAAATCCTTAGTAATTAATCACATTCTGAGCTCCTCCAATTTTGACCTGAAAAGTTGCTGTTTGATAGCAAATGAGATAGATGGGTCAGCAAATAAAAGCACTTTGCCAAGTCTGATGGGTTTTTTGTTTTGTTTTGTTTTGTTTTGTTTTTTATTAGCTATTTTCTTTATTTACATGTAAATTTCTCCTTCCCCAGTTTCCCCTCCAAAAAACAAAGAAACAAACAAAAACAACAAAAACAAACCCCTGTTGCCCTCCCCATTCCCATGCCTGCCACCCTACCCTCTCCCACTTATTGGCCCTGGCATTCCCCTACACTGGGGCACAGAACCTTCACAGGGCTGAGGTCCTCTCCTCCTATTGATGATTGAATTTGCAATCCGCTATACTCCCCTGTCCCACCAATCCAGCATCACTCTACTCTAGGGCATCCAGCCTCCTCAGGACCATGAGCCTCCCTTCTCATTGTGTTGGGCAAGACCATCCTCTGCTACATATTTATCTGGAGTCAAAGGTCCCTTTAGGTACACTCCTTGGTTGGTAGTGTAGTCTCTGGGGGACCTGGGTGGTCAGATCAGCCAATGTTTTTCTTCCAATGGGGATGTAATCCCCCTCTGTTCCTCCAGTCCTTCTGCTAGCTCCTCCACCAGGTTCCCTGAGTTCAGCCTGATGGTTGGCTCCTAGCATCGGCCTCTGCATTGGACAGTTTCTGGTGGGACCTCCCTAGGAACTGCCACAGTTGGTCCCTATCCACAAGCGACCATGGCAACAGTATTAGGTTTGGTGTCTGCAGACATGAAGTATCCCCAGGTGGGGCTGTGCCATGTCAGGCCCTTCCTTCAGTCTCTGTTCCACTTTTTTGTTTCCTTGTTTTTCTTTTGGACAAGAACACTTCTGAGTTAAAATAAATCTGTGCCTATCTACTGGAAGTACAACCCTGCTTTTTAAACATATTTTGCTCCCTTCCCTTCATGAAATGGGAACATTTCAGGATAATTCTGAGAGCCCTCTGAACTCCATTCTTTCTTCCTGTTAATTGTCCTGTTTTTGTTTTCCTTTTTCATGTGGATGCCTGTATCAGTGATCTGTGTTCTCTGTTCTAAGGTTTTGAACTGCTGTCTTAGGGTAGTTATATGTGTTTTCTCAAAGAAAGCCTGAAAGTGGGATTTGTTGTAATTATGATTTTTAACTTCGCTTTCAATTTAATGGATCCCTTCTAGGATTCGCTTATGCCTTAATTTTCTGATCATATTTACCACATCAAGCCCTTGATTTTCACATTTTTTTTTAAAATTAAATGGGCTAGTTTATATTAGCATAGTCTAAATTCTTAATAACAGTGAATGAAATAATTCCTCTTATGGCAAATACCATGGTTGGTGCGACTCCATTGTATTTCTATCCTTCCAGTTCTCAGGTATAAATATTCGCATCAAAAGAAGCGTCCTACAGAGAAGAATACTGCTCTTCTTTCCTTCTCATTTGAAATAGAAAGTGTGACGGCCCCGCTGAATGCAGTAATTGGATGTCAGACAGTAGTTAGATGCTGCTTTGAAGATGAGGCACTCTCTCCTCTACTATTCTGTCTGTGCCGCTAAATATTCGCAATGGGTAGATCAAAGCAAGGTGTTCATTTTATCACATTTCTTTCATTTCTGATACTTTTTTTTGAATCTTTGGGTAATAGTCAAATACTGTGGCACTCCAGACAACAGTCTTTGAACAAGGATGGACTGTGCCTGTCGACCAGCAGATGGAAACAGGAAGTCATTGAGGAGAGCTGCACTACCTGAAATGCTCAAAGGACTGGTAACGATATCTTTCAGGAGTCAAAAGTAGAAATTTACCATGTGAAAGAGAGGAAAATGTCAACTCGAGTGAGGGCAAAAATCTGGAAGACATTCTCACGGATGTGTTTACAGAATGTTTTTCAAACTTATTGATTGCATGCTTATATTATAAAATTGAATTCTAACTCTGAGAGACTGACTTTGCTAGCACCTGAGCACAGTCTCCTAGAAGGTGGGGATTTGCCTATAAAGAAACTCTCTTCACTTTGCAGGCGTAGGGAGTCAATAGATCATAGGTAAAGTGTAATTATTTTCCTGAAGCCAACATTTCAAACACTCACAATTAAATGTCATTTGCCCTTGTGTTAAAAAAAAAAAATACAAGGTTTGTGTTGCCTCCTTTCCTGTGACCAAATGCTGGGGAGGTTTTTCTCTCTTTCTTGGCACGTTTTCTTCTGTTTTTCCTCCTATTCTAGATTGTTTTTATATTATTTAATTGTATTGTTACTATTATTAGTTTTAGATTCCTATTTCTATTCCAATGAATTTGAGGGGGGAAAGTATGTATTTGGGTGGACATAGAAGTCAGGAGTATCTGGGAGGATTCACTGGAGAAGACACCATAATCAGAATGCATTATATAAAATACATTTAACTATTTTCAATTATAAATAACAGAAAGACATAGTATTAGTGTTGTAAAGATGATTTTTATCCTCTAATATGAGATTTTATATAGGAGTGAATTCTCAGTAGCGGGAACAAGATGTTACTGTCCTACAGTCCACCACCCAAGGTCAGGCAACCCTGGGATATGAAGCCACTAAATAGACCACTTCCCAGTGCTCAGTGACTTGTAGTCAATGTGTGATTAGAATGAGCCTCAGAGTTTTGAATGGCTAACACTGGGAATCTAACAGACACTTTTGCCTTGTTGTTTCCTCTGTATAGAATTTTGGAGATGTTACCAAATGCCTAGTTGTTCTGAACAACTCATAACTTCCTCAGGGACAAAGTTTGTATCTTTACAGAATAATGATTAGGTAATGGAGCCAAGATATGGGTTAAGGTACTTTTATATTCTGTAAGGATGAGTCTGCTTTCTACAATGTAGAAAATAATCCTTATGTGCAAGATATTACAAGTTTAGTGTAAAACTGTTAAAGTTCTGCTTGTACTGGTTAATATTCTCTAACCAAAATGGGCTTGTCATAGTTCACAGTATACATGGAAGACACCAATTAGATTTAGTGTTTTATGAAGTGCCTCTGAGCAGGTGACACTGAGAGAAATAAGAAAGAATGAAGTAGATGATGAGGAGAGAGGCACCAACACCATGAAACTCAACTCAGAGCTGACTACATGACCTGCAAAGCAAGTCTGTACTCTGGAATGATGAATTTTCTTTGTCTCCCAGCCTGTAGGTGATTTGTTCCCTATAAGAGATGGAACTTCTGGGATGTGGACCTTCTGTCTTTGTGTTTTCTGAATAAAAATCATCTTGAACTGTAAATTCTTATCCTTGCTTACCTGTGAAGTGCCAGTGAACTACTGTATTGTATTATATTTACAAATACAAAGAGGATCTAGTCATTTTTTTCTTTTTAAAACTTTTGTATTTCTTTATTTTAGTAATTCAATAAAATAATTGAAACAAAAATGGCTAAAGGTCTCTATTATGACTGCCATCTCAGCTCAACAGATATCTTAGGGTTTCCATTACAGTGGAACTATATATAACCATGGCAACTCTTACAAAGCAAACCATTTCATTGGGAATAGATAACAATTTTAAAGGTTAAGTCCATTATCATCATGGCAGGAATTATGGCATGGTGCAGGCAGACATGGAACTGTAGGATCTAATAATTCTACATATTGATTCACAGGCATCAGAATGTGACTCAGTGCCACACTGAGTTTGAGCATCGTAGATATCCAAGCCTGCCCCCACACTGATACACTTCCTCCAGCAAACCACACACCTATTCCAACAATGCCACATCTCCTAGTAGTGAAACTCCTTGTAGGCCAAACATTAAAGTACAGGTGTATATGGGGACATATCAATTTAAACCATGACAGTGGGTAAATAAAAACACCTCCCAAAAATCCTAACAAACTGAGTTGAATCTTGGAACGTGCAAGTGACAGAACAGAAAAGACTTGCAAGTTGTCCTTGGACCTCTGCATTGTGACACACAACAACCCACCCCCAGACACACATAAGAAAACAATTTAAAAGTTTATAGTATTTTAAAGTTCTATACTAATTTAGTGTAAACAAATATTCTATTTGGTTTAAGATTGAAACCTATATGGCAGATAAAAACATGGGCCCAATTGTGAAGATTATGTGCAATAGTATGTGCCTGTTTTGCATGCTACAGACCATTTGTTAAGGATTTTTCTTATTTAAACTTTTCATTCTCTTATAAGAGCAAATTTCACTCTAAGGCCAAGTTGGACCATTGTCCTCTTTTGTACAGCAACATATTTTTGAAGGCTTTGTGAAGTTTGTCGTGAGTTTATGGACCTACTGTGCTCCATGTGTTTGTGTCTCTCAAAGTTCAGGTGCTTTAACCTAACCCCAAGTGAATGTGTTAACAAATGGGCCCCTCAAGAGACAATTTAGCCTTGAAACCTGTATTGTAGTAGGGATTTTTATTCTTATAAATTTTCTCCCAGGCGACCTATTCTCAGTTACCATATAGGGTACACCAGTAGAAGACTCTGATTGGTCAGACTTTCATCTGTGTGACAAAATGCCTAACATACACAATTGAAGAGAAGAAGGGTTCATTTGGTTCCTAGATTCAGAAGCTGCAGTCTACACACCCATCAACTGCCATTGTGTTCAGGTCATATGATGTATAGAGTTTGATGGTATGAATGCTGTGAATGACTAGAGCTCATTGCATACACATGGTAGACATGAAACAGATAGATATAGTATTGAAACATGGCAAGACACAGGACAGAGAACAAGTCCCAGTAACATACTTCTGCCAATAATCTTTACCTAACCAATTCTGGGACTTTAAAATCAGTAGCATTTATTCATGTTACAATAAATTTTCTATTGCCTGTTATCTGTCAACCAAGCCACCTAAACAGAAGCCTGTTATGTACATTTTTGATAATGAGTCTTTGGACAACTTGATCTAAGACTTTTTAAAGCTTCAAAACTGAGAGTTGTGGAGGCCTGGCCCCTAGCATAACTGTACCCATTTTGTTCCAATACCACCAGCTATTTCATATTGTTGCTATATTATTCCCACCTGCTATTGAAGCAGAAAAATAAGTTGACACAAAGGAGGATCATGGTGACCACATATCCTGTCCTGTTCTGTATATTCTCAGATTTGTTTATCTTAAGAAATTCCACAGTCATGAGCTTCACTTAGGGCCAATCAAAATAAAGATCAGTTAGAACTCTTTTCTTTAGCTAGTCAAAATAGCTTGAGTGAGATCCAATGACCGGGTAGCACTTCCTACATATACTGATGTGATTTTTTTTCCTTTATAAGCTGGCCCTGAGAAATGTTCTGGGTCATAACGCAGTCCCCAAATTTTTTGCTGCAGTTATCATAGTTCAGTCTTAGAGTGTGCCTTCAATAAACCATTCCTGTCTGACTGAGATTTGTGCTTCTGTGTTTTGGGGGGTGGGTAACTCTTGAACCCAAACAATAGTAACATATGCTTTTGTCTAAAGTTTAGCCAGTTGGAGATATTCTAAGTACTATAAGGGATTGAGTCAATACTCAAAGACTGTGTTCCATTCTATCAGTGGGTTGTGGAACCATACTCTGAGGAGTGGAGCTGTAATTATGCTTTCAACACCAAAAGCGAGAACAGTGACACCCTTGAAGGCAGTCACTCTGGTGGTGCAATAGCAATTTAATGTTTTCATACATTACTCTTCTTGTTGTTGTTATAAAATAACAAATAACGGCTGTTGGATCCCTGTTTAAAGCTATATGGTGGCAGAGCGTGAAACAGCAGGTTTCGTGTGTCTACAAGCAGGAAGCAGAGAGTGTCTAATGCTGCGCACAGTTTGCTTGCTCTCTCCTTGTAATTAAGTTTAGAACCCCAGTCCCTGGGATGCTGCTGCGCAAATTCAGGGAATACTTAACCTTCCTCAGTTCAGTGCTTGCAGCAATAACCTCATAGGCGTACTCTTATGTAATTCATAATCCAATCAAGTTGGCAATGGAGATCAATCAACACAAAAGCACATTGTCACAGAAATTACTGTATATCTTTGCTTTTCTGAAGACCCTCATGCAAGCAGAATGCTGCCAAGTATTAAAAAAGGCAGCTGATAGTTGGTGTTGTATGATTAGAAATACACTTCACAATAGCCCAAATAGCAACATCAATATTGTTCTGAAGAACATTTATAACTTTTTAAAAATCAAATTGTTGAAAGAAGAGAAACTATAGATTTCTTGATGTGATAAATCATATGACATTGCAGGTTATTTTTAAAAGACCATCATAAGTTAGTTTTGAACTATAATATTGTTTTGACACTGCCTCAGATTAAAAATTCTCAGGTAGGACTTGGGCTGAAGAATTTCTAAGATTTTTTTTGTACATACCTAACAGTATTTTCAAAATAATGCAGATGTTTACAGTTTTGTATTTTTAATCTTTATAGGAGCACAAAAAATAGAGGTGATTAGAAACTCCATAATAACATTTTTCCTGAGCTTCACAAAATTAGCATTTTTTCTATATTACTTATTATTTTATTTGGAAAGCAAATAAAACTGGTCTCTCTTAGTCATCTCTCTCTCCAATATGTTCTGTGTCATTAGGCAGCTGGTGAAGGTTGTTCCACATCCAAGATGATTGTTTTTATATATGCTCTTTGCTTGTGACTTCCTGAACAATGGCTTCTGCTTTTAATGGGTAAAATTCAGAATGACTAACTCTCAGTTTACTGATAGATAGTGTTTCTGTGAGTTAAATAGGGAAGAGTCAATTAAACGAATCTGGTCTGTTGTGTTCAGTACAAATCAAATAAAATTTCTCCTTGGCATGCTGCTGGTTTTTTGTTTTGTTTTGTTTTGTTTTGTTTTTGTTTTTATGTTTTTTCTGGTGAGATATGAACATCTATTTGGCCCACATAAGGTTCCAATGGCTGAGAAATGTAATATTTCTACTCAGGTCTTGTTTAATGAACTAGTGAGTTTTTTGGGGTTCCTTACAACACTGTCAGTGACAGGTTACTTATACAGACATTTCTGATTGAAGAACAAACTCATCAATGAAAAGTCAGCCCTACAAAGAGGCAGAACTCATGAGAGTTATATATCCTTAAAGACCCCTGCACAACTAGGAGGCCATTCTTCTGCTGAGCAAGTCTCCTTTTCCCAGAACCCTCTAATTATTTATTTAACCATGGAAACAATCCAGTCAATAAGTAAGTTTTAGGAGTTTCCTTAGCTTGATCAAAATTGTCTGCCAAGATAGACTTATTCATTTGATGTACTTCCTGAATCATGAGAACCTTCTTCCTCCTTATAAAAAAAGAATACCTTCATTGTAAGGAAATAGCTGCAGAAGCACTAAGGTTTGAAAATTAAGCAGCTCCTGCCATGTAGAACCAAGTGGTCTTGCAATTCTTCTGAATGAAGCAATGACAGGCATCATGGCCGGGCTCTCTTCAGAATCAGTGCCATTAGGGTTGAAAAATCATGGTGTGTCACCTGAAAATTGGCAAGTTACTTAAATCATGAGCCTCAGGCACATAATCCTCCGAACAGCAATGGTAATAAATAATTTGTAGGGGTAAATGAAGATTAAATATTACAGGGCATACACAACATCTTTCAAAATGCCAAGCACATACTGTTCAATCAATATGTATTACTTTCAAATCTCCCTTCTGGAACAAGCTTTAGAACTCAACCTTTTCTTGGGAGTTTGAGAATAATCAAAGCTGGTAGGACTTTTAAAGGTCTTTTCTTTCTCTTTATGCAATACTATAGAAAAAATATGCCATGAATTGACATAATTTTTGCCTTTGATACCAACTTCCAAATCCCCATCACTTGATTATGTTATATAGAATTTCATTTCCATTGAAGAAACAATAAAACAATGCATTCTAACAAGTAATGACAAATAATCATCACAAAATTTAGTATATTTTCTTATTAAATTATTCAAAATGGAGAAAAACACAAAGAGGCAGGTGGTTTGTCTGGAAACAAGAAAATCATCTTCTCATTAATCATCTTTCAAGTTTGCTATGCCTCATTAAGAAGCAATTCCAAAGTTTCAGTGGCTTGTAGCAACAAGTGTTCACTTCTTTCTCAGATCATCTCCCAGCTTAAGGCACTTCTCAACCTTATCATTTACCTGTTGGTGATGATAAGAAATTTTGGTTTTGGTCATGAAAGCTTTTTTGTTTGTTTGTTTGTTTGTTTTTTCTACATATCAAATCCATGTCTTCATAAGGGAATAGCAATCACTTTGCTGACTGAACTATTTCCCCAAGTCCCAAATATCTTTCAATTGAGTAAATGTTCAATTCAGAGTTTGTTTACTTGTTTCCAATTGATGAATATTCATTTGTTTATGCTGACATTGAAAAAGTCACTCGCCATGTAACTCTCCTGTCTGTGTGCTTGTGGTTCTTTTGAGAAAATACTTGTCAAAGGAAATGGTTGGGAATAGCTCAACATGTCTCCATACTGGTTGTGCCAAGTGGCTCTCAAAGTTAACGTGGTTTATATTTCATGACCTCCAAAGAACACCAGCTTTCTTTTCAGTTTTATTTCTGGTGTCATATCGAAGATTTTTACCTGGCTTAGTTTCTTCTAGTGGGTTTTTAAAATATTTTTCTTCCCAGTCTATATATGTTTTAGTTTTATTTTATTTATATTTTACTCTGGTGTGAGAATGGAACAAACTAAGGTTTTATTTGAGTCCTCTCTTTTGTACACTTGCTTGTATTTGCTTTTTTCCTTTTTGTATGTCAGGATCCAATTCTTCCAGCCATTTTTAGACATGGCTCTTTTGTTGTACTCATCTAAGTTTTTGTTGTTGTTGTTGCTTGTTTTTTTTTTTGTTTTTTGTTTTTTGGTTTTTTTTTTTTGTTTTTTGTTTTTTGGTTTTTTTTTTTGAGACAGTGTTTCTCTGTGTAGCCTTGTCTGTCCTGGAACTCACTTTGTAGACCAGGTTGTCCTCGAACTCAGAAATCCACCTGCCTCTGCCTCCCAAGTGCTGGGATTAAAGGCGTGCGCCACCAACACCTGGCTCATCTAAGTTTTGTTGAAAACAAGTTGTTCTGATTTGGGGGTTTGGTTTTTTAATCTCTCTGATATTTTGTTAATTTATCACTATAGAATCCAAAACTTACTTGCTGATTATTATTAATGTATATTTATAGCAAGTGTGTTGTGTCAAGGGGCTGTGTCCAGTCATGTCACTGTGTACATGTAGAATTTAGAGAATGTGCTACAAATTTTCTCTTTCTATACTGGTTCCAATATAAAAATTGTGTCATCAGGTTTGGTGACAACTCCTTTTAACCACTGAAATACCTAAGTGGCCTATTGTTATAACTTTTGAAATCATCCAATTTTAGTTCTCAACTGTGTTTTCTAATGAATTAATTTATCAACTATAATTCCTTAGACTTTCTATATAAACTTTATAATTTGCTTGTTAATTGTAACAATAAAAGCTTCTATAATTTTAATGAGGAATTGTTTTACTGTGTAGATGAATTTTAGTAGAATTGCTATTTTGTTATTATGTCTTCCCATTCATGATCATTATGTTACTTTTCATTTTAATTGTCTCCTTAATTTTCTTCCAGCAATTATTGTATCTTATTTTATTTTTCAGTGTATATTTTTCTACAAATGTCACCAATTTTCTTCTTAAGTTTATTGAAATTTATTTTAAATACTAAATACTTTTCAAATTTTTTTTCTTATTGCTTTATGTAAGTATGGTCACACAAAATTTACCCTTTTAAAATTATTATATGTTCTATTACTTTGAAAAATATACTAGTTTCAGTAGCTTCTTTTGTACACATCATTGAATTATCTCTAAGAAAGATATCAAGTTTTTATTTGGTTATTGTAGTATCTTTTATGTTTACTTACTTAGTGTGTGTGTGTTTGTGTGCTATGCCTGCCATGGAATATGTGGAGGTCAGAAAATATTTTTTGTCATTTATTTATTTGTTTATTTATTTACACTACAGATTTTATTCCCTGTCCCCACCCTGGTCCCCCCTCTGACTGTTCCACATCCTATCCCTCCTTCTCATCCCCCTGTCTCAAGAATGTCTTTACCTTCCACTCCTATACCACCAGACCGCTAAAATCCCTGCGGCCCCCAGTCTCTTGCAGGTTAGATTCTCCTCTGACTGAAACCAGACCCAGCAGTCCTCTACTCTATATGTGCTGGGAGCTTCATATCAGGTGGTATATGCAACCTTGTTGGTGTTCCAGTATCTGAGAGATCTCGGGGGTCCAAGTTAACTGAGAATGCTGGTCTTCCTACAGGGTTACACTCCTCCTCAGCTTCTTCCACCTTCCCCTAATTCAACAACAGGGGTCAGCAGCTTCTGTCCATTGGTTAGGTGAAAATATCTGCATCTGACTCTTTCAACTGCTGGTTTGGTTTTTCAGAGGGCAGTCATGATACATCCTTTTTTTGAGTGCTCCATAACCTCCATGATAATGTCAGGTCTTAGGACATCCCCTTGAGCTGGCTCCCACTTTGAGCCTGTACGTGAACCTTCTTTTCCTCAGGCAGCATTTTCTTTCCATTTCCATCCCTGAAGTTCAGACAGGAACAATTATTGGTCAGAATTTGACTGTGGGATGGCAACCTCATTCCTCAGTTGATGCCCTGTCTTTCTTCTGGAGATGTGCTCTACAAGTTCCATTTCTCCAATGTACAGCATTTCATCTAAGGTCCCTCTCATTGACTTCTGAGAGTTTTTATCCTCTCTGGTACATTCTGGAGGGTCCCCAAAGAAATCTACAGATTCAATGAAATCCCCATCAAAATCCCAACACAAGTCTTCAAGGACATGGAAAGAATAATTCTCAAATCCATCTGGAAAGGCAAAAAAAACAAGAATAGAGAAAACAATACTTAACAATAAAAGAATGGCTGAGGTAATCACCATCCCTGACCTCAAGCTTTACTACAGAGAAATAATGATAAAAACTGCATGGTGTTGGTATGGAGATAGTCACATTGATCAATGGAATAGAATTGAAGACCAGAAATGAAACCATACACTTTAGAGACACCTGATCTTTAACAAAGAAGCCAAACATATACAATGGAAAAAAGAAAGCATCTTTAACAAATGGTGCTAGTCTAACTGACTGTATGTAGGAAAATGAAAATAGACACATATGTTTCACCTTACAGTAAGCACAAGTTCAAGTGGATCAAGGACCTCAACATAAAACTGGATACACTGAATCTACTAGAAGAGAAAGTGAGAAAGAACCTTGAATTCATTGGTACAGGGGGAAATTTCCTAAACAGAACTCCTGTGGCTTACTATCTAAGATCAAGAATTGATAAATGGGACATTATGAAACTGTGAATGTTTCTGTAAGACAAAAGATATAGCCAATAAGACAAATCATTGTCCTACAGATTGGGAAAAATCTTCATGAACCCCACATTTGATAGAAGGCTAATATCCAAAATATATAAGGAACTTAAGAGACTAACCACCAAAACACCAAACAACCCAATCAAAAAATGGGGTATAGAATTAAACCAAGAATTCACAACAGTGGAATCTTGAATGGGTGAGAAGCACCTAAAGAAATGTTCAAAGTCCTTAGTGATCAGAGAAATGAAAATCAAAAAGACCCTTAGATTCCACCTTGAACCAATCAGAGTGGCTAAGATCAAAACCTAAGGTGACAGCACATGTCTGAGGATGTGGAGAAAGAGGAACACTCCTACATTGCTGGTAAGATTGCAAACTAGTACAACCACTCTGGAAATGAATTTGGAGGTTCCTCAGAAAAATGGAACTAAATCTACCTGAAGACCCAGCCATACCACTCTTGGGAATATACCCCAATGATTCCCTACCATGACACAGGCACAAGTGTTCTACTATGTTCATGTGGTCTTATTTGTGATAGTCAGAAGCCAGAAACAACCCAGATGTTTCACGACAGAAGAATGGACACAGAAAATGTTGTTCATTTTCACAATGGAATACTACTCAGCTATTAAAAATGAGGACATCCTGAGTTTTGTAGGCAAAATGATGGAAGTAGAAAATACAATACTGAGTGAGGTTATTCAAACCCAAAATGTCATGCATGGCATGTACTCACTAATAAATGGATATTATAAAAAAATTATACAGTCTGCAGAGCTCAAAATAATCAAGAAGCTGAAGGGTCCAAGTCAGAAAATAATTTTTGGTGTCAATTTTCTCCTTTGTTCATTTTGGTTTAGGCAATCAAATTTAGATGACAGACTTTTCCCCAAAATACCTTTATCTGTTAAGCCAATCCTGGTCATTAAATTTTTATTGATGTAATAAGCAATGTATCTGTTTGTGATTGAACTGAACAGTGAGTTATTAAGTATGCCACAAAGAGAGTGTTATGATTACAGAGAACAAATTGCTGCAACTCATGTGTTATAAGGCCAATAGTGTACTTACAAGATCAAGTCTTCGAACATATTAGATATATTTGATACCTGTGCTGTAGTAAAATAAATCTAGGTAATGTAAAAAAATTATGTTTAATTATGGAAAAAATGCAATTACCAAATTACTCCAAATTGTTTAAAGGAAATTGTCTTATTCTCATATTTCATGTGAGGAACATATGTTTGCAGTCCACCAGCTGGAGCTGTGCTTTACCAAAGAAAGTGTGAATCCTATTTCAGCTGCAACTTCCTCTCTGGGTTTAATATTGTGGTTTGAATGTGAAATGCCACCCACTATACTCAGTGTTATTGGTAACACTTGGTCCCTCACTGGTGGCGCTCCATATGGAGGTTATAAACCCTTCAGTAATTGGAGGCTTGCTAGAAGAACAGAGTCATACGTGGTCAATTTGAGCTTTTACAGACCAGCTGTAATTCCTGTTCAGTCTGCCTTTTGATAGAGGGTACAATATAATCAGCTAGCTTCATTTTCCTACTGCCATGCCTTATATACAATGATGGACTCCAATACACTGGATCTCAAAACCAAAATAAACTCTTTGTCCTCAAAGTTATTTTTGTCAGAATAGTTTACCAAAGCAGCAGGAAAAGAAACTAAGACAAATACTTTCACTTTGAGAGGCACCAGGAAGGTGACATTTCACATTTACTAAAAGTGTATTCATGTACACTCAAAATTTCGTCTTATTTGAGCTAACTTCCAACATGACCACTGACTAGATAAAAAAAAAAAATCGTCTTAATAATGGTCACTTCACAAATGCTATGTTCCTAGGAATGAGGATTTGAAACAGAGACATAATTTCCAGGAGTGAACCTTCAGTTACCTTCAGATACCGTTATGCCAAGGCCATATTTGTGTGTAGAGATAGGATCCATCACATGTGAAGTTATAGTTTGAAGATTACAGCCTTCTATGTCATTCAAATTTTTTAGTGTATTTAACTCTGGATTACTCAACAGATAATTTTAATTGTCAGACTGATAGGATCTAAAAAAACATAGAAAATAAGTCTCCAGTCATCCCTGATTTATCTAGACTAAAGTTAGCTTCTAAAGTGTTTGTAAGTATCCAAAATAGGCTAAGTAAATGTGAAGACCCATCTTAAGTAATTTTAACTGGGCAGGGCTAATCTTGGGGAAGGCCCCATGAAGAAAGTGAGCTGAACATGAGCATCCTCTCTTCTCTGTGTATTTCTTAACTGTAGATATGATGAGACTGGCTGCTTCAGCTCCCTTGACTTTCCTGCCATGAACCATTTGCCTGCTAAATGAACGAAACCTTTCCTTCCTTCAGTAGCTTCTACTCGGGTATTTTATCACAGTAACAGTGAAGTAAACCAAGATAACCCCAAAATAATAGCCTGCTCTTTTCCTATTTTCAGAAGAAACTTACTAATTAAAAACCATGTTTCTTAATGCTTGCTAATCCTTTTGTTGAATCACTGCTAAAACCATAGGTCCAGTAAAATGAATCAGCAGTCCACGTACTAGGGCTTGTTCAACAGCTGCATAATGTGGGTTGTCTTCTGCTAATCAATGATGCTTCGTTGCTCCCCTGATGAGTTTTTGACAACTAGAGCCATCCCCAAAGAGAAAATTGTTTTATGTTTATTGGGACCTGTAACACAAGAACAGATAGTTTATCATAAACCAAAGATTTACTGAGAGCTTTCTGTGTTCCCAAGCTTGGCTGACCTATTAGGTAATATCTCTCCTGCACAAGAGATTTCAAATTCCCTAGCTGGCAGCAGTACAAATTCATGGCTGCTAGTTGTTTTCATAAACTATCCTGCAGTACAACTGTGATTCTCTTTATAAAAATTTGTACAAATTTAGTCATCAGTAAAAAAAAAAAAAGAAAAATGGATTCAATGACAGAATTTGTTTCAATTCATTCTCTTTTACTCTCATTCTCAATGTATCTCTCTTCCTTCCTTCCTCTCTTTCTTTCTTTCTTTCTTTCTTTCTTTCTTTCTTTCTTTCTTTCTTTCTTCCTTTCTTTCTTTCTTTCTTTCTTTCTTTCTTTCTTTCTTTCTTTCTTTCTCTCTTTCTCTCTTTCTGTCTGTGAGTGTGTGCACATGTGTGTATGTATGTGTATGTGTGTGTTTCTTTATGTCATAGAACTGGGAAGAATATCATAAAGGAGGAGAAGTCATGTGTAAAGTGTCTAAAGAAAAAGCAAGCAAAGAAACAAAATCAAACAACCATTCAAAAAAATCAAACAAAGGCACTCTTGAATGAGCAGGGGGCTTGGAAGAAAGCTAAGATAGATGAAGTGGAAGAGAAAAAAAGTAATGACACTAATGTTTTACTAAAATACAACTATGAGACAAATTGTTTTGTATTTTAATTAAAAAGTTAAAAGCTATACCATATTATTTTGAAATATACATGATAGAAAGCAAACTGAACACAATAATTGTACAATATTATCTTTATTTAAGTGTATACTCTGTGTATGGATAGTAAATTTAAAGATACTTCATTTCTTTCTGTCTTACCTGTCTGATATCAGTAATAACAGTAGCAGAAAACTGATCCTAGCACTAGGAGATTACCAAGCAGTGAGCAAGAATTCTGTTATCAGCAGTATCAAATCATATCTCATAACTAGGTACATCTCAGATAATTTGAAACTCATTTGGTCAGGATGATCAATGTCCTGACATTTTTAAATTTGTTGAACTTGTCTTCAAATCATTGGAATCTGATTATATCTGTAGTTGAAAGTGCTAAAATTTCGACTTGGATTTTGCTCAAACATTAATCCTTATTGGTCATATTTTAATTCAAACATACAAATTCACATCATCATCATCACAAACTCTTTAATATAACTAATGCCACATGCCTGCCACATGGTTTTCCTGCTAAGCGTAGATAGGGCTCCCTTTTAGATGATCCAGGCCAACAGAGATCCACTGTCTACAACTTCTACTTATGTTTCTGAATGAAATCTACAGGGGGTTTTTCCTTTTGTGTGTATGTGTGTATTGTGTATAGTACATTTATGAGTGTCCCAGTACATGCACGCATGAGTGGGCATGTAGAGACCACAGCAACACATCAACAATCTCTCTCTATTATTCAGAACACAGTGCTGAGATAACAGGGACCCAATGTTATATCTTTTCATTTTTTTTCCTGTAATTATTGGGGAATCAAGTTTAATACCTAAAGTCCTCATTGAGTATTCTTCCTCACTGAGCTGTCTCCACGGTCACCATTCTACCATTTTTTCCACCCTAAAGTTTTTATTGACTGTTTGGGAATTTCACACTACGTACTCCATCACACTCATTCGGAAATCCTTCCATTTCTGCTATCCAACCCTTGTTACTCCCACCCAAAATAATTTCAAATTAAATTAAATTCAATAAAAATACAAGTCCAATTTAGTGTTATCTATATACTCATTGGAGCATGATCAAACTCTAATTGGTCTGCCTCTTAAATAGAACTGAGTCATTCCCCTCCCAAATTTCCCTGGAATTCAACTATACTAGGCTTGTCTGGGAGATTATTTATACCTCCCCAGAACTGGAAATACACCATCATTCCATGATTTTTATATGAATTCTGGGGTTTGAATTAAGGTCTTCATGCATATGTTGCAAGCACTTTAACAAATAAGCAAACTCAAAAATCCTGCTTCAATTTTGATAATTTTTTTTTTAAAATACTGTTTTCAGGCTCAATGTAATCTCTCTATTTCCATGCAGTTTTTTTTAATGAATTGCTCATGTACCACTTTTCATTTCTAATATTTATTTGACCTTTCATTTTTCCTCATTTTATTCATTTCACCAGTTTCTTCACCTATTGAATAGCATTCCAATACATGTGCTAGTATTTTTAAAGTTGTTTTATTATTATAATTTATGACAATATTTATTCTATATTTATGACATAAACATATTTGTCATATTTTATCTTTGTCTTTGAGACAAACATTTACTATCTTGATTTCTAATCTCTGGTGTCCTAAATATATTGATACACCAAAAGAATAAGATATGTAAAGTACATATCTTATACCCTTGACTTTTTTCTTTATGGCTGTGAGATGCTCCTATATTTTTTTTCTGATCTGCATTGCCATTTCACACAAATTACACATGTGTATAATACACTGGATGCATAAGAAAATTGATTACAGTGTGAATGCACTGAAGTTGAAAACTAGCAATACAAGCAGTAGACTCATGCTGCATTTTAACAACAAGGTGACTTAGGATGCAGATGTGTTTGCCACAAAGCCCATTAAGTTCAGTTTCCCAGTCCACACGTGGTAGGAGAGAAAAATTTCCTATGACTTATCCTCTGACTCCCATATACAGCCCAAACATACCCAAACCCACATGTTTACATTCACTTGAAGCCATTAAATAAATGCAAGTAAAACTTAAACCCCACCTCTTTTCTACATGTGCAATTTATTTGGAGGAAATTTCATCTTTCTTTCAACTTTGCTTTGTCAAATGTGGAGTAGAGCAGATAGAGTAATCCCCCCCTCTTGTAGAATACTTCTCAAGATTAGACAAAGAACAAAAGAATGTAGTGCCTGGTGCTCACTAGAAAGATGTTGAATGTAATTGTTGTTATTCCCTTCAGGGTTTCAACCTCATTGAATTTTATTTTATTTTGTTCTGCAAAGAAATGGAATCTTTTAATATAAAATAGCCTGAAAGTTGAGTAACTGAATGTTAGAACCTCATTTGTAAATTCTAGATTTCCGTACATAGGATACATTTTCATAGAAACCTGGAAGGTGAGCCTGTTACCTTCGATAGATGAAAAAGTGGCTGCAAGGAGAAAGCTGCCAAGGCCAGCCTCTAAGTTGGGTCTTGAGTCTCTTTTATTCTGGCTGTGCTTTTACATTGTCCGATTCTAGATTCTGTAAGAGCCAGTCTGGGGTATCTCAACCATCCCTTTTCTTTAGGCCAATAGAAGGCCTCAGGATTTCTATTCATCTCATTTAATAAATTATAAACACCACTGATGTGATGTTTTACAGCTTTCTGCACTGTGTTTATGAGCATCATTCTATGCTGTGTCCTATTTCATCACCTTCTGTCATTGTTTCCAGATAAATCTATTTACTCGGGTTGTTTTTGTTCTGAGGTGCGTTATTCACAGTATCTTCTAATTTAATCCCAATTCAGGGAAAACTAGGGTATAATGGTCAAATTTTATAGCTTGTAGAAAATTCATGCCTAAAAAAATTTTTATCTAGCCTTAGGAACTTTCTCTTTCTAAAGTAATGACTATATGTATATGTTTGTCTATCTCTACTATCTCTGTTATCTATCTATCTATCTTCTATCCATGTATATTTATCTATCATCTCTCTCTACATATATCTTTCTATCTATGTCTCATCTCTATATTGTCTAATTTCTATCATCTACCTAGATACTCTTTATCTATTATCTGTCCTATCATCTATCTATTATTAATCTATATTATCTTTCTCTCTCTATATATATACCCATACATATATACACATATATGTATATATAGTATCCATATATTCATTTATCTATGAAGTGATATTGTTCTGTGAGTAAAAGTCATATGCATGTAGTCTTGCTTCCACTTCATAGAAAATTTAGAGTATATACTGTTTAGTAGGTCTTTAAAGTGAATCCTACTGATACCATGTAAACTGGTTGCTACATATATCCACATAACACTTATGCTAATGAATTCTCTAATCTCAGATTCTGGTTTTTAAATGTACAGATCATATAGCAGAGAGCAATTGAGAAACATAACCAAATGTTGACTACCAACCTCATCATGCATATAAACTTGCAGTTTATATGCATGACACATACACTGACACACACACACACACACACACATGTACACACACACATGAATATCATGAAAGCTAGAAGTATTGTTATTGACCTTCCCTCTGGACACAGCTGTCAAAATGTGAAGTTGGAGGATTTTCTATATATCACATTGTGGAAGAATCAGAGCCCAGAACCCCTCCCAACCATTGTAGAAGTATTCAGGATAGCTGGTTCAAGATGAGAGATTCAGTATTTTTACTAGTTATGCAAATTGTACTGAGCAGCACAATGGTGCCCCTGAAAATTTTGTAAATTGTGTATACGTGTGTGTGTATATATCCGTTTGTAGATTAATTGAATGTTTTTTTCCCCTATCTAGCATCCGAGTGAATGAGACTCCTAATAAAATTTATTTATTTAGGTTTTGTGCAATTTCTGGGAGATCATTAGTAATCCAGTTTTCTAATACTAGACTAGGTATTTCCCCATCTGTGGTCCCCAAATACTTGCTGTGCATGTCTTCTTGAGTAATTTCTGCTCGGTTACTCTGTTCTGGCGCTACCTTTCACTTAGGCACACACTGCTGGTCCATCCCATCTAATGGAGACCTCCTGTTATCTCCATCTTCTTCCTCCTCCTCTCTTTTCTCTCCTCATGTTCCTTCCCTGGGACCCCAGAACCCATCAATCAAACACTGTTTCCATGTATTCTCTACAGAAATTGACATTCACCACCTTTACTTAACCAATAGTTTCAAATTGGGGAGCAAAGTTTACACAACAAAAGGGTGGTATATGTGGTAATTTACTAGTCTTGGGGCATTAAGATGTTCTGGTACAGAATTTAACATTTGGATACATAGCAGCAACAGGGCAACCCCCATCACCTGCCACAGACCGTGTGTGGACTTTGTTCTCTAAAACTGGCAGAACTGATGTTTCCTGAAAAATGAGCCTCCTCTGGCCATAAATCAAGCTTAGGCAGGTATGGGGCACAGCATTAGAAGAGGACAGAAGAGGTGACAAAATATTCTTTACATCATGGCATATCCCAAGAGACCAGTTACGTCTGCCAACCCTACCTGGTTAGTTTTACATTGAAAGGCCCAGATTTTACTATAATAGCTTCTGAGTAGTACGTTTGGCAGAGGGTATAGGGAGAGATAATTACTCTGTAGGTGACACAATAACAATCTCTTAAAGAGACACATTGTGCCTACATATAGGAATTTTTATATTAAAGTCCTTCCAAAATCTTTAGGCATTGCTTCAGTTCCAGGATTTTACTGTGACAAATAGTATGCCCAGAAACAACTTAATGGAAGACATGCCCACCTAGCAGTCTACCTAGGCAGTTTCACTCTAGGTTGTGGCAAATTCATTAAAGCAAACCAGGACAGGACTTCTGCTGAGAAGAAGCAAGAGAAAATTCTCAAGACTTTTTTGGGGAGTATAGGTGGTGTGATTGAAATGACTAAGACTTTTTTTTTATACCACTTCTGGGCATAAACCATAAGGAGTCTATATACTGACATAAATGTATATCTTCAACTGTGATAATATATTCACAATAACAAGGAAATGGAACTTGTTTGGTGTCCATCAATATACAAATATATAATGGAAGGTACATATAATATACACCTTAGAATTTTATTTAGTCATAAAAGTAAAATTATTAAATTTATAGAAAAAAATTAATTGAATTGTAAAATATATTAAATGTGGTCACCCAGACTCAGATAATCAACACTGCATGTTCTCTCTGCTATATGGATCCAAGATTTTAGTTTTTATATATTTATATTTATGTGGGAGTGAGTGTATCTAGATCACAGAACACTAGGAATGAAGTCTTAGAGAGCTTGGATGGGTAGGACACATGTGACTTCAAAGTGGAAAGGATAATGTTGAGGGAAGAAAGATTTAAGTTGAGATGAGGGGGGGGGAAGGGAGAGCTAAGTGTGCATGACAGTACCATAAAAACAAAAACAAACAACAGCCGCTATATCATCAAGTTTAAAACCTTAAAAAATATATATTAAAACTTAAAAATATAAAAGCCTTTTCCATATATTTTTCTTTGAATAGTCCCTCTTCAAACTTTCAAAATAGCTTTGGGAATAAAAGAATATAGTTTTATCTCAGAGTAATGGAGTGTGATTGAAATCTTTTTAAGTACCAGAAAGATGAACTGATAGGATATAATAGAGAAACAGAAATCATACTTTCAATAAGTATGTGGCGTGAGCTCTTGAGTCACTACTTAGATACTTGCTTAAAAAACTATAAACATATTCTCTTTTTCTGTCTCAGAAATGGATTTTAACAGAGCTTAATATACAAAATAAATTTAGTGAAATTAAAAATGCCATTGTTTTAGGTATTTATTAAATAATGATAATATAATCACAAAATAAGAAAAGTAAAAGAGCCAAAATCATGACGCCAAAATAAAATAAAGGAACATAGCAACCAAAATGTTCACAATTTTGTGAGAAAACCATCTGTTACTGAATATCAGCACTGTTCATGTGGTGAGAAAACATTATCTAGTAAATACGAAAATAATCAGAATGGGAGAACACTGTTTATGAACCTTAGCATGTGTAATGCGGCCGCTGTGAACCAGATCACAGGCACATACATCTTCAGCTAAACCTGTGAATTGTGCTGTGCACAGCTACCCTTCAGCTGTGTCAGCTGACGTTACTGGGACCTGCTGGCTTCTGCTACCCTTCTCTGTAATGTTCCACCTTCCCAATATACCCAGAGGCTGAGAGCAGACCCAGAGGCTGAGAGCAGACCCAGAGGCTGAGAGCAGACCCAGAGGCTGAGAGCAGACCCAGAGGCTGAGAGCAGGCCCAGAGGCTGAGAGCAGACTCAGAGGCTGAGAGCAGACTCAGAGGCTGAGAGCAGACTCAGCTGCTTTCTCACTGAACACAAAGAAGTGGCATAATTTCCAGCCTTCCCTTCATAGGATTTAAAAGTTTATAATACAGCTATTAAATTATCAACTTTAGAGTGCATTTTAAAGCCTCTCCAATCATACCTTTCTCCATATTTCAATAGGAGTTAGCCATAAATAAGTGAAACATTCTTTGTTCCATGTTAGGTAAATTTTTACTTGGGTTAGCCACAGTTTATATCTCTAATCATGTGGAATGTTTAAGTGCCACTTCTTTTTCAGTGTATCTCTCTTGCACTGTCTATTTGACATTACTTTCATGTTTGACTGAGGAAACTGAAGGTTGATGGTCTTTGGTAATTTATACAATGGGAGTTCCTGAAGGACTCTGGTGTTCTTGGAACTAAATGCCTTGATTTCCATGACACCTATTCTGAACCACTGAACTATATAAAGTGTTGAGCACCACTCTTGTTTCTAAGGAAATCCCAAGACTGAGAGACACAAAAGAATTCTACCTTTTATTATTTCTTTTTTAATTAGATATTTTCTTTATTTACATTTCAAATGATATCTCCTCTCCTGGTCCCCCTCGCCAAAAAACCCTATTATCTCCCCCCTCCGCCTATTCACCAACCTACCCTCTCCCCCTTCCTGGCCCTGGCATTCCCCTACTCTGGAGTATAGAGCCTTCACAGGAACAATGGCCTCTCCTCCCATTGTTGACCAACTTGGCCATCCTCTGCTATACATATACTGCTGGATCCATGAGTCCCACCATGTGTACTCTTTGATTGGTGGTTTAGTCCCTCGGAGGTCTGAGGGTACTAGGTAGTTCATATTGTTGTTCCTCCTAAGAGGTTGTAAACCCCTTCAGCTCCTTGGGTCCTTTATCTCCTTCACTGGGGACCCTGTGCTCAGTCCAATGGATGGCTGTGAGCCTCTACTTCTATATTAGTCAGGCACTGTCAGAACCTCTCAGGAGACAGCTATATCAGGCTCCTGTCACCTAGAGTTTGCTGGCATCCACAATATTGCCTGGATTTGGTGATTGTTTATGGGAAGGTTTATTTCTAATTGTGTGTATATGTGCGACTGTCTCTCTTTTTCTGTTTTACCCTGTGTGTCTCTCTGCCTCTCTCTCTTGTGTATATGAGCATGTGTGTGTTTTTGAGTGTGTGTGTTTTTGAGTATGTGTGTGTATGTGTGTGTAAACACTCACAGCTTATTGTCCTCTTCAGGTTCGGAGGCTTCAGAGCCCTTGTACTTGGATGTGTGTGCAGTTGCAAGCTGCCCAAAATGCAGGCTGCACTTGCGTCTTTGACAAGAGCACTACCATGCATAATCTCTGAGCCATCTCTCTAACCTGCAGATTTCTTATCCTAAACTTTGTTATATATACATACATTCTTCTTTAGATGATTATAAATCTTCACTAACAAACATTCACAAATTTGACTTAGTTAAGACATAGTTGTATTGTGTGTGTAGATATGTCTAAAACATGAGAGTTATTATGTGAACATACTTAAAAGTATGTAAGTGTTGGCCCAAGGAGGTGATCCTGTATAGCAGTTCCTTTATGTTGAATCATTCCATTTTGGAGAGATGCTCATTAACATATAAGATATTTACAAGAAGATAAAATAACAGGATATTCTAAATGGAGGCCATGCATTTTATTCTGCAGGGAAACTCCTTCAGAGTGGTTTCAGGAAGTCCCTGAAACTGTGCAGATTCATTAGATCCTGCCCTATCTCAAGGTAATCTAAGCATTAAGACATGCCAACAAGAGCTATGAGGAGCAGAGCTGCTTAGAAAAGGCTGAGTCCAGCAGAAACCACCAATATGAGTAGGCAGTAGTTATCTGGAGGAGTTTCACACAATCTGGATGGGTGAAGAAAACACTTTTCAACATTTTGAAGTACCTCCAAGTTCTGGAGCAACCTTCAGGTTTCCAGCTTTCATGACCCATCATTCATGCTAGACTGGGTCTTTGGTGATGAAGCTGTGGGAATCATTTCTGCTCTTCTAAGTAACCCCTTAAGTATACTCCTGAAAGTAGCCCAATATAACTTAATGGTTTACCAAGTTTGACTTTGTTGCACCTATACATTATCTCATTGTTGATACCTTATCTGGGATAAGCAGATGATTGTTCATGTCTCCCAAGTTATATTACACAGTACATGAGCTCCATAAATAAAGGCTCATGCTGCCTAGCCTGATGGCCAGAGTAAGATACTGGGGAAGAGAGGAACTGATTTCTCCAGGTTGTTTTCTGACCTCTACATGCATGCCACAGTATACAAATATCTATACACACACTTGTACACACATTGTACACACACACACACACACACACACACACACGCACACACAATGCAATTTTAAAGAAATCTTTGTGTTTTTACCCTAAAGGACTACAATTTTATTTTCAAAGGCTACAATACATGAGCATATTCTTTTGCTACCATCTACTTGCTAATAATATTCATGCACTGTTGTAGTTAAGCTCTTTGGATCACTTTTGGGAAATGTAAGAATGTTTGAGAAAATATTTCTCTCTCTCTCCATATATATATATGTATATATATATATATATATATATATATATATATATATATATATATATATATATGTATATATATATATATGTATGTAGGCAGTAGTTATCTGGAGGAGTTTCACACAATCTGGATAAAGGCACATGCTGGAAGAGTTTCACACACACAACTATATATATATATATATATATATATATATATCAATCAGAAAACCAAATATAAATAAAATAAAAGTGGAGGCTGGAGATATGGCTCAGCATTTAAGAACACTGACTAGTTTCTCAGAGGTCTTGAGTTCAATTTCCAGTAAACATATGGTGGCTCACAACCATCTCTAATGGTATCTATTATACTCTTCTGGTGTGTCTGAAGAGAGTGACAGTTTACTCATGTACATAAAATCAGTAAACAAATCTTAAAAATAATAAAAATTAAAATAAAAATGTGAACTTTCCTTAACATCTACACCTAAATATTTAATGATAAAATAGAAATAACAAAAGTGATATTAACAGCAATAAATAGTCTTTGAAGTTTTTGATATAAATTCTGTGAAAACTACTTTACATGCATTATTTAATTTCAAGACTTCTATTAATTCTTTTGAATTTTGTACAGTGAATTTTGGTAATATTTATCCCTCTACCCAGGTTTCCTTGATCCATTCTCCCTTCCCTACCCAAATTTGTGTCATTGATAAAAACATACAGTACAATTTAAAAGGTTTTTATTAAATTGTAAATTGTGTGTGTATGTGTGATATGACTCTGAGACAATTCCTGTGTGTGGACTGACAGTAGAGTTCAGAAGAGGGGTTTTTAATTTGCTGGCACTCTACAGTAACTTGTGAGCCATTCTACATGGATTCCGGAAACTGAGCTCTAGCTCTCTGTAAGAGGAATATGCTCTCTTAACCTGTGGGTAATTTATCTAGCCCCTTTTTTCTTTGGAGAGTCCAAGAGATCAGTCATTTTAAGAACTGTGCTAGATCATTTTAAGTAAATGTGGAACAGGAACAGAACTAGAGTAATTTTGGAAGAAGAAACCTCCACTTAGAAAACACATCCATCAGATTGGCCTGTGATGCAAGAGTATTTTTTTTGATGGGGAAAGTCCCACTGCCTAACTTCCTACGGGTTTGTTACATCCGAACTGTTTGTCCTGGGTGTTATAAGAAACTAGGCTGAGAAAGTGTAAGGGAAAAGCCAATAGCCAGTACTCCTACATGGCTTCTGTATCAGGTACTACTTCCAGGCTCCTCCCTAGAGTGTCTACCGTGACTTCCTTTGTGAAATCTGATTACAAACTATAAGTTGAAATGCATCTTTTCTTCACCAAGTTGGTTTTGGTCATGGTCTTTATCATAGCAATAAAAAACTAACAAAGACTGAATCATCAAGAGCCAACCAAATTTACTTGTCCTGTTTCTACTTCAAGAATCTTCATCCCCGGAGCCCCGTGATTTAACTACTGATCATATTGACTTTTATAAAGAAAATATTAAGTACAACTTTTAAGTAATATCTTGTCTTTTGCTTGGCCATGAAGGAATTAATCTGTGAATGAAAATCTTTCATTTGTATATATTGAAACACAATTTGAAGAATTGGGAAGACACTGAAGTTATTGACCATGTATTGAGACTACTGTAAATATCTGTTAACTGAATTATGAAATAAATGGGAAAATACTTTTTTTTTCAACCTGAAAAGTGAGGTAAATTGAGAGATATGATGAAGTTAGAGAAACAGAAACCTTTTCTGGGACATGTTATTGGGCATTGTGTTGAGTGCTTGCTTACCATTGAGAAGACCTTAGTGTAGATTCTTAGCACTCAGATAAATGAGTAAATACGAAATATTTCCTGCTTATTTCATATACTCTGAGCAGTGGTATCCATCTTTTTCAGATCATAAAGCATTCACAGTTCCCCTTCAGACAAATCTACAGTGTGATCACAAAAAATAATTCTTTGTTGGAGCTTGTGATTTGATGGCTCAGTGTTTACAAGCACTTGCTGCCCTCATGGGGAACCTAGTTTGAATTTTCAGCATACATATTAAGCAGCTCACATCTCCCTTTGACTCCAGATCCAGAAACTGCAACATCCTCTTATGATCTCAAAAAGTACCTACTGGTGAGACCGTACACATGAACTAATACAGGCACATAAACATACATAAAGGTATCAGTATATTGTTTCATTAATTATTTGAGAATTCCACATGACGTATTTCTAACATAGTTAGCTCTTATTCCTTCCAGATCTGTCTTCTCATTACTATAACACCCCAATTTTTTATCTTTTTTTATTCTTCTAATAATCCACCACCAAATACAGTTTGTACTGAATGTATACTCCTGGCTTGGGGGGGCAGGGCACCCCCTGGAACATAGTCAACATTCCAGGGTTCATAGCCTTACAGAAAAGTAACTCTTCTTATCCCCCAAACCATCACCTCTCCACATCTCCTCAGTCTGGTATGAAGGTTTGTGAACCATGCTTACCACTCTGCTAGAATGCTAACTAGCTTGAGCTGGGCCAGATCTTATGCAATCAATGGGAGCCGCTCGGAATTCATGAATGCAGGAGTCCTGTCATGTCAAGAGGACACTGCTTTGCACAGGCTTCCCCTGTCTTCAGTCTGCAATTCTGCATGAATAAATGCTTCTTTAGAGAGCCCTTCTTTGCACTGGCTGAAATTAATAGGCAAATCTTCCTTTCTAATCTTGTGTCGATTACATTAACAGTTGGTGGGAAATAAAGATGTTTGTTTTCTGTGCTTTGCTGCATGTCTCATACATAATAATTCATTTAGGACAAACTTCAGCTTACAACATGCCTGCTCCTATTTTTACAAAGAAGGCTTAATCTTCTGCTAGAGAAACCAGAACCTACAAGTGATAGATACTTAAGTAGGACTTAGCACCTCATAAAGCTAGGCTAGTCTCCCTAATATGTGCATTGCCTGTCAGTGGGGAGAGTCAACCTCATCCCTGGGCAAGTACTCAGCTATTTTGAGACAATTGAGTTAAAAATCCAACAGCTCACACTTGTCAGATCTCCATGGCTACAATCAAGTGTCTAAGGAGAATTAGGGTGAGGCTGTTCAGATGTTCAGGTGGCTACTGAGCCCTAGAAACCATTAACTCATGTATGTCCCACACACCGAATAAAATAAACCTAAATCCACCATAACATTTTTATGATTTATTTTATCTTTTAATTTATTGTTAAATTGTATGTGTGTATGTATACGTGTGTATGTGTGTATGTGTGTGTGTGTGTGTGTGTGTGTGTGTGTGTGTGTGTGGTATGTATTAAACCTTTGATTCTCAAGTGGTATATTCTTGTGAAATAAAGAAAGGACTGATTTCTATGAACTACTCCTTATTTCTGGCATGACACTGAATTTCTCAGAGTACGTGTATTTACTTATTCCTGAGCCTTCTCAACTTCTGCTGGAGTGGATTCTGCTTGCCTTCAGATATAACATTTTTGGTACATTTTTCATGGGAGACAGATTTTTACATCTAAGACTACTGCCTTGGGCGAGACAAAATCATTCAACACGTATGAAAAGTGTGTGTCAAATGAGAGAAGTAACCTGGCCAAGAAAGCCTATAATCCTGGTCACCTAACAAAGCATAGACTGTAGGGCTGTGTTCATGATCTGCCTGTGACTCCTGTGTCTGTCAGGTTCACATGCCTCAGATGACAAATTCTAAAAAGTGGAACATCAACTGAACACCACCATTCCCCTTTTTCTGTTTCTTGATTCTCTGAGAGGTGAGATAATAGCCTTCTATCATAATAGACAGGAGCTATCCTTGCAACACGCTTTCTCCATCATGATGGCCCTAAAACTGGAGCTACATTAAATTTTCTCTTTCTTAAAAAATAGGGGAAAAGAAAAGAAAATAGAAAAGACATTGTTTCTTTTCTCAGCGGTCTCAGTCCTCAGTTATTTGCTGCTGCTTCTTTGGTTCTATGGCACTGTTGCCGTTGAGTATCAATGTCCAACAGGTGTAGACCAGGATTTATGTGTGCTTGTGTTACAGGCAATAAAATAGAGAGGGTCATGTGGATAGTAGGAGGGCAGATTGCTTTCTCAAGGAGGGATCACTTCTATGACAGTGCTTGTCCATAGGTAGAAAGAGATTCAGAATGGTTGGCTTTCTTGATGCAAAGAGGTCTGTGGCACTTCGTAGCCCATTTCATGGCTCTGACTTTTTATGTAGCTTTCCCAAACTCTACTTTGTCTTTATAGATTTGCATTAATTTGAAAGGTTCCCAGTTTTCATTTCTGCAAATTTCTTTCTGTCATGGTCTGACTCAAATGTGTGTGTGTGTGTGTGTGTGTGTTGTGTATGTGTCTGTGTGTGTGTACATGTATGTTGTATACATTATATTGGTAAAATTTTATAGGCTGTTCTGAATTCATTTAGTAAGTGTTAAAATCCTCAAGTTCTTGAAGGTAACTAGAAGGTAAACCATTTCCAAACAAGGTCACTACTGTTTCTCCAGTGGTACAAAATTGAGAAATATTAGCCAGAATTTAAGGAACCTGAAGCTCACCCATTGGGAGAACCCAACAAGGAATAACAGCTGCTTCCGTCTGCTAAGCTCATCCAGTCAATTTCTGCTAGATACTGTAAGTAACGATTGGATGAGGTTACCTTTCTTTGGTCTCAGGCATCTCTGCTGATGTTGGGAGCTCTTGTTTTAACAATGTTTGTTATTTATCTGATGCATTTTTATCTGCTACTTGCTTTCTCTATGCCCCCTGACCCCCATGGTCAGCATTGTAAATGTTCTAACTTCATTCACCCAGCTTTTACCTGTATACTGAGATTTGAAACGCAGGTCCTTATTCTTAGGAAACTGAAAAATCTCCCAGTGCCTCATATGGTAAGTTTGAGCTCAGGCTTTTTTGGCAGCACCACAGAACATTATGGTGAAATCCCAGGAGATCTGTTACCTTACGATGACACAAAACAACGAGGAAAGAAGGGAAGAGAAATGTTTCACTATTTCCTTAAAAGGCAAGCTCCCAGTTTCCTAACTGCCTTCCATTAATCACTGCCTACCAAATATACCACCCGATCGTCACAGCCACAAGCCTTAAGTAGAGGAACCTTTGTCAGATGTAAGTGCTATCACTCTAGTTTAGGAAAGAAGAGATCCCCGCAGTTCAGTTAAGGAGAACAATCTGGCTATGAGACATCTTGGTAAAGCAGCTGATAAACTTTGGTCTCTTCTGGGATCATCCCTTTGTCTTTACCCCACAGACAATCTAGATGCCAACCTTTCACCGGACCACTAACTACGGCAGAAACAGCTAACAAATTCCTATTATCTGAACAAGGTAACAGTCAGTGGGGACTAAGCACATGTGCTATATATAGACTGTGTTTTTAATATAAGGCATTTTAAGGGTGCTCAGGCTCTTTTTAGCACTGTTCAACAAATCTTCTAGGACGATTCCTGAGGACGTATTGTGTGGGACATTAAACCATGCCAGGAAGTTTGGTTAAGTAGAGCAGGTTGAAACGTGAAGAGTCCTTGGACACATACTGTGACTTAGGACTCCCTGTTCCCTGCCAGATTCCTGACCTGGAATACTCGCCATGCTCCTCACACAAAACAAAACAAAACAAAACAAAACAAAACAAAACAAAACAAAACAAAACAAAAACAAAAACCAACCAAAAAAAAAAATCCTAAAATGTCCTATGAACACATAGGCCCACAACCGAGTTCTCCTTACTAATTAGGTACCTAGAGCGCTTAGCCAATAAGCGTCCCTTCCCAGACATTCCTCCCTGCAAAAGGTATTTCATCTCAGGTGTACCCTGAGAAGTGGGTATGTTACCTTATGCATCTATTTTCCACCATGAGCAGCCAGTAAACTGTTTAGAACCATGGAGTCTCTCTTTCCTCAGGATCTGCAGTGGGGAGCTGTGGAGAAGGCATAGGGAGCCACAGCTTAGTTCTCTGATATAAGGCCTCTGCTCTTCCAGCTTGTCTCCCCTAAGCTAAGGACAAACACCCCTGGGACACACTGGAGCTCCCTTTTCCCCTAGCACCTGGCTAGAACTTGTCCCCAGCCCTTGGACTTCTGACCCCATTCACAGTTCTTTGGAGACTCCTAATGGTGCTTGAATGTCCAAGAGTAAGAGAACACCCACCCTCGTTGCAGGCCCCCACACCTCTCCTCCCACCCCTTCCCCAGCCCCGGACCAGATCCAGATTTCCCACTAATCGCTGAGGCAACAAACGTCAAACTCCCTGCTTTCCAAGAGGCCTTGCCCTGTGGTGGAGCAAATGTAGACCCACAGTACTGGTCTTCTAGCTACACTATAACTCATCTGTAACAATACAGTAGACAAACTTTGTAGCAGTTGATTGTACATGGGAGCAGATGAAAGAGTTTTGGAGGGAGGTTTTGAATTTCTTCTCTTTGTATTCACTGCAGGACCTCAGATCCTTAGATTCTCCCAAAATTGGACTAGATTATCCTCCCAAGTTACCATTGAATACCCTTGCAAACTGGACTAAATACTTATCCTCAGATTATTGAATGCCACAAAAAAACAAACAAGCTACCCTTTTTCGATCATTGGATGTTCCCTCAATAAACCAGACAGACTAATCTCCTAATATCATTGGATGTGTTCCCCACAAACATCCTTAGTTAATCCTCTCACAAAGCTCTCTCACAGGTACAACCAGAGCTGTGCATCACTAACACCCTCGGGATTTATTAATTTAATCAATTTGACAGTCAAACCAGATGATTTGAAAAACACTTTTATTGTTTTTCTTCAAAATCCATAATTTATGTATGAAAATGAGTATACCTACCAACACAAAGTTTGCCATATTCATTCATTTACAGGAATCGTGGAATCCTCTCATTAAGTGTAGCCATGCAAGCCAGTTCAATTAGCTTTTAATTGTGATATTCTTAATATGTCTTATCTTCTGCAATACTCAGGTTTTGTTTATTTCTTCATAATGTGTATACATTTCCCTTCTTTATAATTTTGTTACAGGGTTTAAATGAGGGAAATTGTATAATGCTGTACATTCTAGCTAGAAAGATTAGAACAATTAAGTATCAGGATCCAAAATCAAAACCACTGAGTTCTAAAATAAACAATATACTATATAATTTCTGTATTTCCACAAAGTCCAATGAATTGGAAGTTATTTTTAAGTCATCCACATATGTATGGATGGAGGTTTGAGAACCTCCTCCTGGAGAGCTTGGAGTCAGTCTTCTCCTGTTTGCCTTTGGAGCAAGATGTAGAACTCAGCTTCTCCAGCGTTTTGCCTACCTGGATGCTTTCCTGTTCCTGCCTTGATAATAATGGAATAAACCTCTGAAACTGTAGTCTAGCCCCAATTAAGTGTTGTTCTTTATAAGAGTTGCCTTGGTTATGGGGTCTCTTCATAGCAATAGAAACACTAACTATGACACATATGATGGTTTTATTTCAGAGGAAATTTCTTTTTTGTGTGGAAATGATGTTTGTCAATGGATCATCACAGATTGTACGTCAACCTTTCAGAATCTAGTCCTTGTTAGCACTGGAAATTACAGAACCTCAGTCATGTTGACATAATGGTTTTTGGAGTTTTATATTTTCATATAGATCTTAAAATGTTAATGTTTATAGATGCCCTCCTACAGTCCTATTTATGGTGGCTGAACACCTTTAAAATATAAGGTTCTTATTTGTTTCATCTATAAAAGTGCCTCAGACCTCAGTAGACTCCAAGACCTTGGCAAAGCTGATTCCATGGAGAAAGTAGTATTCAGGCTGTAAATCTCAGTATGTAGACAGCACCACCTGCCAAATCTAAAACAAAGGCCTAATCCATCAATGTCCATAGTTCTAGAAGAGTCTCTAAATAAAATGACCTTGGTTTTTGGCTTCTGTAGTTCTGATTCTGGCTAACTGTTCTTGTTAACTGAAGTATGTCAGCAGGGAAACAGTTTTGTGCTTAAAATCTCTTAACCTGAGAAAGGCTAGAGTTACACTGTGATCCTGAACCCCCAGTGTAGTTGTCATCCTACGAATAAAGAATACCTATTGGTTTTAAACCCATGTCCATGTAGTTTTCACAGGTGAATAAAATACCTTAGAACTAATTTTTCAAGTTAAATACTTATAATTAACAACATCTTAATTTTGTATGATCCAGAAGTCTGGAATAACAGGATTTATCTCCTGGGGAAACTTCACACAGACAGCCACCTGCTTCCTGACACCTTCTTGTCCCTTTTGCCTCCTGGCTGTTCTGATGTCCTGAATTCTGATCCATTTCACACAGCCTTGCTACCTTAACATTCTGCCTTACCACACAGAGCAACACTGTGGAACATTAGAACATGGACAGAAACCATGAACTAAGTAAAACTTTCCACCTCTTCAGTTTTTCTTTCAGGCACCTGTCACAGTGACAGTGTGTCTCTGCAACACCTAATCTAGATATACCAATGCCTAGTTCTGAGCAACATGCATTATCTAGAGATAACATTGCCTAGTTCATAGTTGTCTCCTCTTATCTTCAGGGCACATGCTTTAAACCACATATATTGCCAAAATGTGTATGTTCAATGTTTGTTTCTGTGTTTACATTTATATTTCATTTCTAAACCACATAAGACTAGGCACAATCAACCACTACCAACATATTTTTAAAGTACTATACTTTGATACAAAATAAAAATTATGTGAATATGGCCTGGTATCTTGGACCTGCGGGATCTTAGTTATTTTGTGGGTTTTGAGGGAAACCAAACCTGGAAAAGAAATGGCTGAGAAAGGAGAGGAAGGCTAAGCAAGTCTTTTGTCAAAGCCTCGTTTATTAATGACCAGTGGCCAGTATATATATGTTACAGAAAAAGGAAATGAGGAGGGGGTGAGGGGAATTCGGCTGGAACAAAGGAGGAGAGGGGAATATCTGGATGGATGTTCAATAAGGGGGCCCGAGACATATTGCAGCCTTATCTCGGGGAGTTGTCTCTGTGAAGATCAGCTCCAGGCACTTCTCAGCAGATGACAGGAGTCACATAGGCAGGAGGAGGTTAGAGCAAGGGGCACAAGACTAAGGTCACATAGGCAAGTGTCTGCCACTTCAAGGTCAGTAGGGTCTGGTAGCCAGGTATGAAGCAGGCAGAAGAGCAGTAGAGCCCTCCCTGTTGAGGTATTTTGGTATTTCTATGCTAATTCTCTGGGTCTTGCTGGAGGCAAGCACTGGGAGGTTCCAACTTAACAATTCTAGCTAATGTCCTTGAGTGAGGGAAGCCTTTCGATTTCTCTCTAGTATGTAAAACATTTCTAACTATTGTGGACTGTCCTAAGGAATGTGCTTGACCTCTATTGCTAGCTCTGAGGAAAACCTGTCTAGCAAGGCAGAATCCTTGAGAGAAATTCCAAGCTAAGGACAGCTTGGTATTAAACTAGGATCCTGCTTCTCAAGCCTCTTGGCTCCGGGGTGTCTCCTCCAGAGCTGAGGTTAGCAGGTCAAGCCAGAGAGTGCTCAGAGAGTGCTTTTGGTTTCCAACAGCCTGAGGTTTTTGTCTCAAAATAATGTGTTTCTATATATGTGTATGCACATACTTCTGTTTGTGGCGTGTTCATATAAGGTGTGCAGGGATGCTTTGTAGGGTTGTACAAGTCTGTACATACATGTGCCCAGGACAGGGGAGAGCACTGGCTTTTCTGCTCTGGCAACTTCACCCTTATTCATTTGAGACAGGATTTGTCTCTAAGCCCGGAATTAGTCTGGCATCCAGAAAGCCCTCGTTATCCTTTTCTCTCAGCTTCCAAAGAACTCTGGATCTATAGGTGCATGTACAGCCATGCATAGCCTATTAAATGGGTGCTAGGCTCCATTCTTGACTCTTTGAACTTGAGCAGCAAATACCTTTACCCACTGCACCATCCTCTAGCCCTCTCTCAAAACATCTTGTGTTTTGCAGAGCACAGTTGCACTCATCGACAAATTGTGGAAAATTACCCTATATGTGTAAGTCACCTAGACATGAAGTTTGCATTAAACAGAAAAGGATGAACTCTACAACATGGTGAGCGCAGTGTGTATATCTTAACAACTTGCTTCATCACTCAGTCCTTTGTGTCTGCCTATGCCTGCTGAATGCATCCCAATTAACATCAATGAAGTCAACCAGCAAGCCCTGGTAACTGTCCTGTCTCCTTCCCACCAGCACTGTGGTATCATGCACAAGTACAGTGGCACCCAACACTTTACACATTCTAGGATTAGAACTCAGGTCCTCATGCTTGTTAAGGTCCAGGTTCACCAGGTCCTGGATGGTTTCCATAAGCAGTACAATTACTTAGAAGAGTCTCTGAACACATGAGCGTGCTCCGAAAGTGCTACTGGCTCCCAGCAATCGAGCCACCTTTGCTACCTCTTTCTTCTAGGAAGAGAATGTGTTGAGCAGCTCCAGCAATTATATCTGCAATGGCTGTATTCTGTCACACTGACGGCCCTTGCTTGGACTTAAAAAAAAACAATCAACCAAATAAGTGTCCAGATTAATTAGGTCAGCCAAATGTGGACCTGGGGAACTCATTTTTATCCTAATGGAGTGTCTGCTGGACACAGGCAGTGCGGCAAAGAAGTTTATGAGTGTTTATGGTACACCACGATACTGAGAGTTGCGATCTCTGTTCTCTCCACAATGCTCCGAGAGAGTGTGGCTGGGAATTCATTATTTCTCAGTGATGATTAGTCCTCATTATTCTAATTGCTGCCTTATCCCCTCAGAGCAGCTGGTGCCTGGAGCGGAGGGTCAGGAGGGCTGTGACAGCTGTACTATCTGTGCACTGCCTCCCTGTGGAGAGGGTCTAATTGCTGCTGCTGTGGTCTTGCTGTGTCAGTGGCACTGCCTTGTGCCCCACTGGGGTCTCTGTAGTCCTGGTGTTTCTAAGTCCTCTTATCTTCTCAGGGGAGAAGAACCATTATTAAGTGCTGAATCACCTTCTCGACTTGCTGCTGGCTAGCTTCAGGGTACAGCTGTTGGCTGCTGGCTAGCTTCAGGGTGCAGCTGTTGTCTGCTGACTGTGCCCCCTACTGTTCACCTGTACTTTTTCCACTAGTAACTAATGGGAAGTGGCAAGAAAATACCTATCTCTGCCTGCACTCTACAAGGTGTCAGAAAAAGGTTTATTGTCAAGTGTTCCCTGTGTGTATGGAACAGTTTGCAGGTTATATACTGAGGTTTACGGTGGCTGTTTCATATTATCCAAGAGAATAACATCCTCCAGGCACTCTCTTATCCTCCTTTCCACATAGGTCTAGTCTTCCATACTGGCAGGAACATTCTTGTGATTCCTCAGCCCCAGATTATGTTGTGTAGCTATTCCACGTGAACTGAAACAGTTCATCTTGAAGGGAGGCTGATAAAAAACTAAGGAAGTGAGTGAAGATTATAAATTCAGGTAGTAGAGAAGAATCTCAGGAAGCTCCTGAAACTTAGAGCTTTACAAGGCTCTAGGCAAAGTTATATAATAATGCTGAGGGAGGAAGCCCTCCAACCAAACTGCTGCAAGGTATGCCAAAATCTCTAGGTGTGCAGCTTTAAAGAGCTGTCACTTATTCCAGGGTGACCCTTTGAGAGATTCAGCACTCTTAGGTTCACTCATGCTCCATTAAGTAACCCCTTATTTATAGTATGAGTAACCCCAATAAACTCACTGGTTCACTAAGCTAGACATGAGTGGAACACGTTTCTTAGTCTATCATTGGTTTCCATTCTCAGTTAAATGGACATTTGTTCACCTCTGCCTTGGAAAAGCTAATGAGGTGACCATGCTCTCTTGGGTGGACCAACACAGCCATCTGTGCTGGCTCATTATGTCAACTTACTGAAGATATGGGGTCTTGCCATTTGGATGTTAACTTAGGAGATCCAGAACTGCACTTTCTCATGTGCCTTGCTACCTTGGCCCTACCTGGTTCTTCTCTGGTCTCTGGCTAAGCCATGAATTTTTTCAGGTTTCATATATGAGTCTCATATGTGCATTTCATATATGTATTCCTTAATTCATCTATTCCACCCCATTTCCTTGAGCAGAGTAGACTTCAGACAAAAGCATAAAGCTCTGCTTCAATACTGTTTCAGTGAGCTTCACCAGTCACTAAGACATGAGCCCAGACTCAAGTGGGAAGATAGAATCTTAAATGAAGAATTGTCCACATCAGATTGTCCTTTAGAAATCTTTGTGAAGCATTCTTTTGATGGATAATGTAGGAAGATTTCACCACTGGTGGTTCTTTCACCAGATAGGTGTTCCTGGCCCATATTAGAGAGGTAGCTGAACATACCAATAACCAATGTTTCTCTTTGGTACCTATTTCAGTCCTTGCCTCCAGGTTCTGTTGTGAACTGCCCTACCTTCATTCAGTGATGGGAAACCACAAGTCAATTAAATCTTTTCATCCCCAAGGTGCTTTGGTTATGGTGTTTTATCATTGCAGCAGAAAAGACAAGATGGAAGAATTCCTTGATAAGCACACAGTTCAATGTCAGGAGCCTCAAAATGGACTTGGGTCACAAAAGACAAGACATTGAAAGTAATCCCAGTATTTGAAAGACTTAATGGAGAAAGAACCAGAGCAAGGATAGGGAGAGAGTAAAGTACTTGTATGAAAGTAGATTCAGAACCATACAGCCCATATACAAAATATTCAGGCATAGTGGACACTGGCTATTATCTCAATATTGAGGAAACAGGGGTAGGTGGTTCCTGGGGCTCACTCACCAGCAAACTTACTTAAATTTCTAAGTTACTGGGAAGTAAGAGGGTCTGTCTTGAAAAACAAGGTGGATAGTGACTAGAAATGTCAGCTGAGGATTTCTCTCCAGTGACATTCTAAGACTAAACCAGCCAGGAGGCACAGGCCTCAGAAGGAGCAGGGAAGCTGGGACAGGTTCCTTTTACCTCCATCTATACCTAGGAGGGACAGTGGATCCACAGCCCTCTCTACATCATTCCCGCAAGCAGAGAGCTTGTCTCTAGGGTGTGCTCTGACCTTTAGGAGTCAGGAGGGACAACTGATCCACAGCCTTCGGTGCACTGGTCTTATCAGAGGAGAGCTGATCGCCCAGAAGTGCTGACACAGGCTTACAGACCCCAGGAGGAACAACCTCCAGCCAGAGACAGAAAGAACATCTAACACATCAACAGATGGTGAAAGGCAAACACAAGAATCTTACCAACAGAAACCAAGACTACTTGGCTTCATCAGAACCTAGTACTCCCACCACAGCAAGTCCTGGATATCCCAAAACACCAGAAAAGCAAGATTTGGATCCAAAATCATATCTCATGATGGTGACAGGGGAATTTAAGAAGGACATGAATAACTCCCTTAAAGAAATACAGGAGAACACAAGTAAGCAGGTACAAGTCCTTAAAGAGGAAACACAAATTCTTCCCTTAAAGAATTACAGGAAAGCACAATCAAACAGGTAAAGGAATTTAACAAAACCATCCAGGACCTAAAAGTGAAAATAGAAACAGTTAAGAAATCACAAATAGAGACAACTCTGGAGCTAGAAACCTTAGGAAAGAAGTCAGAAACCATACATGCAAGCATCACCAACAGAATACAAGAAATAGAAGAGAGAATCTCAGGTGCAGAAGATAGAATAGAAAACATTAACATAAGAGTTAAAAAAATGCAAAAAGTACCTTACCCCAAAAAAACAGGAAGTCCAGGACACAATGAGAAGACAAAACCTAAGGATTATAGGTATAGAAGAGAGTAAAGACCTCCAATTTGAAGGGCCAGTAAATATCTTCAAGAAAATTATGGAAGAAAACTTCTCTAACCTAAAGAAAGAGATGTCCATGAACATTCAAGAAGCCTATAGAACTCCAAATAGACTGGACCAGAAAAGAAATTCCTCCTTCCATGTAATAGTCAAAACACCAAATGCACAAAACAAAGAAAGAATATTAAAAACAGTGAGGGAAAAAGGTCAAGTAACATATAAATTCAGACCTATCAGAATTGCTCCAGACTTCTCACTAGAGATTATGAAAGCCAGAAGATCCTGGGTTGACGTCATACAGACCCTGAGAGAACACAAATGGCAACCTAGGCTACTATACCCAGAAAAAAATCTCGATTACCATAGGTGAAGAAACCAAAGTACTCCATGAAAAAACCAAATTTACACAATATATTTCCACAAATCTAGCCCTTCGAAAGGTAATAAATGGAAAACACCAACACACGGAGGGAAATTACATCCTAGAAAAAGCAATAAAGTAATCTTCCAACAAAACTAAAAGAAGATTAACAGAAATCCAATTCTAACAACAAAAATAACAGGAAGCAACAATACTTTTCCTTAATATCTATTAATATCAATGGACTCTATTCCCCAATAAAAAGACATAGACTATCAGACTGGGTACGTAAACAGGACCTAACATTTGGTTGAATAAAGGAATCCCACATCAGTGACAAAGACAGACACTACCTCAGAATAAAAGGCTGGAAAACAATTTTCCAAGCCAATGGTCCCAAGAAAAAAAGCTGGAGCAGCCATTCTAATATCTAATAAAATCCACTTTCACCCTAAAGTAATCAAAAAACATAAGGAGGGATACTTCATACTCATCAAAGATATGATCAACCAAGATAAACTCTAAATTGTGAACCTCTATGCTCCAAATGCAAGGGCATCTACATTCATAAAAGAAACTTTGCTTAAGCTCAAAACACACATTACACCACACGTAATAACAGTGGGAGATTTCAATACCCCACACTCTGCAATAGACAGATCTTGGAAACAGAAACTAAACAAAAACACAGTGAGACTAACAGAAGTTATGAAACAGATGGATTTAACAGATTCTATAGAACTTTTTGTCCTAAAACAAAAGGATATACCTTCTTCTCAGCACCTCATGGTACCTTCTCCAAAACTGACCATATAATTGGTCACAAATCAGGCCTCAACAGATACAAGAAGATTGCAATAATTCCTTGCATCCTATCAGATCTCCTCAATAAAAACATAAACAGTAGAAAGCCCACATACATTCGGAAGCTTAACAGTACTCTGCTCAATGATAACTTGGTCGAGGAAGAAATAAAGAAATGAAAGACTTCCTAGACTTTAATGAAAACAAATCCACAACATACGCCAACTTATGGGATACAATGAAAGCAGTCCTAAGAGGAAAACTCGAAGCTTTGAGTGCCTCCAAAAAGAAACTGGAGAGGGCATATAGCAGCAATTTGACAGCACATCTGAAAGCTCTAGAAGAAAAAGAAGCAAATTCACCCAAGAGGAGTCAAAGGCAGGAAATAATCAAACTCAGGTCTGAAATTAACCAAATACAAACAAAAAGAACTATATAAAGAATTAACCAAACCAGGAGCTGGTTCTTTGAGAAAATCAACAAAATAGATAAACCCTTAGCCAGACTAACTAGATGGCAGAGACAATATCCTAATTAACAAGATCAGAAATGAAAAGGGAGACATAGCAACAGACACTGAGGAAATCCAAAAATCATGAGATCCTACTACAAAAGTCTATACTCAAAAAAACTGGAAAACCTGGATGAAATGGACAATTTTCTAGACAGATACCAGGTACTAAAGTTAAATAAAGATCAGATAAAAGATCTAAATAATCCCATATCTGCTAATGAAATAGAAACAGTCATTAATAGTCTCCCAACCAAAAGAAGCCCAGGAAGAGATGGGTATAGTGCAGAGTTTTATCAGACCTTCAAAGAAGACCTAATACCAATACTCCTCAAACTATTCCACAAAATAGAAACTGAAGGCACTCTACCCAATTCGTTCTATGAAGCCACAGTTACTCTTGTACCTAAACCATAGAAAGACTTAACAAAGAAAGAAAACTTCAGACCAATTTCCCTTATGAATAGCGATGCAAAAATTATCAATAAAATTCTTGCAAACCGAATCCAAGAATACATCAAAATGATCATCCATCATGATCAAATAGGCTTCATCATAGGGATGCAGGGATGGTTCAATATACTGAAATCCATCAACATAATTCACTATATAAAAAAACTCAAAGGAAAAAAAAAACATGCTCATCTCATTAGATGCTGAGAAAACATTTGAAAAAATCCAACATCCCTACATGATAAAAGTCTTGGAAAGATCAGGAATTCAAGGCCCATACTTAAACATAATAAAAGCAATATACAACAAACTAGTAGCCAACAGGAAACTAAATGGAGAGAAACTTGAAGCAATCCCACTAAAATCAGGGACTAGACAAGGCTGCCCACTCTCCACCTATTGAATATTGTATTTGAAGTTCTAGCCAGAGCAATTAGACAACAAAAGGAGATGAAAGTCATACATACTGGAATAGAAGAAGGCAAATCATCACTATTTGTTGATGATATAATAGTATACTTAAGGGACCACAAAAATTCTACCAGAGAGCTAGTAAACGTGATAAACAACATCAGCAAAGTAGCTGGATATAAAATTAACTGAAGCAAATCAACAGCCTTCCTCTACACAAAGGATAAACAGGCTGAGAAAAAAATTAGGGAAACACCTTTCACAATATGCACAAATAACATAAAATACCTTGGTATGATTCTAACTAAGCAAGTAAAAGATCTGTTAGACAAGAACTTCAAGCCTCTGAAGAAAGAAATTGAAGAATATCTGAAAAGATGAAAAGAATTCCCATGCTCAAGGATTGGCAGGATCAATATAGTAAAAATGGCCATCTTGCTGAAAGTAATCTATAGATTACTTTCAATCCCCATCAAATTTCCAACTCAATTCTTCACAGACTTAGAAAAAGCAATTTGCAAATTCATTTGGAATAACAAAAAACCCATGATAGCCAAAACTATTCTCAACAATAAAGGAACCTCTGGTGGAATCACCATCCCAGAACTTAAGCTGTACTACAAAGCAATTGTGATAAAAACTGCAGGGTATTGGTACAGTGACAAGCAGGTAGATCAAAGGAATAGAATTGAAGACCCAGAAATGAACCCACATACCTATGGTCACTTGATATTTGACAAAGAAGCTAAAACCATCCAGTGGAAAAAAAGACAGTATTTTCAACAAATGGTGCTGGCTCAACTGGCGGTTAGCATGTAGAAGAATGCAAATCGACCCATTCTTATCTCCTTGTACAAAGCTCAAGTCCAAGTGGATCAAGGACCTCAACATAAAACTAGATACACTGAAACTAATAGAAAAGAAATTGGGGAAGAGCCTTGAGCACATGGGCACAGGGGAAAATTTCCTGAACAGAAGACAAATAGCTTATGTTATAAGATCAAGAATTGACAAATGGGACCTCATAAAATTGCAAAGCAATTTTGCCAAGGCAAAAGACACTGTGAATAAGACAAAATGCCAACCAATATATTGGGAAAAGATCCTTACCAATCCTATATCTGATAGATAGACTCCAGAGAGTCAAATAACCCGATTATAAAATGGGGTACAGAGCTAAACAAAGAATTCTCAACTGACAATTGGAATGGCTAAGAAGCACCTAAGGAAATGTTTAACATCCTTAGCAATTGGGGAAATGCAAATCAAAACAATCCTGAGATTCCACCTCACACCAGTCAGAATGGCTAAGATAAAAACTCAGCTGACAGCAGATGCTGGAGAAGTTGTAGAGATAGAAGAACACTCCTTCATTGCTGGTGGGTCTGCAAGTTGGTACAACCACACTGGAAATAAATTTGGTGATTCCTCCAGAAATTGGACATAGTACTACCAAAAGACCAAGCTATACCAGTCCTTGGCATATATCCAGAAGATGCTCTAACATGTAATATGGACACATGCTCCACTATGTTCATAGCAGCCTTATTTATAATAGCCAGAAACTGGAAACAACCCAGATGTCCCTCAATAGAAGAATGGATACATCTACACACTGAGTACTACTCAGCTATTAAAAACAATGAATTTATGGAATTTTTAGGGAAATTGATGGACCTAGAGAATATCATCCTGAGTGAGGTAACCCAATCACAAATGAACATACATGGTATGCACTCTCTGATAAGTGGATATTAGCCCAGAGATCAGAATACACAAAGTACAATCCACAAACCACAAGAAACTCAAGAAGAAGGAAGACCAAATTGTGGATACTTAATTCCTTCTTAAAAGGGGGAACAAAATACTATTGGAAGGAGTTGCAGAGACTAACTATGGAACAGAGACTGAAGGAAGGACAATCCGAGACTGCTCCACCTGGGAATCCTTCCCATATTCAATCATCAAATCCAGACACTATTGTGGATGCCAGCAAGTGCTGGCTGACAGGAGCCTGATAAAGCTGTCTCCTGAGAGGCTCTGACAGTACCTGACTAATACAGAAGTAGAGGCTCACAGCCATCCATTGGACTGAGTACAGGGTCCCCAATGAAGGAGCTAGAGAAAGGACCCAAGGAGCTGAAGGGGTTTGCAGCCCCTTAGGATGAACAATAATAGGAACTAACTAGTGCCCTCAGAACTCACAGGGACTAAACCACCAACCAAAGAGTACACATGGTGGGACTAATGGTACATGTAGCAGAGGATAGTCAAGTTAGTCATTAATGGGAGCAGAGGCCCTTGGCCCTGTTCTATGCCCCAGTGTAGGGTAATGCCAGGGACAGGAAGAGGGAGGGGTTGGTTTGGTGAGCAGGGGGAGGGGGAAGGGAACAGGGTTTTTTTTTTTCTGTTTTGTTTTCATTTTTTTTCCAGAGGGGAAAGTGGCAAAGGAGATATCATATGACATGTAAATAAAGAAAATATCTAATAAAAAACTTGAAAACATAAAAATAAAAAAATGAAAAAAGAAAAATTATCAATTTTTTGTTTTTAAGTTCTTTTATTGTTTTGCTGCTTGATCTGGTGTAGTTTATTTATTGACTGATTGACTTAAATTTTATTGGGAAAAAAAAAAAGAAATGTCAACTGAGGTTGCCTTTTAACTTCCGTATACATATGCTTGTACACAGATAATTGTACCCCTGGCAGAAAATGAGTCACTGTATTGAATGTTGAAGGCACTTTTCTAGGTTCCACTGAAACTCTGCGATGAATTTTGGGAGAAACACATTATATTATTCATATCTCAGACTACTGCCATTTCTTTCAGATATTCTCAAAATTTTGTAGTATAGGACATTCACTTTTTCCCTTCAACAACAACAATAACAAACAAACAAACAAAACAAAACTTTCTTTTTGATTGATTCTTTTTTTAATGATTTAAATTTCTTTCTTTTTTCTTTTTTTTAATGATTACTGATGGCTTCTTGAGGCTGTGGGCCCCAAGTCTTACTTGTTACTTTTGACAACTTGACACTCAAATAGTTGTCTGAGGCAGCATCTGTCAATGTGCTTTCCAAGACTGGGGTGTGTGCAACCTCAGGAGGACCATCACTAACAAAACTACACATTCTTATGGGATGCCTGGCCATATGTAATGGTCATCTATGAAAATTCACTCTCAGAAAGTAACTATGCAGCCACTCTGTCAGTGGTAACGTGTGGATCAGAGACATAAGGAAAAAGACTAAAAACCCATCCTGGACAGAGAGACTTCAGGAAAGATGATGATGTATGCCCATAAGACATAGACACCACACATACACATGCACACATCAGATGGATATCACACATACATGCAAACATACAGATAAAACACATACAGATAACACACACACATAAATACAGACAAAGAACACACATACTGATACCATCCGCACATATATAAAGATATCATGCACACAGGTGAATACATGCATACACACAGATATCAGATTCACACACCACACACAAACATATATAGACACCACACACACACACACATAGAACACACAGACAGACATCACACACACACACACACACACACATCCTACTGTACAACACAAATACAAATACCACATACATATATTCACACATATACAGACATACACACATACACAAACACACAAATAGAAACAAATCTTTCTTATGAAAAGAGTTAGTAAAATAATCAAATAAGACAGGATTTTATGTATAGTTATTATTTAATTAACTACTTGAACTGGAGACTGTCTTGGACTCATTCAACACTATCAGCTATTTCCTCTGAATCTTTGAGAGTCTGAAACTAAAAAGGACTAGGCTGATCACATCCAACTTAAACCCTTCAGGATGGACTGACCAGCATGATGTTATGCTCAGAGGAACACACTATATAACATTTAAGTTAAAAATTGAAAGGCGATAAAGACAGTAAAGTCACTTGACTGCCCGATTGAAACATTTGATATTTATTAATACTAAAATCAAACTGAATGTAATTCAGGTGAACTATTAAGCTGCCCAGTGCATAGAAATTAGCAATTAGCTTCAGGTTTTTTATAGTAATGATTTAGATATGTTTGGACTATATCTCAACGGAACAATACAGATTTTTAAAAAGCCAAACCAGGGTATTTTAGTTTTCAACCTGACTATAGAGAAATTGACTGTCTACTTTTTGGTAAGAGTAGGGGTACCTTTTGAATGCATGTTTGTTTGAATTTTATGTACATGTGACAGGTCAAATTTCGATGCATTCCTTGGGCTTGGATCTTCGTTTCCCCTATGACAGAGTGTTTCTCATTATCCTGAAGCTTGCTAAGTAGACTTGGGACCTCCAGGGATTTCCCTATTTCTGCTTGCCCAGTTTAGTGAGACTCTAACTGTGTGCCACCATGCCTACTTTTTTACATGGATGCTGGGATCCAACTTACGTCCTCATGCTTGTGAAGTAAGCACTTTACTGACTGAGTCATCTGCCTGCCTACAAATTAATTGTCTTTATGCTAAGTTAAAAAGTGTTGGCAGGAAGCCGACCAGATAGTAGCATTTTGCATGCAGGGATGGCATTGGCCCATTCTTTGTTTTCCCATCCTTGGCTTTCAATTTGTGTAGGCTGAGCCAGTAAAGGCCTCCGTGGAGGAAAACTTAACATCTAAATTCAGCTCTGTGCCATGAATTAAATAACATGGAGACTAGCAATCTGAGGATGTTTTCTAGAAAATGTGACCCTAAAATTAACCAACACCCTCCACTAATAAAGACAAGGACAGAGCTGTGTGACATGGGACAAAGCCCCTTTGGTCTTACTTAACACAGTTACTGATTTCTGCCTGGAATCTGGAGCAAAGTCCAAGGACAATTACATTTTATAGGGTATGAGAAGGGATTTTGCTAGGATTTTAGGATGTTACACATGTTCACTTCAATATTTTTTAAGCAGAACAAACTGATTATGTGATACATTAAGAAACCAGGGTAAATGGGCTGGTATGATGGGTCAGTAGGTAATGATTAAAAAGACGTGAGTTTGATCTTCAGTATGGACATTCAAAAAATGCAAGTGTTGGCTGGGTGGTAGTGGTGCACACCTTTAATCTCAGCACTTGGGAGGCAGAGGCAGGCGGATCTGAGTTCGAGGCCAGCCTGATCTACAGAGTGAGTTCCAGGACAGCCAGGGCTACACAGAGAAACCCTGTCTCGGAAAACAAAACAAAACAAAACAAAAAAAATGCAAGTGTGGTGTTATGTGCTTGTAATCCCAAAGCTATGAAAATGAAGATAGGTAGATCCCTGGGTGGATTAGACTGCTAGGAGAGTTCCAGGCCCGTGAGAGATCCTGCCTCAAAATAAAAATGTGGGACATTCATAAGGGACAGTACTTGGTTGTCATTTAGTACAATACTCACAAACACAGAGACGCACACACATACACACATACACTTAAACACACACACACACACACACACACACACACACACACACACACACACTACATGCCAGGGTAACAAGGGAAAGAATATGCTGTATTAACAATTTCCATCCGAATCTACAATTTTCTCAGATTCACCTATAAAAATTGTTTAGCTAGTTCATATTGTTGTTCCTCCTAAGGGGCTGCAAACCCCTCAGCTCTATTGGTCCTTTCTCTAATTCCTTCACTGGGGACCCTGTACTCAGATCGATGAATGGCTGTGAGCCTCTACATCTGTGTTAGTCAGATACTGTCAGAGCCTCTCAGGAGATGGACCCTCGGAGCTCCCAGGGTCTCAACCACCAACCAAGGACTGCACATGGTGGGTCTGATTGTCCAGGCAGCATGTGTATGGTAGAGGATTGCAAAGTCGATCATCAATAGGAGGAGAGGACCTCGGCCCTTTTAAGGTTCTGAGCCCCAGTGTAGGGGAATGCCAGGGCCAGAAAGTGGGAGAGGGCGGGGTGGCAGGCATGGGGAAGGGGGAGGCAACAGGGGTTTGGTTTTGTTGTTTTTGTTTGTTTTTTTGTTTTTTGGAGGGGAAACTGGGAATGGAGAAATTCGCATGTAAATAAAGAAAATATCTAAAATAAAAAAGAGAACTACATAAAAAAAATTGTTTAGCTAAAAATGTCAGAAAAACAGCTAAATATACCTCTTTATTTTACTACTCAGACAACTTTAGAATTAATCAGACTTACTGTACAACCTGATTTTCAGACTTACTGTACAATCTGATTTTAATCAGGTTTCATAACCTAATTCTATAAATATTATCAATATTTAAATGCACAGATATTCCATTTGAAGATAGCTGTAAAGAAGAGAAACATCAACATTACATTCCACAAAAAAATCTCTTCCACTCTAATATATGATCTTTCGTATGTTCCATATAATTCTTTCAGTACATCTAGTACATCTTAAACTTATAATCACAAGCAAATTAAAAAGGGCAGCTTTATCTTGGAAACCACCCTGAAGAGGTCCATTCACCGGAAATGGCCACGAAGTCTTAAGTCTAAAAGGCCCTCAGGGGCTTTGTGTTCCCAACATTAAGATGTTCAATGAAAGGATACTTCACTTACCAGGAGAAATGTATGCCAGTCAAGCGCATTGGGAGTATCTGATGTTAGCAGCCTGAGGTCAATACATTCTGTCACAGACAAAGAGTACCAGCCAAACCCAGACATTCAGTATGCTACAGTGTGCAGACTGTCAAAATAGGCCTGTCAGGCAATGAAATGATGATGATACAGTGCTACACTACAGGGATATGCAGTTACTGGAAGTCTAGTTTAGTATCTTCTGTAAGTCACATACTGGCTTTTTTTTTTTTTTAAATTTGTAACCCTATAAGATAGTATTCAGTTTATAGATGACAAAGTATTGAAATTTCTGAAATTAAAAAAAAAATGGAATAAAATTGCCAAATCGAGATTAATTATATATTATGATAACAAAATTTGACCTGTTTTAATAAGATTTCATATTTAAAAATTTTTTAACTCCTTCACAAAATATATCTGTTTTAAAATGCAGAGAATTTGAGTCTTTTTATTATTCCTGTGTGAGAAAGTTGGGCAAACAATTTTAGGCTTCTATCATGTTTTTGGAGAAGTGCAACACTAACTGTCTCAATAATTGGTGACATATTTTCTTAATTTTTGTGTCGAATGTAGACATATCTGAAGGTTATAGAAGCAATCTTGCATATCTGTTTGCTAATCTGGTGTTATCACTACTCTGTGCAAAATAACATAACGGAAATAGTGGCTGGCCCACATCTCTCTTAGAAATGCCAGGTGGACATGGCTAGGTGTCCCTTCCTTCCAGCCTGCCTTGATGAACTCTGAGGGCAAAGGGTCTTACCCTACAGGTCCATTTGACACGATCCTGGCGTAGACGTCAGCGCCCCTTCGACAGCGCTGTTTTACACTCACTCACGTTGGGTTCACTTTGCCCATGTTAGTGTGTTCAACTCCCTTTCTCACAAGTTTGTAAGTTTTTCAAATGTTTCTCTTCTACTTTTTAATCACAGTCCTCCTGTTACCCAAGATAAATGCTGCTAGCAACAACCATACCACGGTGCAAATCCAATAATGCTTTCAAATCTCTTCTACCGGGTTACTGGTTCCATAATTCTTCAAGTCTGCCTTACTCAGTTCTTCAGAACCATAACGGAATGTCCCCAAATTCTCTGCCAAAACATACCAAGAATTATGTGTGCTCTAAGTCCTGATAGAGTACTTCATGGCATATGAAACATCGTGAGTGCAGTCCTCACAGTCCATTTCTCATGGTGTTTTCATCTTCCTAACACTGGCTATAATGGCCTAGTAAGCTCTGGTTATAGCAATCTATTGTTTCTCCAACAATTGTCTGCTCCACATTCACCCCAAAACCAGCTCTAAAAACCTGAGAACCACTTAATCAATTCTAACGTAGGAAGAACTCCAGTTCTCTGAAGACAGCTGTTGTATTTATTAGTTCCTTCTCATTTCTATGACGAAACAGCTAAAGCAATAAATTTAAGAGAAGAACAGAGCCTTTATAAGAGCAGGATTTCAGCCATCATTTTGGCAAGGTAGAGGAAAATCTACAGAACTGGCTTGCTGCAGGAAAAGAATTTCAACACAAGACTGGTTCTCTATGACATTTTTGTTTTCTTGTTCTTGCTTTTCCGGAGTAAATTGGACAAATTGTTCTCAAGTTTCCTATAAGATATCAAGACATTTTATAGTCTGTATACTAACAGAATCTGCCAGCATAGTTTTTTAATTAGATATTTTCTTTATTTACATTTCAAATGTTATCCCCTTTCCTGGTTTCCCCTCTGCAAACCCTCTATCTCTTGACTCCTCCCCTGGCTCACACACCCACCCACTTTCTCTTCCCGGCCCTGGCATTCCCCTACACTGCGGCATAGAGCCTTCACAGGACCAAGAGCCTCTCTTCCCATTGATGACCAACTAGGTCATCCTCTCTGCTACATATGAAGCTGAGCCATGAGTCCAACCATGTGTACTCTTTGGTTGGTGGTTTAGTCCCTGGGAACACTGGGGGTACTGGTTACTTCATATTGTTGTTCCTTCTATGGGGCTGCAAACCCCTTTAGCTCCTTAGGTCCTTTCTCTATCTCCTCCATTGGGGACCCTGTGCTCAGTCTAATGGTTGGCTATGAACATCCACATATTTGTCAGACACTGTGAGAACCACTCAGGTGACAGCTATAACAGGCTTCTGTCAGCAAGCACTTGTTGGCATCCACAATAATGTCTGGGTTTGGTGACTGTATATGGGATGGATCACCAGGTGGGTCAGTCACTGGATGGTCATTCCTTCAGTATCAGCTCCACTCTTTGTCTCTGCAATCCTTCTATGGGTATTTTGTTCCCCCTTAAAAGAAGGACTGAAATAACCACACTTTGGTCTTCCTCCTTCTTGAGTTTCTTATGGTTTGTGAATTGTATATTAGGTATTCTGAGCTTCTGGGCTAATATCTACATATCAGTGAGTTTATACCATGTGTGTTCTTTTGTGACTGGGTTACCACACTCAGGATGATATTTTCTAGTTCCATACATATACCTATGAATTTCATGAATTCATTGTTTTAAATAGCTGAGTAGTACTCCGTTGTTTAAATTGATACATTTTCTCTATTCATTCTTCTGTTGAATGTTGTTTCCAGCTTCTGGCTATTATAAATAAGGCTGCTATGAACATAAGTGGAGTATGTGCCCTTATTACATGTTGGAGCATCTTCTGGATATATGCCCAGGAGTGATATTGCTGGGTCCTCAGATAGTACTATGGTCAATTTTCTGAGAAAAAGCCAAACTGATTTTCAGAGTAGTTGTATGAGCTTGCAATCCCACCAGCAATGGAGGAGTGTTTCTCTTTCTCCATATCCTGTCCAGCATCTGCTGTCACCTGAGTTTGAACTTAGCCATTCTGACTGTTGTGAGACAGAATCTCAGGGTTGTTTTGATTTGTATTTCCCCAATGACTAAGGATGCTGAACATTCCTTTACATTCCTCTTAGCCATTCAGTATTCCTCAGTTGAGAATTCTTGGTTTAGCTCTGTATGTCATTTTAAATAAGGTTGTTTTGTTCTCTGAAGTCTAATTTCTTGATATGTTGGATATTAGCACTCTATAGGATGTAGGATTGGTAAAGATCTTTTCTCAATCTGTTGGTTGGTTTTTTGTCCTATTGACAGTGCCCTTTGCTTTACAGAAGCTTCCCAATTTTATGTGGTTCCATTTGTCAATTCTAGATCTTAGAACATAAGCTATTGGTGTTCTGCTCAGGAAAATTTCCCCTGTGCCCATGTACTGGAGGCTCTTCCCCACTTTCTTTTCTATTAGTTTCAGTGTATCTGGTTTTATGTGGAGGTCTTTGATCCACTTGGACTTGAGCTTTGTACAAGGAGATAGGAATGGATCAATTTGCATGTTTCTACATGCTAAACTCCAGTTGACCCAGCACCATTTGTTGAAAATTCTGTCTTTTTTCCACTGCATGGTTTTAGCTCCTTTGTCAAAGATCAAGTGACTGTATGTGTGTGAGTTCATTTTTAGGTCATCAATTCTATTCTATTGATTGACTTGCCTGCCACTGTACAAATACCCTGCAGTTTTTATCACTATTTCTCTGTAGTAAAGCTTGAGATCAGGCATAGTGATTCCTCCAGAAGTTCTTTTATTGTTGAGTTAAGTTTTCACTATCCTGGGTTTTTTGTTATTCCAGAAGTTGAAATTTGCTCCTTCTAACTGTATGAAGAATTGAGTAGGAATTTTGATAGGCATTGCATTGAATCTGTACCTTGCTTTTGGCAAAATAGCCATTTTTACTATATTAATACTGTCAATCCATGATCATGGACAATCTTAACATCTTCTGAGATCTTGGATTTCTTTCTTCAGAGACTTGAAGTTCTTGTCACACAGATCTTTCACTTGCTTTGTTAGGGTTACACCAAGGCATTTTATAATATTTGTGACTATTTTAAAAATTGGTGTTTCCCTAATTTCTTTCTCAGCTCGTTTATCCTTTGTATAGAGGGAGGCCACTGATTTGCTTGATTTAATTTTATATCCAGTTACTTTGTTGAACTTGTTTATCAGGTTTAGGAGTTTTCTGGTGGAATTTTTGGGATCACTAAAATATACTGTCATATCATCTGCAAATAGTGATATTTTGACTTCTTCCTTTTCAGTTTGTATCCCTTTGATCTTTTGTTGTCTAATTGCTCTGGCTACCTCCAGTACTATAATGAATAGATATGGAGCGAGTGGGCAGCCTTGTCTATTCCCTGATTTTAGTGGGATTGCTTCAAGTTTCTCTCCATTTAGTTTGATGTTGGCTACTGGTTTGCTGTCTATTGCTTTCATTATGTTTAGGTATGAGCCTTGAATTACTTATCTTTTCAAGACTTTTTATCATGAATGGGTATTGGATTTTGTTAAATGCTTTCTCGGCATCTAATGAAATGATCATATGACTTTTGTTCCCTTTGGGTTTGATTTTATAGTAGATTATGTTCATGTACTTCTGTATATTGAAGCATCCCTGAATTCCTGGTATGAAGCTTACTTGATCAGTGGGTGATTGTTTTGATGTGTTCTTGGGTTTGGTTTATGAGAATTTTCTTGAGTATGAGTACTTTGATATTCATAAGGGAAATTGTTCTGAATTTCTCTTTCCTTGTTGGGTCTTTGTGTGGATTAGATATCAGAGTAATTCTATCTTCATAGAGCGAATTGGGTAGAGTACTTTCTGTTTATATTTTGTGGAATAGCTTGAGGAGTATTGGTGTTAGGTCTTCTTTGAAGGTCTCATAGAACTCTGCACAAAACCCATCTGATCCTGGCTTCTTTTTTGGTTGGGAGACTATTAATAACTGTTTCTATTTCTTTAGGGGATATGGGATTGTTTAGATTGTTTTTCTGATCCTAATTTAACTTTTTTTACCTGGTATCTGTCTAGAAAACTGTTTATTTCATCCAGATTTTCCTGTTTTCTTGAATATAGGCTTTGGAAGTAAGATCTGATGATTTTTTTTGAATTTCCTCGGTTTCTGTTGTTATGTCTTCATTTTCACTTCTGATTTTATTAATTAGGATCCTTCCTCTGTACCCTCTACTTAGTATGGCTGAGGACTTATCTATTTTGTTAATTTTCTCAAAGAACCAGCTCCTGCTTTTGTTGATACTTTTTGTATAATTCTTTTTGTTTCTACTTGGTTGATTTCTGTCCTGAGTTTCATTATTTCCTGCTGTCTAATCCTCTTGGGTGTATTTCTTTCTTTTTCTTCTAGAGCTTTCAGATGTGCTGTCAAGCTGCTAGTGTTTGCTCTCTCCAGTTATTTTTTGGAGGCACTCAGAGCTATCAGTTTTCCTCTTAGGACTGCTGTCATTATGTCCCACAAGTTGGAGTATGTGGTGGCTTCATTTTCATTAAATTCTAAAAAATCTTTAATTTCTTTTTTCTTCCTTGAACAACTTGTTATTGAGTAGAGTGTTGTTCATCTTCCATGTGTATGTGGGTTTTCTATTGTTTATGTTATTATTGAAGAACAGCCTTAATCCATGGTGGTCTCTTAGGATGCATGGGATTATTTCAGTCTTCTTTTATCTGCTGAGACCTATTTTTTGACCAATTTTCGTCACCTTTGGAGAAGGTACCATGAGGTGTTGAGAAGAAGGTATATTCTTTTGTTTTAGAATAAAATGTTCTATAAATATCTGTTAAATTAATTTGCATCATTACTTCTGTTAGTTTTACTCTGTCTCTGTTTAGTTTATGTTTCCATTATCTGACCATGGATGACAATGTGATGTTGAAGTCTCCCACTATTGTCGTGTGCTGTGCAATGTGTGCTTTGAGCTTTAGTAAAGTTTCTTTTATGAGTATGGGTGCCCTTGCATAAGGAGCATAGATGTTCAGAATAGATAATTCTTCCTGGTAAATATTTTCTTTGATGAGTATGAAGTCCCATTCATTATCTTTTTTGATAACTTTAAGTTGAATGTCGATTTTATTTGATATTAGAATGGCTACTATAGCTTGTTCCTTGGGACTATTTGCTTGGAAAATTGTTTTCCAGTCTTTTCCTCTGCGGTAGTGTCTGTCTTTGTCACTGAGGTATGTTTCCTGTATGCATCAAAACATTGGGTCCTGTTTACATATCCAGTCTGTTACTCATTGTCTTCTTATTGGGGAATTGAGTCCATTTATGTTGAGATACTAAGGAAAAAACATTGTTGCTTCATGTTATTTTTGTTATTAGAGGTGGTAGTATAGTTTTCTTTTAGCTATCTTCTTTTTAGTTTGTTAAAAGAAGATTATTTTCTTGCCGTTTCTAGGGTGTAGTTTCTATCCTAGTGTTGGAGTTTTCCATTTATTATCCTTTGAAGGGCTGGAATTGTGAAGAGATATTGTGTAAATTTGTTTTTGTCATGGAATATCTTGGTTTCTCCATCTATTGTTACTGAGAGTTTTGCTGGGTATAGTAGCCTGGGCTGGCATTTGTGTACTCTCAGGGTCTGTATATCATTTCCCCAGGATCTTCTGGCTTTCATTGTCTCTGGTGAGAGATCTGGAATAATTCTATTAGGTCTGCCTTTATATATTACTTGACCTTTTTCCCTACTGCTTTTAATATTCTTTCTTTGTTTTGTTTTGTTCATTTGGTGTTTTGATTATTATGTGATGGGAGGAATTTCTTTTCTGTCCCAACCTATTTGGTGTTCTGTAGACTTCCTGTATGTATGTTCATGAACATCTCTTCCTTTAGGTTGGAGAAGTTTTCTTCTTTAATTTTGTTGAAGATATTTACTGGTCTTTTAAGTTGTGAATCTTTACTCTCTTCTATACCAATTATCCTTAGGTTTGGCCTTTTCATTGTGTCCTGGATTTCCTGATGTTTCGAGTTAAGATCATTTTCCATTTTGCACTTTCTTTGATTGCTGTGTCAATGTTTTCTATGGTATCTTCTGTGCCTGAGATTCTCTCTTCTATGTCTTGTATTCTGTTGGTGATACTTGTATCTATTGCTGTTGATCTCTTTCCTAGGTATTCTATGTCCAGAGTTGTCTCCCTTTGTGATTTCTTTGTAGTTTCTTCTTCTGTTGTTAGATCTAAATGGTTTTGTTCAATTCCTTTACCTGTTTGATTGTGTTTTTCTGTAATTCTTTAAGGGATTTTTGGGTTTCCTCTTTAAGAGCTTCTACTTGTTTTCCTGTGTTCTCCTGTATTTCTTTAAAGGAGTTATTTATGTCCTTTTAAAAATCCTCTATCACCATCATGAGATATGATTTTAAATTTGAATCTTTCTTTTCCAGTGTGTTTGGGTATCCAGGACATGTTTTGTTGAGAAAACTGGGATCTGATGATGTCAAGTAGTCTTGGTTTCTGTTGGTAAGATTCTTGAGTTTGCCTGCTGCCATCTGGTTATCTCTGGTGTTAGATGTTCTTGCTGTCTCTGGCTGGAGCTTGTTCCTCCTGTAAGCTGGTGTCAGCACTCCTGGGAGACTAGCTTTCTCTTGGTGGAATTTTTGTATAGAGGGCTCTGGAACAGACCAGGCTCTAGGTGCAGATGGTGACTGGAAGGATCCTGTCCCAGCTGCTCCACTCTTCTTGTGTCCATGGGCTCCTTGCAGCCCTGCTCCAGAGAGTTATTGGAGAGAAAGTGGCTATCTCACCTCTGAGTCCAGAAGTGAAAACACTCCTGGGAGAACAGTTCTCTCATGGGGGAGACCTGTGCACAGTGGGCTGTGGATCTGTTTCAGCTCAGGGGTGCAGATGGTGGAGCAGAAATATCCTGAACCACCTGCTCCATTCTTCCTTTCTTACATGTGCTCTAGGCTGTCCCTGCTCCAGAGAGTTTTTGGAGGAAAAAGTGGCTATCTCACCTCCAAGCCCAGGAGAGAAAGCATTCCTGGGGAGAACTGGTCTCTGCTGGTGGGATCCATGCACTGAGGGCTCTGAATCAGCCTCAGCTCGAAGGTGCAGATGGCAGGCCAGAAGTCTACATAGTTTGTTTGTTTGTTTGTTTGTTTTTAAATAATATATTTGTTCTGAGGTTCATGTTTTCAGAATGAAAACATATAGAGAAATCCATCCATTTCTTTCTCTTTAACTGCTTCCATTTTCTCTCTGTACCTCTTCTTGGAAGATATCTGATAGTTCTGGTATTCCCAAAATATAAGGATATCCAATACAGTCCAGGATTCACTTTCAAAATTTTACTCAATGGCCTTTCAGGGCCTCCATTGAAGGACTCCCCTGTCACATGCCTGCCTTAGTGGCTCATTTTAAGCTCAAAGGAGGATTGTACCACCCATTTATTTGTTTATCCTTCATGACTCTAATGTCATAATCCTGTGTACAGCATTGACAACTTGGCCAATCTTAGCCTGCCTTAAACTCCTCCACACCAAAAAATATTAATCCAATCAATTTTTAATTATCCCCAGGCAGGTGTTTAGAGCAATGGCAGACATCAACCACATCTTTCCCATGATACCACAGCTTTTCTCAGTTGCTAATACCTTTCCCCTGTGAAACACCTTGAACTGGGGCTCAATAGTCCATATGGCAACAGCAATATGGATTACACCATTAAACTGTTCTCCTAGCTCCAAGTCAAAGAGTCATCCGTATTCCTCCAAAACAGTCATGTTGTCACAGCAATGCCATCGTCTAGTACCGACTTCTGTTTTAGCTTCTTTTCTATTGCTGTAATGATAACACATCATGACCAATGTAACTTTAAAAAAATTCTTTAATTTGGAAATTAAGGATTGGAGACCATTAAGGTGGCTGGCAGAGCTGGGAGCTTCATTGTTGATTATCTAACTAAAGAAAGAGAGCAGGCAAGAGAGAGAGAGAGAGAAAAGAGAGCCAGACAGACAGACAGACAGAGAGAGGGAGAGAGAGAGAATTTGTTGTGTTTTCAAGATAGTCTTTCTATGTAGCCTATACTTTGAATTACTAATCCTCTTGCCTCACCTTCCCTAGTACTGAAATTACAAGCAACCAACCCATAATTAGAAAATTCAATAGCTGTGTTTTTGTTAGTCTGTTTCTGCTGAAGACTCCTTGAGATAACGTGTAAGATAAGTCCACTAAGAAAAGTACAGTACTAGTTAGTTCATATTGTTGTTCATCCTAAGGGGCTGCAAACCCTTCAGCTCCTTGCGTCCTTTCTTTAGCTCCTTCATTGGAGACCTCAGAGCTCCCAGGGACTAAACCACCAACCAAAGAGTTCACATGGTGGGACTCATGGCTCCAGCAGCATATGTATAACAGAGGATGGCCAAGTCGGTCATCAATGGGAGGAGAGGCCCTTGACCCTGTGAAGGTTCTATGCCCCAGTGTAGGGGAATGCCAGTGCCAGTAAGCAGGAGAGGGTAGGGTGGTGAGCAAGTGGAGGGAGAGAGAACAGAGGTTTGTTTTAGTTTTT
>NW_022196891.1:10922756-10946590 GCF_008632895.1 Mastomys coucha
AAAAAAAAAACTAATAAAAAATAAAATAAAAAATAAAAGTACAGTTATATCAGCAACAGTATTGTTCATCCAAACCTTCAAATTCTCTGTACCATATTTCCAAAACACTTTTTGTAAACCTGCACGTGTATAAGCTCTTTTCAACAGTATAGGGTCATATATACAATGATTTTTCTAGAAAATGAATGAACAAATTGTTGGTTTTTATTAACACTTAAACTGCAAGTTCATCCTGGTTGTGGGTTCTCAGCATATTCTGCTTTCTTAAGTGTGACTTCCTAGTAATCAGTAAGAACAGTCCATTAGCAGAGCAGCTGGCATGACGGAGAAGCTGTTGTAGAAAAGCATTCCAGATACAGCTAATGAAAGCAAGTGAGAAAAGGGAAGAGAAATGAATTGAAGCTGAAAGTAATTTATTTCATTAGTTACGACTAGACATAAATTGCAGTCTCGTAGAATTAATCATTTAAAATGGATTTTTCACTTAGATTTTGTAAAAATACAAACATTCTACTTGGTGCTATACTTTTTTTTTCTTCCTAGTGAGTAAATTTTGTTTTAAATGATTTGTTTTTACTTAACAGAATAAATGATATGGATAGGTGGCTCCATACTTAGGAGTATGGACTGCTCTAGCAGAAATACTAGGTTCTATTCCTGGCATGCGTATTATGCCACTCATATAACACTTTTAACGCCAGGCTTAGGAGCTCCAACACCCTGTTCTGACACTCACGGGCACATGTGGTCATACATACACTCCCGTATGAGGACAAAAAGGCATACAATTAAGTGTGCAAAATAAAATGTTTTGAATTAATAAAAGAAAGGACAAGGAAAATTGCAAATTTCACAGAGATCATTTTGGGAAGAAGAAAGATATAGCTTTCTTTCCAGGTAAAGGTTCGTGGACAGAAGGGCATCACAACAAGAGTAATGGAGGGAACTAGGAAGGAGTGCACTTTACTGCATGAGATTATGTGAATGGAAACTCACGGAAATCTTCTCAAGCACGGTCTAGAATTGCACAGTAGGCAATGAATGCTGTGATCTGGCAACACATTGCTGCAGCCCTGCACACCATGACCCCAATACCTGAATTTATTTACATATTCCCTGTTTATGTTGCCCTTATTTGAATGGCAGAGTTACCCAATTGAAAATGATGTACACAACAGATCAGAGTAACCACCAAACCTGTACACTGGCCATTGGACTTGGAATTGCATGCAGGAAATGCTACAGAGAAGTTTACTCTAACTGTTCCAGCTCATTTCCCTTTCTTTTATGGGTGTGCAAGTACTGCCCATATCTCTGTCCTATTCCAGCATACTCAATAAACTGCATTTTTATCTTGTTTAAAGGATTCATTCATTGATTTTCCATTTCTCCCCTCCTACTGTATTTGTGAGAACCCAGTCTACAATAGTCTAAATTAATCTGATAGAATATAGTGTTAAAATTAAACAATCTACTTTTCTAGGGACAAGAGAGATGATTCAGTGCTTAAGAGCATGTTCTCTGAACTTGACATGGTTCAGGTCTTAGCACCAGCACTGGAGGGTTAACTGTTATTTGTAGTTCCAGCTGTATTGGAACTGGTGTCCTCTTCTAGCTTCAGTGGACACTTGCACTCATAAACACACACACACACACACACACAGGAATAAAAATATAATCAACTTAGAAATAAAACCCTTAGAAACATTTAATTCATTCATAGTCACCTTGAAAGTAGTGCCTAGTGTTTCCAGTTATGAACAATCTGCTTCAAAAATCAACATTCCTGTCACAGGTGTGATATTAATTTCATTTATTAACATTACAATGTAAGACCTAAATTTCTTACTTAAAGCCTTGACTACAAAATCAGTGATGAAGTGTTTGTGAGTAAATGGTTCTCAAACACAAATTTTAAAGGTCATAACTCACAGCTATGACAAACTCCCTGGGATTACAATATTATAATAGGAATATTATAATTTCAGATCACAACCAATGATTGCTGACTGTAGGACTAACACTCATGTGCCACACGGTTGCTGATGCTTTTTGAGAAAATGCTACAGGTACTACTTTATTCACACATATAATTTATTTTAGTTAACTTTAAATGCAATAAAGAATTATTGTCAAGAGATGAGGCCAAAGAACCAACATCTAGTTGCCACTAGCTAGTCAAGTCATTGATGGCTAGTTTATTTAACCTTCATCACAATTCCTCTTCATGGATATTTTTTTCATATATGAAAGTTTTTTATCTCAAAAGGATGAATCTCTGCATGAAAGTCAAAGGGCTGGAGGAAGAGCCAGAAGACATCCTGGTTTCAGTTTTCTTGCTAGACCATGTTACTGTCTACTGTGGTTCCAGAATGCTATAATTGATAGCTTATTTTCAACCAGATATAAAAGGTAAATTCTGCTTATACTTAGGAGCTTGAAGTCCACAAAATTGTGCTACTGTGTTTGGTAAATATGGAAGAGTATTCTGAACAACCTGAAGCTCTTTCCAGAAATCATGTTAAATGACTTTGTATGTTAGCTCATTTTATAAGCTATGAAATCATAAAGAATCTGAGTGAACTAGCATATAGGTGCAGCCAGAAGGAAGTCATCCACAGAGTTGGTAATGGAGGGAAGAAATAACAGTGCCTAAGGCACAGTCATTAAAAAGGCAGTTGTGGCCTGTAACATCCTCCAGTCCATACTTGCAGAGAGCTAGAAGCTCTTAAACATTGTTCCCCAATACCATTTGTTCTGGACTTACCAACATTAAGAATTTATCCCAAAGTTCTGAAAATCATTTTATCTTGAGAATGTCCACCATGAGACCCCAAGTTATGTATATTTTCATCTGGCATTCATTGATGCTTACCTGAATTCCCTGATTTATTTATTTGCTCAAGCCTGTTCCTTCTTCTGCCCATTCTCCTCTGTCTATTATTTTTAGTATTAAATTGGTGATGTTACTTCTTACTTCCTCAGTTTTTTTACATTAATCACTTCAGTGCTTATAACATGTAGATATCATAAAAAGTGTACACTTTTCCTGTGATATGTTAAGGAAATTGTGAAAATAGTCTTTCACACAGTCCAATGATGGAATGTAGTAGTTTGAAAAGGTTTGTTACAAGCAGGGCTCAATAGTCAAAGTGGAGAGATTTCAGTGTCTCAGAGGTAAACAATGAGATCCATTTGGGTTAGAAGCAAGATCTACAGATAATAAAGCAGACATGTAACACTGTAGAGATACCTTTAAGTGAAGGTCTCGCCTAGTGTACACAGGAAAGGTCTGTTTATCTGGAGATCAGTGAGGTATTGTAAATCATATCTGATGGGGATGTGAGAATTACAAGGGTTGTCTGAGATCAAAAATAATATTAAAGTACAAATAGTTTTGAACCCATTGGAACTTGTTCAACTTGCCTAGAATAAAAAAAAAACACTAATGAGATCAAGTTTTAGAGACTTACACTGGGTTTATAACTAAGGTTGACAGATTAAATATAAGATGTCTATTTACTGTTGAACTTTTTTTAAATTTTTTTTGGTTTTTCAAGACAGGGTTTCTCTCTGTTGTCCTGGCTGTCCTGGTACTCACTCTGTAGACCAGGCTGGCCTCGAACTCAGAAATCCACCTGCCTCTGCCTCCCAAGCGTTGGGATTAAAGAAAGGTGTGCGCTACCACTGCCCAGATACTGTTGAACTTAAAATTAACACAGAGTAACTTCTGTATAAATATTTTCTAAATATTGTACAATGAATGCTTATACTAAAAGAAATCACATATGAAATTCAAATGTAATCAAACATCCTATATTTTTATATTCTAATTATGTAACTTTATTTCCAGAGATAAATAGAAATTCCTTATTCTGAATATTTTTGGATTCAACATGTATGCATGTATATAGTATATATGTTACATGCCAAAATATGATGTCCAGTGTCTTCCTCTGTCATTCTCTACTTTAATTTGTTACTTTAATACAGGGTATTTCCACGAAGAAGGAACTAGACTTGTGATTGTCAAGCTCCCGGGATTCTACTGCCTCCATTATGCATAGTTCTTGCTTTAGATGCTTCCCTTTGGTCATACTCAACTTTATAGGTGCTAAGCATTTAGATTTGAGTCTTCATGCTTGCCTAACAACTGATTTTACATACTGAGCCATCTCCCTTGCCAAGAAATTGATGTTCTTGTGAAAGGCTGATGGTGGGAATAAAGACTAAAAGGAATATGGGAAAACTATGTGAACTTGTTCTTTTGCAAAGTGGGGATAGTAAAAATAGGAACAGGCTGGAAAGATGGATCAGCCTTTAAGAGCACTTTTTGATCATGCACTTTGTTGCTCCTGTAGAGGACTGCTATTCATTTCCCAGAAATCTCTAATGTTAGGTAATTCTCAAGCTTTCAGTTCCAGATGCAGGGATGGACACACACACACACGTGCGTGCACATACACATATGATTTAAAGGTAGTTATGTTTATTTATAACAAGTGTTGAATGTACTGCTCCATCTGAATAGATTGCTGTGCATAAAGCCATCCTTCTTAAGGAGAATTGAGCACAGAGATATCTTACTTAGAGGCATACACCTCTCATATAGGCAGTATGCTCAGCATTTACTTCAGTGAATGTTGAGGACAGATGCCTCATGTGTAAGTAGTACTAAGAACAGGCACCTCCCCATGTATGAGATGCAGAGCCTATGTTGTTCTGCTATACTGCATGTTGAGTCTAGGTGCCTGTTAGGCATGAAATGCTGAACACAGGCTTGGCTCATAGCATGTACTCAATAGATAGCAGGCACTATGATAGTCAGGGATCCACAAAGATAAAAGTGAGAGAGTGAATGAGGAAATGAATAAAACATTCTTGGTATTCAAACACATCCTGAAAAATCTCACTTCTATTCAACAAAATCCACTTCCTACCAGCTCAGTGTCCAGTCTCATGCTTCCTGTATGACAAACAAGCAGAACACATTGACACAGCCAGGAGACCACAATACCACACTTTCTTCTTAAGGAGAAGCAGTAGAGCTTCCCCAGTGCCATTTGTGCCTTTAAGATACAGGAGGCTGACAACATGTTGATCTGGATGTCAGTTACAAAATAGCATTCAGTAGGCAGGTCCTGGAGAGGGACAAACAGCCCTTATGAATCACTGTCTATATCAAACCACACTGGGAAGGACAGGAAACTGTCTATATGGGAACTAGGAAGATGCAGGTCTGAAAGGACAATTTATTATCCTTTTTACAATAAATTATTTTCTGAAAGCTTCTAGTTTTTGGTCCAAGATATGGGATTGTATTGGAAAATTAATCCTAGAAGACAAAATTCATCAGATTTTGATGGAAAACCTTTCTTCTTTGTCATAAACATATAAATAATCTATAGTGAACATCACAAGTTATTGGAAACTCCAGCTTGGCTTCAATATTTTCCTTCCTGGAGAATGTAGTCCTGTTTTCTAAACCTTTATTGAAAAGTGAAAGACTCCTGTAAAATGTATTTTAGCTCATTTAACCTTCTAATCCTCTGTTATGCGCCAATGCATTTATGCAGGCTAGTAAGGCAAGCTAAAACTAAATACTTTAGGATTGTGCTGCAAAGGCTCAGAACAAAAATTAGGGCCAATAAGAAAACTGAAATATTTCACACATGCCTCTGGTACTGCTTTCATAATATGATGCAACTTAAGGGGTCGAGTGTAGAGAAATTGGGTGCCATTTTTTTAATAACATCAACAGAAATCAGCCCCAAATGATTCTCTTGTTATAAATTAAGGTTGCCCAAAGAGACATAGCTCCTTAAGGACATATGGGGAACCTCTACAATGCCCTGTACGTAAACTGGGGATTTGGGAACCATAGTGAAGTTCCATGCACTGATCTACATTCTATCTAAAAGATTTGGCAACTGAAACTTTGGTCCAGGAAAGAGGCTGAGGCTAAAGAGACTCATAAAGTAAAGAAACTGCACAGGCCCTGAGAAGGTAAAATGGGCACGATTCACAAGGGACATCTCCTGAGAAGTTTAGAAGGAGCAAACAACTTAGCGGCTGGTGAGTCTTTGACCAGTGGAACTGCCACGAGTTGCTTCTGCCTATTTAGCAGCTGTCAGTCATGCAGAATGCTCCATGGTCCTGCTTTAATGAGTCATCAATGTCAACCAGGTTGGGATGGGCTTTCAGTGTTGTGGCTGCCTTCAGATTACCCATGCTCCTGCACATAGCTTCTCACTAAATTTCTGGTAGGTAAAACCAAGTTGAAGTTTGATATAATCTCCATGTTAGTCTGTCGTGAGTACTTTATCCAGTTGAGCAGACATGTATGCGCCATGCTTTTCCTGGAATATAGGACATTTCATACAATATAGGACAAAAAGAAAACTCAGTCTGTGTGGTACTAAGTATGTCATCTGAATTGAGGCAGTCAGTATGAAGGGGTATATGTTGTTAGCTTTCCCCACAAGACACGGTATTTGCCAAGGATAGACTGAGATGATTAAAAAGGGGATGAGTGCACTGACCTCCCCTCCCCCTCCTTGACTTGGGAGCCATACTGGTCTACAAACAGATATATTTCTTATTCTTCTCCATGAACTGTTTTGTGATACCAAAAGCTGGATTTCCTGGATGAAAAGGATACTGATGTTTAGAGTTTGTTTCGTCTGGAGGAACGTCCTCCAGTGCTGCTTTACGAGATGGAAGACCTCATGGTAAAAACCCGGTGCCCTCCTTTGCCTCATTATTAAAGTTTTTTTTCCAAGCAGGGGCCTGCTCTTGGTCAGGGTCACTCTATTCTCTTAACTGACTTATCAAACGTGGTGATTTGTAACTTTCTTTGAGAGATTATTTCAACACACTCCTTTTCCTGTGCTGGGAAAAGAGGCACAGGTGTGATTACGAAGGGAGCCTTCACATCAAGGTAAAGAGAAAGCGGAGAAACAGAGGTGGAGGAGTAGAAGTGGATGCTGTTAATATAGATAATCAAGAAAGTTAATACTGGTACTATGAAGCATCACTCTAGTATACTTGGTGCTTGAGATGGAACCTCAGACCTCTGGCATGCCAGGCAACCCCTACCAACAGCCTGACCCATAGCCAATTGTAACTTTTCTTCTTTGACTTTGGAGTTTATTCCTTCTTTTATAGTGTTGCCAGCTTTCTGATGATGGGAAAGTAGGATGAGGGAGTGGAACTAACCTTGAACACTCCTTGCAAGAGAGTCAAGATCTGGAAGTACAGAAAAGGAAATGGAATTATACATAGATGGCATAGACATCTAATTAGTGAGTAATTAAATTAAATTCTTGGGAAGGTTTACAGAGAACTATCTGAGACATGGTCATGCAGTAGAACTTGAAGAAAATACCATATGGAAAGAATTTATAACTGGGGATGGTAATCCCAGTATTCTGAAAGCTGGGGCTGGAGGATAACAAGGCCTTTGACAGCCTGAGGTTCATGCTATATGAAGAGACCCCCAACTTCAACATAAAAAATAAATAAATTAATTAATTAAAAACCCAGAATTGAAAAAAACACATTCCACAGTTATATTTTTGTGCAAGATTGCAAATGAAGTCACAGAAAACTTAGAGAAAAGGACAAATTTTATAAAAGTTTTATAGCCACCCTCTAAATTCAGTATATTTGATAATCTGCCAGGTGCTGAATTCCTCACTATGTTCTCAGACAGAGCAGAAGCAAGACGAAAATAAGCAGATGGTTAGTATTTAAAATATAGGTTGAAAATTAAATGATGCTGAAGAGCTTGCCAATTATAAACATGTCCTCCAATTTTGGAGATGTGACAACTTTTCATGAGAGCTAAAAAGCTAAAGAAAGATGAAGGTCACATCATGGTGCTGTGCAAAAGTGAAATCTAGTTAAAATTGTTCTTCAGCTATATCCAGGGTGTCTGTTTGCTCATTTCCCAGATAATTAAATGTCCACAGCTCATGTGAACATTTGTGGCTATTGTAAATGCTCTAAATCCCTGATGTTCAATCCTGGGTTTTCTCAGACAAACTAGAATAACCAGATATTATAAAACTCACAAGGGGCTGACAGGAAACTAGATGAGCCAAATCACAATAACTGCAGTCAAGGCGAGGACGGCCATTGATATCTAGCTTTTCTAGGGTATTTCTATCATGTAACTACTATAGAGAACACGGTATGGGGATGGAAATATGGTTCAGAGCATTTGCTGCTCTTGCGGGAAATTCCTAACACCTGATCCATGGCTCATAATTGTCTGTAACTCAGGTGCTGGGTGATGTGGTGCCCTCTTCTGGCTTCTCTCAGAACACTGCATGCATATGGCTCATAGAAAACATGCAAACAAAACACTTCACCATGTCAAACAAAAGTAAATAAATCTTTACAACGAACAAAGAAAGATCAGTGGCTTCCTAGAAAGGAAGCTGAAGAGGAGCTGCCCTTTAGTGGCAAGTTATTAACAGAGTTCCATCTTTGCCTAAGAGAGCAAGCACACCTGATGGCCGGAGGCAACACTTTGGTTTATTTACTTTTAGGAGGAACAGCCATTATGGGTAGTGTTAGGAGTCCTGAAGGGATGTCTCCTTCAATTTCCAGAATATTGGGTAAGACAGAGCATCCTGACCAAGAGCCATATTTCAGGGACCATTAAAGAAGATGTGGTCCCTGAAATAATATCCTCTTGGTATTCGAGTTCCCTTCAGATTGCAAGAACCAAGCATGTTTCTTACTCCTTTGGGATGGCAGGTGAGGCATGATTAATGCCTCAGCACATGATCTAGCCTACCTGGTAGAAGTCACAGGGCACAAAGTATAGTTATACCACAAGGTTATCTCACAGCTGCAAGGGAGGAGAGAAATCTGAAAGAGCTTATCCACTCTGCTCTGGGAGAGAGGCTACAGGTACATGCCTTGGAGTGTAAAAGAAGAAGAAAGTACAACGGCAGTCTCACAGTCAACAGCACTGCTAACTTTTGCAGTAACTATTTTAAGTTCCCCTTTCGCTGTGTACCTTCCCATGTGCCTCTCTGCTGCCCTTGGTGTTCCAGCCTCTACTAGAATACAGGTTCATGTGAGGAGTATGAGAATACCTAGGTAGTGCTGTTTCTTACATCAGATATCCAGTGTCAGGTCCTGGAGAACCTCAAAAAGAACTCCCATTTGAATGCAATATAATCTTTGTATGGTATATGACCTGGGATAAAATTATTTAATGCCTGTGAGAGTCAGTGTGGCTTGTCCGCATGACAGAATTTAGAGTCATGTGAAAGACCAACTTCCAACCTTACTTATGAGAGACAATCTAGACTGGAAATATACGTGAAGGATTCTCTTGATTAAGATTATCAAGGTGGGAAGACGCACCTTAAATGTGAAAGGCTCCACTCCTGAGCCAAGAGTCTCAGACAGAATGAAAATGAAAGAGGAAATTGAGCACTCTTCAGATCTCTGTTTGACGGAGGTTGCCAGGAGATCAACCCCTCAGACTCTTGTTAATGTGACTTTTCTTTCAAATTGGGCTGTGACATAGAACTGTGATCCTAAGCAATCCCCTCCTTTTATTTCATTGCTTTGTCAAAGTATGCCATCACAAAAGGAAACATAGTGCCATGAGGTGATTCCAGGTTGTGACTTAGGAGAAGAAACCTTGTCCCACAACATTTCTCAGTGGTAGACTCCTCAGTGCTAAGTCAGGTGCAGTTAGAACGTAGAAAAATAGCTAGGAACGCAAACACGTGTGGCTTCAAGTAGTGATCTGACGAAGAGTTCAAGTAGGAACAGTGGAGGAATAGGAGTTTCATGTTGGCTGGTGCTGCACGCACTTGTCTACCCCAGTAGATCTACAGTATCAGGTTTAAAACCTGATCATGGACAAGAGGCATTATGACTCCAAAGGGAGTTTGTCTCCTGGGGATTTCAGTCAGTTGTGGGCATCTCCTAACTCAAATGTGTTCCAGATTGATCTCTGCTAAGTCTGTGGAGAGATCTGTGTGCTTTCTTTATTCAGGCATAAAGGTGCCCTAAGAAATATTTTGTTATAGCTAACACTGAGATTGAATATTATTTCCTGGCCTTCACAGTGTTTCAATAATTCTATAGATTTCCTAGCTGGAATTAGCTGGGAATTTTTACTAAGAAGCTGTCTTACCAGACAGGGTGTCTCAAGAGTCAGAGACAGCAGTTAGGCACTTATTATCAGAACAGTCTCACACAGAAAGAAAAACTATTTTACTGCCAGTGAGAAGCTAGAAGTTGTAGGGCTCCTATCACTAATTATTTATGTTACAGCCAAAGAATGCTAGAATACGACCTTCAGCTACTTGCCTCGGACAGACCCTGAGAGTTTATTTTGGGGCTGCAATGACAATCTAGCCCAAGAAGAAAGACACCACTGCTCCTCCGCCTTACACCTGGCTGTTTGATTTTACTGACCTTGATGTAGCCATCTCCTGCCTATGTGACTTCTTAGTTTGCCCTGTTTTCTGTATACTATATAAGCCTGATTTCTATTTTATACAAATTACATTCAGTTTCAACACTCCCTTGTGTCTGTTTCTGTTTGTCATTTCTTCGCCAACGCCTTGTTTTCCTGACTAAGACCCTGTTCCCCACACGGGTTGAGCAAGGCCTAGACTGGCCGGCTCGTGACAGGCTAGGCTCCATCCAACAGAAACCATACGGATGGACCTTGGTTATATTGGCCTTTCTTTCAAAGTAAAAGATGGATTGTTCTGTATATGAAACTTGCCAAATTTTAATTTTTGTCAACAATTTCATGTTTATAAAAAGTACTGAATATGGATTCAGCCAAGGAGATTGACAGTTTATGGTTTTTCCTCTCAGAAGAGTCCGTTATATTAGTATAGCACATTTATTCCTTACCATTTTATCTTTTGGTGTATATGACATACATATGTGCGTTTCTGTGTGTTATTGTGACATACATGTGCCATTGAGGCTCTTTGTTGATCAGGGCTCTTCCCCTCATTGTATACCTTAGAGACAGTTCCTCTGGTTTCTTGAATTGTTTACAATGGGCTAGACAGTCTAATAACGTCTGTGGATTCTCTTTTTTCGTTGTCTTTCTCAACTCACTGTCGGAGTTCTGCAATTTCAGATGGTCACCACTAAAGCCTGCTTCAGGTGAGTTCTGTTACTCAGTTTCTCACCAATGTGTGACACATGCAAAGATGTCCCGAGCCATTCTCTCAGGCCAGTATGCTACATTTTCACCTAGCTTCTTAAATTATTTCTTTTTCCAGAAACTTTCTTTCCACTTTGCCCTAATGTAAATGTGAATTTGGTATATCTCACCTGGTAATGTGCAGTTGAGGGAAACTCCCCTCTGTGTTCAAAGCCTTTTCATTTGTGGACGCATTAGGCAGGTTTCTCACCTTACATTCCCACCTCAAAGAAAGAATATTATTTCAATAATGCCATATACTAAATGCCCACACAAAGTTTTGCAGTGCTCGTGGATTCCTGATGAGATAATTAGCAATTACTTCACCTCCCACTGAGAGGCATGAGCTGAGGGTTAGCTTCTTTCAGTAGATTACACATTAGAAAGAAAAATGTCAAGCAGCAAAGTAAAATGAGATGCTAAGTCTTCAGATACAAGCATAACATCTCAGCAGTACTAATGAGCCAGCTTTTCTGTCATACTTGCAACTAGTAGGAGATGACCTAAGAATAATTCAGAGGAGCTTTCTATTGGAAGAACTTTATTTAGTCTCTAAATATAAATGAAAAGTGGGTCAATTGGCACTTAATGAAGCTATTTTAGTTCAACTGGAGAAAAAAATCAACTGTATTTTAGAAATAAACTTTGGAAAAGCTGGCCTCTTATTTTACTTAACTAAAAACACCTTATTATTTTCTTTTCTCTTTCTGTCTCTTTGTCTCTGTGTCTATCTGTCTCTCTCTCTCTCTCTCTCTCTCTCTCTCTCTCTCTCTCTCTCTGTCTCTCTCATGTGTGTGTGTGTGTGTGTGTGTGTGTGTAGAGTAGAGGACAAATTTGGTTGCTTTTCCTTAGGTAACATGTAACCTCAGTTTCAAATTTTCCATACAGTTTCTGTCACTAAGCACTCATGCTTGCCAATGATCCTCAGAAATCTACCTGCCTCCACTTCCTCAGCACTGAGATGACAAGCAAACACTTGACTAAGGGAGTCATCTATCAAACCCACGTTTTAACAAAAGAAATACCCTGTTGCTTTCCTGTGTCTTGAGGCCGCTTGATGATACATGCTCTTGGCCACTCTTTCACAGTCTGCTCACATCTTGCTTTCTCTCTCCCTCTGTCTCACCACATATACCCATCCTATACTTAAAACCACATAGTTATAGTTAGAGGACTAGGAAGCAAACTGAGGCAAGTTATTTATTTAAGTCCGTTCCAGGCTATATGCACTTATCCAGCTTGCACCCTTAGTATAGCATGTAGCATCTCTCCATATAACTGTGTTGAAAAGAAAGGCAATAGGGATGCCCCTGTATGTGTACCATTTTAGTTCAACTTCTCCTGACTAGAACAAGATTCCTGAGACAAAGTATTATGGTTTGAACGTAAAATGCCCCATATAGTCCCTTGTGTTTGGATACTTGGATCCCAGCTAGTGGTTCTGTTTGGTAAGGTTGGAGAACCTTAACGAGGTTGGCTGTTGCAGGGAGATCTAAGTTCACTGGGAATGGGACAGCCTAGTTCTTCTATCCATCCACCATTTTATTACTAACCAATAGACCTGCCTCTACGTCCATGCTTTCTCCTCAGTCACTCAGTGTATCTCCTACATGAATAACTAGGAAACTAAAATAACTCCTCCTTTCATTGACTTTTCTCAGCTACTTGTTATAGCATGAGACATAATAACCGAAGGTAAATACACTGGATAACTTATATATTATGAACCACTTAATTTGACTAATAATCTTGAAGGCTCACACTTATTTTCTGTGAGCCTGAAATGAGGAGACAGAATCAACCAGACTTCACATTTTTCCTGAGAGCCATTTTAAGTCTGCAGCTAAATTAAGAAATCAGGTTTTTTAACTCTAAAACTCGATTTTCTGTTTCTCAGAGATGGGCTGCACTCTGTCCTAGTAACCATAGAATGTTCAATAACAAACGTTACAGGAAATTTTCCTGAATGGCCTAGTCTTCCTTCTGTAAACACTATTGCTGCCAAAACCCCCATTTTATGGTTTTACCCCATAAAACTATCCCAAGAATGCTCTCTGCCTCAGGGCCAGACTCATGAAGCCAGTTTTAGAGGGAGACAGCTGTCATTTCAGCTTTGATGTGTAAATGAATAATGCTTCCATTAATTTGGCCAACTTTTGGGTCAATCATCTTTCTCCTTCCATCTGCAGAACTAAAAGTGACCCTATTTGTAAAAGCCTTGTGTTGCTTTAAACTCATGAGGCAAACTAGAAGGGAAAGTGAAGCATGGGGAGGAGAGGATAGACGTAAAGTTGTTTTATAGAGAAGTGATCTGAAGCTTTTAATCCAGTCCAACTAGCTCAAGAAAGCCCTCTGTTACCCCTGTATGCTGTGTGTAAAAGCATGACTGGGGTGTCTATTTCCTCTGAATTGAAGCACTCTGTCCAGGATGGAAGAGAGAATATAGAGAATTTTCAAGTCCCAGTAATCAAATGAAACTGGAAAATTTCAGATTCACAAGGTCCCTCTCCAAAGGTATCAAACCACAAAATAATATCAAGGACCAGACTGTTTGGCAGGGGCTATCTGCAAGTTCTACAGGGAGCTCAAAGGGTACATTCCTCCACAGTTGTGACCCATGCCTGGTGGAATTTCAGCGATGATGCTGCCTGTGAGTCACCTATGTTGCTATAAGTGTCCCCCTTGGGATAAGCAACCCCTCACCCCTGCTCCTACAACCCCAGAAAACTCACTGGTTCCCTAATGTAGACTCAGCTGGAATCAGTTCTTTGGTCTGTCACCAGTACCCTAGCTGGTTGAATAGCTGTACCCTTTGGTCTGTCACCAGTGCCCTAGCTGGTTGAATAGCTGTACCCTTTGGTCTGTCACCAGTGCCCTAGCTGGCTGAATAGATGGCTGTTCTTGACTCCATAGGTGGGGGGAGGGGGCAGAGAGGGCAAGGACCTCCTCCTGGAGAAACAGTTACGGGGTGGGAGAGGGAGGTATGGGATGTGGAACAGAAAGAAGGTGGACCAGGAGGGGGCTAAAATCTAGACTGTAAAAATAAGATTAAAAAAAATTAAAAACAAAAACAAAAAGAAAGATAGAAATCCATATTGTGATGGTTACTATTGATGGTCAACCTGAGAAGATTTCCAATCACATAAGCTCTGCACATGTTGGTTGGAGGATTACGAAATTGTATTAAGTGAGTTGAGAGGACCTAGCCTAAATACACGTGCATCTTCTATGGGCCCAAGATAGCACAATTGAAGGAAGATGAGCCCCAGCATCTGTCTCTTTCTGTTGACTGTAGAAACACTGTCAGCATGTGTAACCCCAGGAAGAGTCGCGTGAATTCTTCCTTCTCTATTTTGCTTTTTAGCAGTTATTTGACCACAATAATGAGAAAATTAATTAGGAAAATTACCTAAGACTTCAAGCCCACCCTGACACTGCTGTATGCTTCAACATGAGTTTTAAGGGAGACGACTCACATTCAAAGCCTAGCATTTGCTAATTCTTACTGGATTTCATTGGATCAATCTCCATGTTTGACCTCTTTCTCATCCCAGTCTCCCCCTTTATTTAAGGACAGATCAAAAAAGTCAGCTGTGAGCTTAACCCATCACATGTTCTTCTATTAAAATTATTATTTAAGACTTTTATTAACAGGTACTTGCAGTTTGTTGACTTTTTAAAAAAAAATCAAATTGTAAACTTTCTTACAAATTAAAAATTAAGTGAAAAATCTCAGCTTGACCAGATATGAAACAATTTAAAAACTATTAAAAGTGTATTGAGAAAAACCAGGCCTTATTTCCCCCTTAAAAAACACATTTGTCATTACCCAAAACAGACATCTTTAGGTAAAAATAATATAAACTCCATGCTGCATAGATAATGCAAATAGTTGTAATGCTATCTGACCAACAGGCAAAAAGCCAACACTTAAGGTCTTCAGCTCCAATCTTTGTTCATTCCTTATTGCTAGAATTTCATATTCATTTCTTCTTGTGGGATGACCAAACTGGATGATGGCAGAGATGGTAAGCTGGCATTTACTCAGCCTCTGCAGCGGATGAATTCTCAGCAGGTGGATCAGCTGCTTTGTCTCTTTGCCATCTTGATTGAAGATTGTCATCCGGGTTTACAGAGATTAGGAAGAGCAACAGACAGCTGTAAAGTCGTAAACTGGGAACCCTATGGTTGCTGGCAACTGCTAAGGTAGAACAAGAGGCTGTGAGAATGAAGAGACAGAGAGGATTCAAGAAGGTGAACAGCTTTGATAAATACCTGCATGTCAAACTGCAGTTACAGCTATTCTCATAAAGCTTGTAAGGTTTGAAACCAAGTCAGCAATTGGCACCTGGTTTTTTATCTGAGTCCAAAACTACAATAGATAATTCTTTACAAAGGAGGTGTAACATTTACTTTTATTTGAAGAATTAGATGCAGGGGCATAGTTCCTCCTTCAGGAAGTGATGTGCAGCTCCATTGACCTACATTGTCTCTTCTACTGAATTATTTCAACGGGCTTTAGTATTTGTTCTAAAGCACTGCTTCATTAAACCCATAGATTTTGACACTTGCTTTGGGCCTCTGTGCCTCCTGATATTATAACAAACTTTTCCAAGCTGAGTTCCAGTGCTAGGACACTTTTGTTAATGAGAAATGTAGCATCATCTATTGTTCTCTGTTCTCCGCACTCTCACCTGCACTTCTTGGCATAACCTTTTTAGTAACAGCTATTTAGGTGTAACAAGATGGCTGATCACGTAAAAGTATTTACCACCAACCCAATTGTTCTGAATTACATACTTGAATTCTAGATGGTAGATGAATACAATTGTCTTTTGAAGCTTGTCCTGTGACCGCCACACTTGTGTGATGGCAGATGCATATACACACATGTACAAATTAGTAGTTATAATTTTAAAGTTAAAAAACAATAGCCATTCTCTCCGGTCTGTAGAGATGGTTTACTGTGGTTATGTTTTTATTTTATTTTTATTTTTTGGATTACTTGAGATTCTAAGCCCATTTTCATATACAAGTTGGTTATTATTAGGTATTCTGAAAAATGTCTCTTCTGACCTTTTACTCAATTTTAGACTTTATTTGTTGTCCTTTGCCTTTTGCTTTTGAGTGTTATTGATATCTTATACATTTGGAGTGTTTTTTCCATGCAAATATTTACCTAATTTTGTCTGTTGATCTGTTTTATCGGTTGCTTGTCACTGTTCTAATGGTTTATCTTGATGCTTTCTTACTGTTTAGTTTGATAGGAAGGAAGGATAGGATTTAGTTTGAAGCAAATGTTTCTTTGTTTTTAACAACTTTTCATTCTCTCTCTCTCTTTCTCTCTCTCTTTCTCTCTCTCTCTTCCTCTCTCTCTTTACCCCTGTCCCGGTGTCTTTTGCTTGTACACATTTCTGTGCATGAAAATACAGGCCACGCCAGATTTCAGTCTTGGATGTTGTTCCTCAGGCACCATTCACCTTGTTTTCTGAGACAATGCTCCTCTCTCACTAGCCCAGCAGTCACTGTCTAGGTGAAGCTGACTAGCCCCCAAGATTCAGGGATCTGCTTCCTTCTGCTTCCTTAGGGCTGGATTACAGATGTGCATCACCACCGCCATTGCTGTTTTTCAGGAGGTTGATAAAAAGTGATCTCAGCTCCTCACAGCAACTCATGCTTACAAGGCAAACGCCATACTCACTGAGATATCTCTCTGCCCCCTGCTTTTTATATCTTAACTAAAAATTGTCGATAAAAGGAACACTTTGCCTTTTTCTTCTGTTTTCTTTCAGTACTGTCATGATCTGGCAGCTTAAGTTTATGCCTTCAATAAGTTTTGAGTTTACCACTGTGGGTCTGTTGATAAGGATAAGACTTATCCATTTGAAATTTAACTTCCCAACTCCACTGATTAGGTAAACACTTCTCTCTCTAATGTGTGTGTTCACACAGTTGGGGAGGATCAGATAAATGTGGAGTTGTATTTCTGGGCTTTTTATGTACTATGGATCACTGTGTGTGTCTTATGATAGCATACTATTTGATAGCATTTACTTTGTAAAATATTTTGAAACCATTAAGTGTGATTCCTTCAGCTTTGTTTTACTCTTAAGATTACACATTCCCAGGGTCTCAACCACCAACCAAGGACTGCACATGGAGAGGTCTGATTGTTCTGGCAGCATGTGTATAGTAGAGGATTGCGAATTCGATCATCAATAGGAGGAGAGGACCTCGGCCCTGTGCAGGTTCTGTGCCCCAGTGTAGGGGAATGCCAGGGCCAATAAGTGGAAGAGGGTGGGGTGGCAGGCATGGGGAGGGGGGAGGCAACAGGGGTTTGTTTTTGTTTGTTTCTTTGTTTTTTGGAGGGGAAACTGGGAAAGGAGAAATTTACATGTAAATAAAGAAAATATCTAATAAAAATAAAAATAAATAAATAAAAAAAGATTACACTGTCCACTTGGGAAAAGTATAGATTCAGCTGAACTGTAAAAGTTCTGCATGTTTTACAACACCCTTGAGAGTTTGGGTATGAGTGTGCTGAGCCCATAGGTCATTTGAGGCAATATGTACATTTAAATAATTTTTATCATTCTAATCCATGAGCATGACTGTCACTCCATCTGCTTCATGGAAAACAGCACGGAGGATCCTCAGAAACTGCAAAAGCAGAAGCAGCAGATGATCAGAAGTGATACTGTTAGACACGTGCCAAAGGAAGTTGAATCTGGATCTTGAAGGGACTTCTTCCACTTCATATTTATTGTGACATCGTTCAACATGACTATCCACACCAGAGTGAAGTAATAATATAAAATTCTGTGCATATGAGGATTACTCAGCCTCATATTCCCAGTAATATTGATAGAGTATTTTTTTTAAAAAAATTAGAATTTTACAGATAGATAATGGATGACATCACATATAAATGAAAACTAAAACCAAGCTTATAGAAGCACAAGGTAGAAAGGTGGTTAATAAAGGTTATACTGGGGAGTAGAGAATAGGAAATATGGATCAAATGGCAGAAAGTTTGCAGATGAAGTAGTTCTAGAGATTGAGAACTTGGGTGGGTGAACAGAACAAAGCTTATAAAGAACCTCAAATAAATTTGATGAACTCTAAAATCAGCTTGAAGATGTACTTTTAGGCATGTTTGTGTGTGGGGGTGTGCTTTGTTTAATTAAATTGATGGAAGACCTGTCCACTATTTGTGGTATTATGTTCTGGGGTGAGCTTATGGGCTATAATAAAAGGAGACTCTGAGCTGAACACCAGCATCCATTGCTCTCTAGGTAACAACTGAGCATTCAATGTGAGCATCTTCCTGAAGCTTCTGCTGCCTTCACTTTCCCATGGGATCCCATGCACTGAGTCAGAATCATACTTTCCTCACTCAGGTTACTTTTGTAATGATATTTTTCATCATAGCAACAGGTAAATAAACTGAGACAAATAATTCCAAGTATTATATACTTAAACTTTTGAGGATAGTTTTTCAGTGCAAAACTAAAAATTGAAAATAAATTAATAAAATAGTTAATTATGGAGCTGGTAGGGACCTTGTTACGTAGTTTGATCACTTACCAGTACATATATTCATCAATGGAACACATAAAATATATGTGTCAATTATACATCAGTAAGCTAAACATGTTTTGAAAAAAGAAAATGCTCTAAAGAGATTATGAAAGAAATTAAAAAAAATAGTGTGATCTCAAATGAGAGATAGGTATGTAGTTTTAAATATTCTAGTAGCCACACTAACAAATATTAATTAGAGGACTCTGGAAATGGCTCATTGGGTAAAGTGCTTTCTTAATATGTGTGACAGCTTTGAGTTTGGATTTACAGTGATCATTTAATAAGCAAGATACAAAAGAATATGCCTTTAGTCCCAAGGTTGAAGCCATAGAGGGAGGGAGATCCCTGGTGCATACTTGCTGAATTGGTGAAGACCAGATTTTCTTAGAAACCATGTTTCAATTAAGGTGGAGATGCCAGAGGAAGACTTCATCATAGAGTGTCTTCTACTCTCCATGTTTATACACACATTTACCTGTTCCCACATTCATAAGAACACATACTTATGCACACAGATGACACATATAATCTTAAGAAACACAAAATTAACTTGAATATTTTTATTTAGTAAGTCACATCATTGTTTTAATGTATAATTTGTAGGAACTATTATTGAAATATTTTATATTTCCCTATAAAAAACTTTCTTATACTCAATGTGCTTTTATACTTCCAGCATACTGCTATTTGCATAACCATATTCAAAATGTTCCATGGCCATCAACTATTGACTGTGACATGTGCAAGCAGTCTCATAAGTAGGAAGAAAAGGCTTGCAGCCAATCTAATGGGTATGAATAATTTTTGTTTCACATTTTGGAATGTTCAGCCACTCTTAATGTTTTAAGACATGTCAGTACACTCTAGCCAAGGTTTTGATTTCATTGGATGTAAATCAGTTTGCCACATTTCTTTTTCTAATGTCTTGCCAGGCAATGTGAAGTCTCTTAATCCTGCAAATTATTTGTAGTGATACTGCTAAAAATGATGCTTTAGGAAATATATAAGGTATTTCTGATTTTTTTTTTGGAGAAGAAGTCTTATAAAATATATCTTAGACTGGCCTTGAACTTGCTAGATACATGAGGATGTCCTTGAATTTATGGTGATTCTGTATCCACTTCCCTTGTATTGCTACTATAGGAAGGCACAATCATGCCTGATTTATGTGCTGGAGATAAAATTGCAGGACTCCATGCAGGGTAGGTGCTAGCAAAACATTTTACCAATGGAACAAGATCTCCATCTTGGCTTGGCAAATCTTAAATTAGCACAAGGTTGCATATTTTTGCATCTGATTTGTATGTCTCTTTATTGCAGTTAGATTTAATGTTGTAGCTGAAGAAAACACATGCTCCAATTGTGTGCAAGGATCCTGTTGTGTTTTTCAGTAGAAAGTCCTACAGGTGTTGAGTTTTAGGGAGTGAGGTTCTTGTTAACTATCAGCCAGTGAAGGCATGCGTGTATTAATCTTACAGACAGAATTGTGATTAGTGAATTTTGTATAATTTCTAACTCAGAATAATGCTCAAATTTTGCTTAGATTGCTGTTCCCTAAGGGAAACATGTAGGCATGATTTAAGTGAACAATTACTGAGAGTACTAGAAAGCTATGATATGAAGACTATTTGATTTCTTTTCAATTGTCTATAAATTTCAAATAGTTCCAAGTCTCTTTTTTTTTTAGGTAGTTGCTATCTTATATTTATAGATGCATCACAGTTTTTTAGAAATTTGATGTTATGAGTTTATTAACAAAAAATAATACTGAAAAATGTCAGGTTAGAATGTAGTAAGTTTTCACCTGAACAAGGTATTATGTTTTCACTTAGATTTTTCTTTTATTCCCATTTTTTTCAATTGAGAACAGAGATTTATCTTACACAATGAGTCCCAACCACAATTTCCTCTTCCTTCACTCTTCTTAGGTGTCTGTAATCTCCTCTTTCTCCAGATTGACTGTTGCTGCATTTCCAATTCAGAAAAAAGCAAGTCTCCTAGAGACAACAGTGAAGCAGGTTGCAAAAAGATACAATAAGACCAGAAAAAAGCCCTCCTATTGAAACAAGGTAACACAATAGGAGTAAAGGCATCTCAAGAGCAGGTAAAAATATCAGAGATACACACACTCCCAGTTAGTTGTCCCACAAAATGACCAAGGTAACAACCATAGCATACACAGAGGAACTGGTATAGACCTGTACAGGCTCCACGCTTGTCATTTCTATCTCTGTGAGTCCTGCTTAGTTGACTCCCTGGGCCATGATGGAAGAAACCAGAAGTGCATCCCAGTTTAAATCAGGAGATTATATTAGCAGTGTTGCATACTATTATATAGTAGTTACCTCGTGAACAGATGAAGTGCCTAATATATTTAGAATGTGCTGTATTTGAGATTATAGTCACTAGATGCTCTGAGGTTTTCCTTACATTGATTATTTGTGTCCTTGAATGTGGGTTTGATCATGCATGTGAATCTGCACATGTATGCATATGAACCTGTACATTTATGCAAAGGCTCATAGAGATGAAAGCTCAGTCTCAACTGTTGTGACTTAGGCGATATTTAGCTTCTTTCTTTTCTTGACTCAGAAACTTGTATTGTCTTGAAGCTTGACCAACCGATCGGGTTGGCTAGGATCAAAACCCAGGCATCCACTTGTAATGCCTCTCAAGAGTTGGAATTGTAAGGCTGTGCCAACACATACAGATTTGGAAGTATTAAACTCAGGGCATACGTATAAGGCACGTACTTTACGAAGTGAACCTTTTCCTAGCCTTGAATATTTTAATACATATTCTCTTAATAATAGAGAGGACATGGTAGGAGATGTGAGATGTTATCTAACCACATTGTTGGAGTAGTATGAGAAATGGCAAATAAACACATGTATGTGCAAAAATGCTATAAATATTGATACCATGATCATTTGTGTTTTTGAAACATGGAATAAAGTGTATTTCAGAGTAAAAGCTCAGATGTCATTCAGCTTCTTTTAGACCCGTGCTTCTTCATGATGTGATTATAGAGTCCATTTCCAAACCTCCCCTAAGGCCACAGGAGCATGGGGGCTGAATTACAAATTGCCAGATGTTTACATGCACACAGCACAGTTTGATCTCATCCTAAGAAGAGTGAGCACACATGCATTTTGAAATGATTAGAAAGATATCTCTAGTGCTACAAGGAAGCAACCTTATGAATCACACGTGTTCTCCAAACAGGTCTCACAAATGTAGATCAAAAAAACTTTAGTCGAGTGGAAACTAATGTAGATTTTCTTTTCCAAATAGCTCACTTCCATTGAGAACGCTTGGTCTAAAGTTGACTGTGAAGTCCTTTTTCTGTCTAGATGTTCGTGGTACATGTAAGAAAAACCATGTGAAATAATTTTATGCTTACACTTCAAGAAAGGAAGTATAATGCTTAGGTTGACTGAATGCACACAGAGTGGCAAGTAAGTATTATTGATGTTCTTGTCACATTCGCTGTAGGGCTCACTGCTGCAGCCATGGCGCCGAAGGGTGGTGGGGGGAGCAAAAGGGATAGGATAGATTGACCTGTGTCCAGCCAGAATTCTGGTGCTCTGGCCGGGCAGACACAGGTGTCTGTCTCTCAGTCCTCAGAAAGTGGGTCGGGGACACTTGAGAGGACTCTTTGGGCCTCGAGGAAGCTAAGGACGTAGATTCTAGCCATGGAGGTGGCAGGCAATGCTGGACACGGCAGAGGAGCTGAGAACAAATTGGGGCCCCCGAGTACTGATCCGGGCCGAAAGGAGAGAGGGGACAGGGAAAGGAACCAGCCGCCCAGTGGTTCAGGCAGGAGTGGGGCATGGGCTGGAGTTCTTGATCTGGTCTCACTGGTGCAAACGCTGGTGCTGGGTCATCACGGTGTGCATCTGGTTAAAAGAGGCAATGCGTGGTCGTAACATATTTTATTGTAGGGGAAAGAGGGAGAAGATAGAAAAGTAGAGGCTGGCCATGGCCATGTAGAGAGAGAGAGAGAGAGAGAGAGAGAGAGAGAGAGAGAGAGAGAGAGAGAGAGAGAGAGAGAGAGAGAGAGAGAGAGAGAGAGAGAGAGAGAGAGAGAGAGAGAGAAAGGAGAAGAAAGAGAGGAGAGGAGAGAAGAGGAAAGGAGAGGAGAGGAGAGGAGAGGAAAGGAGAGGAGAGGAGAGGAGAGGAGAGGAGAAGGGAAGAGGAGAGAGAGGAAGAGGGGAAGGGAGAAGAGAAGAGAAGAGGAAAGGGAGGGGCAAGTAGGCCCTGATATGTTGGGCTGGGCTACCTGTTTGTTCTCAGGTAACTGTGGGGAGGGGCAAACCTGTCTTTGGTCAGGTGACTGTGGGCGGGCGTAGAATCCAGGCAGAATGCTGGGAGCTCCTGTATTTGTCTGTGTGATAGCACACAGCTCTCCTGCAGGGAGCTGTCTGTGCCTGTAACTGCCACAGGAGCCAGGGATGCAGGAGGAGTGGTCAAACACCTTCTGTCCCCTGCAGGTGGCACCTACTGGTCTCCAAGTGATGTTTTCCTGGAAGCTGTCTTGTAAGAGGATGTTTTGCTGAAACAGATGCTTGAAAGGGTGAGCAATGTTTGGAAAGAAAATAAGTAGAACCTCCCAGGCAGTAAAAGGATACTCTTGCATTGTGATCCTATATATATATATATATATATATATATATATATATATATATATATATATATATATATATATACACATATATGTTTTTGATATTGTACTAGACTGCTGGAACTGCTGGAATCCTGAAAAAAGAAAGCAGTGGAATTGTCTCAAACAACTACTTCTAAACTGGTCCACATCCCCCATTCCTATAAACCTACATTTCCCCTACCTCTGGTTAGTGGGCTAGAAGGGGAGTTGAAGAACTCAAGAACCCTAAATAAAGTGGTTTAATGAAAGATCTAAGTTTATAGGTGGTGCCCCACACAGATTAGGCATCACAGGTCAGGTCGCTTCTGAGATAGTAGAGGAAAAGGGAGGATTGAATGGGTTGTCAAGGTTGACTAGGAAGGTTCTTCTGCCTTGTTCTAG
>NW_022196891.1:10946600-10954019 GCF_008632895.1 Mastomys coucha
TTATAGGGAAAGTAAAATCTCAGAAGATTTACACAAATCTGTTGTATTAGAGAAGCTTGCATAGTTGTCTTTCTACTTAGATAACTTGCACATAGAAATTTAAGTAGTTGGAAAGCAAATAGAGATAACGAGAAAAGAATAACAGGTTTTAGGCTTGGTGTCTGAAACTGGGAATTCACCACATAATGAAAAAAAGAAGAGAACTATCCTGGACAGCAAATCCATCCTGCTCCAAGAAGTTTTACTTCCAGTTGCCCAGAGAACCTTCCTGAGACAAGGGGCAGGGAAGAGCAGAAGGCAACATACAGGGAGAGTGGCTTAATGTCCAGCCAAGTACAGAAGGTTTGCCTGTGGCTACACTGGCACCTTTGACTTTACATGTATTTATGGAGGATATGCCTACTAATGATGGTGGCCATGCTTATAATAATTTGACATAGCATCCAATAGATATACTAGATCTACACAGTTTTAAAGAGTCTGTTGTATTGCATGGTTTTCATTTTCTATTCATAAAAGCCATGTTAGATAACTAGGGCAAACAGCATAGAGATATTCCTCAGTATTCAGTTGTTCTGGAAGCTAGGCAACAATTAAAATGGTTTTTATTTTGAAGGCAAGAAGTCATGAAAATAGAATAACATGATATGCCAGGAAATAAATGTTGGTAGGCTTCAATTTTTCTTTGTTTTATTTTTATTAAATTATTTTATTTATTTATATTCCAAATGTTGCCCCCCTTCTAGAAGTAGCTAAGAGAGAAGGTTAATGGGAAAAGAGGATTATGGACCTGTTTAAAAATATTTCTTTGGGGCTATTCCAATCTTCATTGCCAGCATATAAGCAGTCCACTTCAATAGCAAACAGCAAACATGACTTAGTTATACCAGCTTCATACAGCAGAAACTGCAAGGTCCTCTGGATTGTCATGTGCCAGCAGAAGCAACAAGAATTAGCCAGAATTCCATGGAAGAATACTTCAATGCATTTTTATCTATGAAGTCTAGACAAGCAAAACGAGCAAAGTTTTACATAGCTAGGGAAGACCAGACAAGTGTTACATGGTAGAACAATGCAAGAGTGTCCTCTCATGGTCTGTGGGGTTATATTAATATTCTTTCAAAATATCACATACACTCTCATGTATCCACTCCAGCAGAATATCATGTGCCTTCTCACTTGTCTACTTCATCAACATATTCTCTAAGAAGACAGCTTCCAGAAAAACATCAAGTGACAAAACTAAGTTTCCAAAGCAATGAGAAATATTGCTAAAGAATAACTGCTTTGTGGAGGACATAATGCTGATCTAAAAAAACAATCACTTCTGATGCTGCCATAATTGAATAATGTTAGGATCCAGCTTTAAGAACTTGGGGTATAATTGAAGAGCCAGGGGGAAAACCTACTTCATTTACTAAGATAATTAGGGGTCCTGCAGAAGCTTTTATTGATTTCTTACAGAGATCTTTTTCAGCAATAAATAGAGCCATATTTGGCTGTGAAGCCAGCAATACTGAATCTAAGAGAGTAATCAAACCTTTAAAAGCAGAAGGAGCCATAATTGACTTGAGGATAAAAGAGATAACCGGTATTGGTTCTCAGGAGTATCTTAGGGCAAATCATAGCTTGACATCCCAGAAATCAAAATGGCTGATGCTTTAATTGTGGTAAATGTAACCATTTCTAAAGAGACTATAAAGCTGGATGATTCAGAGTTCAAAGCAGCAGGCATATTGACTCTGGATAATAAGGTATTTGTAGAATAGAACATGCAGGTACTAGCTGCTATGAACCACAAATGCTTCCAAATTATTGTAACTGCCATGGGCTAAGTATTATAGGTCCAAGAGAGACATACAAAATAACCTCTTGTCATTGGGGAATGAACATAGAGACCTGTCCATCTCAAGGTCTCATGAGAAAAAATAGGAGTCATTCTCCATTGGTCAGCTAGAATGTACAAAGTGGGCAAAAAAAATCAATACTAAGTATTTCTGGTCTTATACGTACTACAGAAGGAAGTGCAGATTTGAGTCTGGCCACAGATGCCCCTCTTACACTATCCACAAAAGATGAATGTTACAAGTTAACCACTTGCCCTTAATATAAGGAAACTAGAACAGCTGCAATATTTTATCCCTTGCATCGATTTGCATCTCCTTTTTCACATAAAAGATATTTTTAATTTCTTCCTTGCTATTCTCACTGATTATAATTGTGTGTGCGATAAATCTTGGAGCTGTTAATCTATTTCTTCCCAAAATTATCCCCACTATCCCTTAAGGTAAATGCCATTTCACCAGAAAGGACTTGGGATTTCGGTAGCATTGAACAACACAAGTTCTGACAAACAGTGGTTTAGGATCAGAAACCAAAATTAAAGCCACGAATAAACCACATTGGAATGAAATGTTGTGTGGATACAGGAGCTGATGTCATTTTACTTTCCCAATAGTCTCCTTGCAATCAAGATTGGTGACTTTAGAAGATATGCACATCATTTATATGAATTCATTAATTATCAGAAATAAGACAAATTGTGGAAGGTGAGACCAGAAGTGCAAACTGGAAACTAGAAAGACCTTTGAGGCTGACATATCCATAAATTTATGGGGAAGAGACCCTTTAAAACAATGGGGCATTCAAATTAATATTCCTAACATTGTGTGGACAGCCAATGAAGAATTAGGTGTGATAGGGCAAGTTCTTCCTGGAAAGGCTTTGATGTGGGAAATCGAGAATAATCATAAGTTGTGACAATTGTCCAAGCACAGAATATCACAGGCACTGAGTTTCCAAATTTATAAAAGAAGCCACTGTGAACATGCCAATAGCCTTGCCTCTCAAATGGTTATCAAACCAACATATATGACAAAGCGCCTATAACAAAAGAAAAAGATGTAGTCACTTGAACAACTGGGAGAAAAGCTGCTGGATGTTAAGCATATAGAAGAGTCTATCAGCCCATGCAATTCCCCTGTGTTTCTTGTAAAGCAGAAATAAAGAAAATGGAGGATGATACTGGATATAATATCAGTTAAGAAAGTAATTCAACCAATAGATCATTTACAGACTGGATTTCCTTTACCTTTCTGTTATTGAGATCATGGCCTATAATCATAATTGCCTTGAAATAATTGCTTTTGCACAATACTTTTGCAGGAACATGAAAGGGAAAGGATTGTTTTCTCATGACCTATGCTGAACAACATTGGCCCAGTAAAATGATAGTACTGAAAGGTACTTGCACAGAGAATAAATAGGACAACTGTATGTCAATATGTTGTGCAACAACCACTAGGAATAATTCATAGGCACTTTCCTTACTCTATCATTTATCACTACATCAATGATATTTTGTTGGTTGATTCTAATGAAAATGCTTTAGAGAAAATATTTAAGGAAACACAAAGAATTTTGCCCTTTTACAGCTTACATTGCTGCAGAAAAAAATAAAAAAGAGGAGATTCACTTAGTTATTTGGGTAATGAAATCAGATGACAAAAATTGGCCAAAAAGGAGCAGATCCATAGGCACTAATTGCAAATGATTAGCATTTTTCAAAAGTCAATGGGAGAAACTAACTAGTTGAAGTTTACAATTGGTTCAAGCACTTAAGAGTTAAGTAATTTGTTTCAAACATTACAAGGAGATTGAAATGTAAGCAGTCTAAAATGCCTAAAAGCTGTAGATGGCTTTTTCTTATAAAATAAAAAAGACTGCAGGATACATGCATGGATCAAATTGATCCTAAAATTGCTTTTATTTTGTTCATTTTACTTTCAACTCATTATCCTACTTGACTCCTTATGCAAAAGGGATATAGTATAATGGGAATGGATATTTTTAGCTCATAGATAATGGAAAAAATGAAGGAAATATATAAAAAAGATTTCTGAATTAATTGTAAAAGGTAGAAAGACTATGTCAATTACTAGGGATAGATTTGGCCAAAATTGTTTTTCTTCCTAATTATGCTGAGATTATATAATTTTGGAAAATCAGTTAATATCAGCAAAGAGCTTGTAGTAAATAGTTATGCAAAATCATCTCAAATATCTGAAAAGCAAACTTATATTCTTCAATGTATTGTAAAGAGAATACCAACTCCAGAAGCACAAATACTTTATATTCATGCAAGTAAGATGGTATGGCTGGTTATAAATAAGATAAAATAAGCAAGGTAATCAAAATTCTCTATACCTGACTTCAAAAATCAAAATTGCATGCAGTCCTTGTGATATTATTAGATTATCCTGAATCTCTTGCCTGAAGGTACTGGTAAGATGATTTGTTTTGTACATATAGGCTATTAAATTTGTTCCTGATAACTCAAAATTAGCACTATTATTTATACAATTGCAACATGACATCATAAAAACAAAAAATATAATATATCACTCATATTTTGTCTCATACAAATTTGTCAGGTCCAGTGGCACAAGTAAATGAATAAATCGACCAATAATAATGGCATATAATACATTCCTGAGGGACCACCTAACCTCCTACCTCTTGAGGTTTCATGTTTACATTCTTTCTGCTGGCCATCAGAGATTTCAGTCCTTTTCCTCTACCCAATACCCAAACATGTTCCCCTCTTCGCCCTGCCCATCATCTTTCTCTGGCAGGTTCCAACAATCTCTGCCCTTGTGGTTGCTTTCTTCTGCCTCCCAAGTCTGACTGAGGCATCCTGACTTGGGTCCTTCAGCTTGTTAACCTTTCTGAGTTCTGTGGGCTGTATTTGAGTATTTGGCACTTTTTTTTTTTTTGCTAATATGCACTAATTAGTGAGTTCATACCATGCATGTCCTTTGCATCTGACTTACCTCACTCAGGATGATATCTTTGAATTCCATATATTTGCCTGCAAAACTAAGGATGTCCTCATTTTTAATAGCTGAGTAGTATTCTATTGTATAAGTGAACCACATTTTTTTGTATCCATTTTTCTATCATGGGACATCTGGGTTGTTTCCAGCATTTGGCGATCACAAATAAGGCTGCTACGAACATAGTGGAAAACATGCACCTTTGGCATGGTGGGATCTTTTGAGTATACTCCCAAAAGTGGTATTGCTTGGTTTTCAGGTAGATTTATTTCCAATATTCTCAGGAACCTCCAGATTGATTTCCAGAGTGGCTGTACCAGTTTGCAGTCTCACCAACAACAGAGGAGTGTTCCTCTTTCTCCACATCCTCGCCAACATGTGCTTTCACCTGATGTTTTGATCTTAGCCATTCTGATTGGTGTAAGGTGGAATCTCAGGTCATTTTGATTTTCATTTCTCTGACAAATCACTAAGGACTTTGGACATTTCTTTAGGTCTTTCTCGGCCATTCAAGTTCCCTCTCTTGTGAATTCTCGTTTTGTATCTAGATTCCATTTTTTGATTGGGTGGTTTTGGTTTTTGGTGGTTAGCTTCTTAATTTCTTCATGTATTTTGGATATTAGCCTTCTATCTAATGTGGTGTTCATGATGATTTTTTTCTCAGTCTGTAGGATGCCAGTTTGTCTTGTTGAGTATGTCCTTTGTCTTATAGAAGCTTTCGACTTTCATGAGGTCCCACTTATCAATTCTTGATCTTAGATAGTGAGACATTGGAGTTCTGATTAGGAAATTTCCCCCTGTGCCAATGAGTTCAAGGCTCTTTCCCACTTTCTCTTCTACTAGATTTAGTGTATCAGGTTTTATGTTGAGGTCCTTCATCCACTTGGACTAGAGCTTTGTGCAAGGTAAAAAATATGGGTCTATTTTCATTTTTATACATACAGACAGCTAGTTAGACTAGCACCATTTGTTGAAGATGTTTTCTTTTTCACATTGTATTTACATTGTTTGGCTTCTTTGTCAAATATAAATTGCCCCTTAAGTGTGTAGTTTTATTTCTGGATCTTCAATTCTTTTCCATTGATCAACGTGTCTGTCTCTGTACCAATATCATACAGTTTTTATCACTATTGCTCTGTAGTAAAGTCAGGGATGGTGATTGCCCCAGCCATTCTTTTATCTTTAAGTATTATTTTCTCTATTCTTATTTTTTTTTTGCCTTTCCAGATGAATTTCTATTTGAGAATTTCTATTTCCATGGCTTTGAAGACTTGTGTTGGGATTTTGATGGAGATGGCATTGAATCTGTAGATTGTCTTTGGGGATCCTCCAGAATGCACCAGAGACCAGGGAGGTTAGAGACTCTCAGGACTCAAAGAAAGGGACCTTAGATGAAAAGTCCTACAGTGAAGAGAGGGCAATTGTAGAGCCCACCTAGAGCAGAAAGATAGGGCATCAATTGAGGGCTTGCATTGCCATTCCACAGTCAAAATTCTGACCCATATTCGTTCCTGTCTGAAAGAACTGCAGGTGTGGAAATGGAGAGGAGGAAGAGAAGGCCCAGTGACAGTCTCAAAGTGGGATCCAGCTCAAGGGGATGCCCCAAGACCTCACACTATTACAGAGGCTATGGAGCACTCACAAAAAGGGACCTATCATGACTGCCCTCCGAAAGACCCAACAAGTAGCTGAATAAGTCAGATGCAGATATTTGCACCCAACCAATGGACAGAAGCTGCTGACCCTTGTGGTTGAAATAGGGGAAAGATAGAAGAAGCTGAGGAGGAAGGTAACCCTGTATGAAGACCACCAGTCTTAGTTAACCTGGATCCCCAAGATCTCTCAAATACTGGACCACTAATCAGACAGCATACACCAGCTAATATGAGGCCCCCAACACATATACAGCAGAGGACATCCAGGCCTGGGTTCAATCAGAGAAGATGTACCTAACCCTCAAGAGACTGGGGGCCCCAGGGAGTTTAGATGTCTGATGGGGTGGGGGTGGGTTGAGGACAGTCTGTGGAGACAGGGGTGTGGGGAGGAGGTATGGGATGTAGACCAATGGAAGGAGTGGATGGGGGAGGGGAGAATAAAATCTGGAGTTTAAATTTAATTAATTAATTAATTAATTAGATCGAGAAACAAACACAAAAATTAATATATAAAGTATATGGTAATATGGAAGTAAAAGTATTAAAATGAAAAATGACACTCAACAAAATGTCAATAATTAAAAAAATAGAGATTTATGAATGAATTAATAGGAATTGTATTAAAAGATGCAAAATTTCATAAGAAACATTGTATTGATGGCAAATGTTTTAAAAAAATTCTATGACAATTTTTGGAAATCATAGTAATTATTGGGACACCTGAACAAATTAAGAGTAATAACGCTCCTGGATATATATATTCAATAAGATAAAGCAATTATTTTCATATTTGAATATATGTATACTAGTATACCACACAGTCCCACAGAACAAGCAATTGTATAAAAAGTCTATTTTTTTTTCTTGGTTGGTGGTTGAGACCCTGGGAGCTCTGAGGGTACTACTTAGTTCATATTGTTGTTAGTCCT
>NW_022196891.1:10954437-10965931 GCF_008632895.1 Mastomys coucha
ATAAATAAGGCTGCTATGAACATGGTGGAGCATGTGTCCTTGTTACATGTTGCAGTCTTTTTTGGGTAATTAATTAATTTATTTAATTTTTTACTTTTTCACTTGACATCAAGTTCATTGCGTCTACCCTCGTGGTCATTCCCCACCACACAATCCTTTCCTCATTCCCTGTTCCCCTTCTCCTCTAAGCTGTTTGGGACTCCCTTGAGTATCCACCACCTACTACATACACACCTTGGCATTTAAAGTCTCTGAGAGACTATCATACCTTATTAAACAAAGAGGAATAGTAAACCTCACCACGGAAGGACTAAATAATGCTTTGTTGACTCAAGTTTTCTTATTGTTAGTGGAAAGGAGACCAGAGATATCCAATAAATTGAATAATAGTTCAACCAATGTATTATAAGATTGTGATGACCCTAGAATGGAAACATACAATAGTTTTAAGATGAGGGACATAGTTATGTTTATGTATCTTCAGGGAATGAAAAAATGTTACCAACAGAACTTATAATAGTATATCATAAAAGGGAATACCCCTTGTCATATGAGACAAATATTTTTACAAAGCAAATACCATAAGTAATTCAATCTCCTGGACTGTCTCAGTTACATATTTCTCCAAAATATGCATATAAATCAACATCAAAGGGGCTAGCCAGAATGATCTATCACAAGGAGACTATGCAGACCACAAAGAGATTGGAAAACAAATGCTAAAGCTAGATTTTTTTTTTAGGAGTAATTACTTTTCTTGGGTCCTAAAAGGAAACATTTACCTCAATTAAGCAGAAAACCATTATAAATTGTCCATTTCCTTGGTCTCTTAAGTTATATTGTATATTTTTGGTTGGTTGAATGTTATGGTTTTATCATCTAGGGTGGTAGATTGCTATTGGTTATGATCAGCAAGGAAACAAAGTTTAAACCAGAGATTTCTCTCCTCTATTTCCCTTTTTCTCTTGTCTTTCCATTTTAATTTAATGATGGGGAAAAAAGAGAAAAGGAGGGAAATATAAAAAAAAATCTAATAAGTAGAATCTACAAGGACTGAAATATTTTACTTAGCATGGATTAATTTAGATTGATAGATATTTAAGGTTGTTTTTGTTTGACTATTTTTTAATACATTGTATATAAGCAGCTCATTGAAAATGCAAGGTAATGTTCTAATAGTTCTATGGTTCTCATAGTTATTTCAATTGTGTGTAGATTGCTAATATTAGAGAAAAAATAGAGAAAGAAGAATATGAAGTGATAATTTCTGGCTTCTTTGGAAACTCAGTTGTGTCACGTGTTATTTTGTTGGAAGCTGTTTTGTAAACAGGATGTTTTACTGAAACACATGTGTAAGAGAGTATTTTGCTGAAGCAGACACTTGAGAGGCCCTGTGATGCTTGGAAAGAGTATAAGTAGAACCCCAAAGACAGTGAAAGGATACTCTTGCTTTGTGACAACCTGCAATGCTTCACTTGACTTGCCTGATCTTTGCTGATCCTTGCTAGTCTTGAAGTCATAGAGACAAATTTACCAAAGGACTTCTCATGCTCCCCTGGTTGATGTTTGTGGCTTCCCCTGTGACATGCCAATTCAGAGTAGCCTTGCATTTTCTGCTAGATTGAAACACGGCTACATATTCTTGTTTGGTGTTTGCTATTGGACTAGGCTGTCAATACTGATTCAGCTTTGGTGTTTGCTATTGGACAGAACTGCTGGTATCTTGACAATGAAGAGTGATATCACTCTAAAGAAGAACTTATATATGTATACAAAGTCCTTTATCTATAAACCTTTATTCTCCTAACTCTCATAGGCTAGAAGATAGGTGTTCAAGAATACTAAATAAAGTAAGTTTGGAGAAAAATCTAATCTTACCCATGTATATTTGCAGGGACAAGCTCTCTCAATCTAGCCCAGAGCTTGCCAATGAGTTTTGCTATGTGTCCTATCTCTGCCTTCCAAAGCAAAAAATTACCAGTGGTGGGTCATGGTTTTTCAATATTTGCAGAATGTCTGATGATCCAAGCTTTTGTTCTAGCTTGGGAAGCTGAAGTTCTAATAATTAAGTCATTCTGCAAGCCCAAGATAAGAAAACAAAGCTGTGAAAAAGGAGTACTTGTGAGAACTAATAAATTAAAAGGGTTCCTTTCTCAGTTCACAAGATACCAGACTGAAAAAATGGAAATTTGTCCCTATGGAATGGAACCACTAATTTATGACAGCTTTAACATGAAATATATATTTTAACTATGATATATACTCTGGACTTGTGCCTTTTGTAATGTTTGGAATGTAGGGAATAAGTGTCTGTTATGACTCAAACATGCCATCATTGACTTATTTTTCCCCAAAATATAGCTAGCTCTTCATTGGATAGCATTGCCAACAAGCTTTAAATATCTTTAAAACATTCCTCAAGCTCTTCAAAGAAGGTGGTTTATTCTGTTAAGAAATAATGCCTCCATGTCCTACTCTTCCCCAATATGCTTACTACATCATTTTAGCAATGCTCACTCATTCTAGCTAATGCGTGTTCACAGCTAAGAAATGAATTGCAATACGGTTCATCAACTCACGTTCTTTTCCTTCGGGAAAGAGATGATATGACACTATGAAGTCTGAAAATTTTGGAATAATAATTAACCTACTTTGAAGCCGACATCAATACTGTACATGGTAATGATAGTATAATGAATAACATTGTCAGCATTACCAGATCTAGAACCACCTGTGGGACAATGTTCAGACAAACTTGTGAGAAATCACGCTTATAATACCCATGTCTGTGAGGTCTCACCTTTGATTAATTTTGGACAACGTAAAATTGAGAAGTACCAGTTCTTTAGCTTGGAATCCTGAACTAAATACAAAGGAAAAAGCTAGCCGACTACTTGTACTTATCCATTTCTGCTTCTTGATTGATACTATATCTGTGAGGGATTTTATGAATTCAGTTATCTGAAGAAGTAAAAGTTCCAGTGTACATGCTAGAATCTAGGTTCTTGCATTACATCAAGAGAAAAAAATGAGATGAACACAAAATTTCAACTCTTTGCTTCCTGTCTGCTCAGGCAATGATCAACTGCTGCAAACATCTGCATTCATGACTCCCTGCCACAAACCTGATACAATATATCCTCATAGTGTTCCAAAGTAGCATCTCTTTTAAGTTGTTTTTGTTACACTATTTTATCACAGGAATAGAGAAGATAGTATATCTGGTCATGTGTCTTGGCCTTTGACTTCCATGAGTAGGGCTCTCTCTCTCTTTCTCTCTCTCTTTCTCTCTCTCTTTCTCTCTCTCTTTCTCTCTTCCTCTTCTCCACAACAGACAAGTTTATCTGTATGCTTTTAACCCTCTAATTCTACTATGAAAACACGTGCCACGGTCTTTGATAAAGTTAACTTCTCAATCACAATCCTTGAAGTGCTTCTTTCCATAGTCTCCCATAATTTCTTGAAAAATTACAATTCTCAGATAACCATGAAATAAATTGTAGTTGGGGTCACCATAGCATGAGAAAGTATATAAAGGTGTTGCAGAATTAGAATGCTTGAGAGAAATTGTCTTTGAAGATATCTACCTTATTTGTTTAATAATTATTTACTTGTGTGTATATTTCTGTACAAGAACAAACACAGAGATTGTGTGTGTTGATTCTTTTCTTCTTCCATGTAACTCCAAGGACTGAACTCAGGTTTTCAGGCTTGCTTATGGTTGGCTTTACCTGCTTAGCCATGTCATCATCTCCACATTAATTTATAAGGTGTATTATCTCACAGGAAGTTGATCTCACTCTGTTCAAGTACAGTGATTGGCTGGTGAGTGAATTCCAAAGATCTACCTTTCTTCACCTTTCTAGTTTTGGGATTAAAGACACATTATCACTACATCTAGCTTTTATATGGGTGTTGGTATTGAACCCAAATCCCTATGCTTATGCCATGAACACTTTACCATTGGTGCCATCTTCCCACCCTTCCACTAGAAAGTTTGAAGAAGCTAAGACAACATGAACAAGAGTTCATACAAAAACAAGTATGCAAATGTTGAGACCTTTGCATTTTTCTTAATCAATTCTTTTTTGTTTCTTTGTTTTGTTTTTCAAGATAGAGTTTTACTGTGTAACTTTGGTTGTCCTGGAACTCACTCTGCAGGCCAGACTGGCCCTGAACTCAGAGATCCACCTGTACTCTACTTCTTGAGTATTGATATTAAAGTCCTGCAGCTCTTATCAATTCTTATGGCTCACTGGAACTTTATTCAATGAAGAAAATGAAGCTTTAAAACCTTAATTTATTCTTTAAAAAATACAAAATAATAAGTTTATAGTTTTAAAAGTAGAATCTAACCCCTGTGGAAATTTCCATTCAATTTCCAGGCATATTACACTTTAATTTTTTCACAGTGTCTCAAAAATCCATTATATTTTGAATCTTTAAAGCTTATGAACTACTGTGTGGTAAATCATAGTCTCTAGCCTGTAGTATTATTAAAAACTGGTCAAGTATGATTTAAAAATATGGAGCCTAGCTAGAGGAAAATGGGCCAGTGGGCATGTTCCCTTAGCAGCATGTTTAGACTTGGGTCTTTTGACTTTCTAACTTCCCAGCTATTGTATTTAAACACTCTTCATCTGCTTTGCTTTCCCATCATTACATATCGATCTGTTAGAACCTTGAAACAGCCATTGACCAAAAGCGCTCTCTCTCTCTCTCTCTCTCTCTCTCTCTCTCTCTCTCACACACACACACACTTCATTGTAGTTAAGAAAGGGTTCCTCTCTACAGAAAGACTAACAGAGTCAACTCTCTCTCTGTCTCTCTCTGTCTCTCTGTCTCTCTGTCTCTCTGTCTCTCTGTCTCTCTCTCTCTCTCTCTCTCTCACACACACACACACACACACATACACACACACACACACACACACACACACTTCATTGTAGTTAAGAAAGGGTTCCTTTCTACAGAAAGACTAACAGAGTCAACTAACCTGGACCCTTTGGACTTTCAGAATCTGAACTATCAACAAAAGAAAATACACTGCATGGATCTATGTCTCCCCGCACATTTATAAAAGATTTACAGCTTGGTCTTCATGAGGGTCCAGAAAAACTGGATCAGGGACTATCCCAAATGCTTTTACTTTTAAATGGGATATGTTCTTCTAGCTGTGAGACCTTGTTCCTCATCAGAGGGAGAAGAAATACCTAGCCTTGCAGGTACTTGAAGTGGCAGGGTATGGGGTTGCCCAAGGGTAGACCCACCTGTTAAGAGGAGATGGAGAAGGGGGTAGAGGAAGACTGGGGGAAGGGGTGACTGAGAGGGGGAAATGAGTGGTGTGTAAAGTGAATAAATAAAAAAATAAAATAAAATTTTCAAAAAGAGAAGGGCTTCCTTTGACATTACGTTTAATATAGCATTTCAGTATCCAAAGCTTTTATCTACCTATATCTGGTGAGATTAAATTTAACAAGTAGCAGATGAAGTGACACAGATTAAAGTAATTAATGAAGACTTTTCTGCTCACTAATGGGGTAAATCAGGCACATGTGATCAGCTTCCATTAAGAATCTGTGTTGAGTCATTAGAATGTATGTCCAAGTCTACCATCATGCTTGGGCACCTGCGAAAATTCCCCTCACTATAACAAAACTTTAATAGCTGCATTTTTCTACTTCTCTGTGCCTAGATGCTGAGTGGCTCAAATTTCTTAACTAAGTATTAGTGTCAGATAAACTTCAGGGTTCTCCTTGCAGGAAGAGCTGTTAATTTCTTTAAAATGTTAAACTGAATGTCATTAACATGAGTTGCCTCAGGAATTAGTCTTATGAAATTAAAAGCAGAGGATTCATCTTTGGCACCAAATGGTACTCTGTTGAAAGCCTTTCTCCTTTTCTTACTTTCATTGACAACAGGCTCGCTTCAGTCCTGAGTGTGTGGTTCATGTAGCCAACCAGCACTGAGGTTTATGGGAAGCCAGCAAATCCTGGGAATAGTAGACATTTGTACTTCAGTGACTATTGTCAGAATCATCAACCAGAACTCTATTATTTGTAAATAATAGCAGCCAGGCACACAGTTCTTTAAACTGAGTTTCAGATCATGTGCTCAATGATGTAATTACTCATCACTCTATTGAGGTTCTTTTATTTGCAGGCCACGCCTCACATAGCAAACTCATCAGTTAAAATGCTCAGCCTCATTATAGCTAATGGTTATTATCTGAGTTGTAAGTGTGTGCCATTGTGTGTCTCTATTTATGTGTGTCTCTCTCTGTGTGTGTTCATGCATGTGACATGCAGAGGGCAGAGAACAACCTTCAGTGCTATTTAGCAGCCATTTTACTCTTTGTTTGAGATAGGGTCTCTCACTTGCCTAGAATTCTGTCAAATAGGTAAGGCTAAATGGTCTATGACTTTGAAGTGATTACTTATCGGTGAACTATGTGCTTAGAAAATCCAAAATGAAGTCAGTGAAATCATTGACTCAATATCAGTATGAAAGAATAATTTAATACTGATACTGCCACAAACAACTAGATAGTAGTGCTCAAATAGAGATATTATATCATACCATGAGGTAACTCTATAAATAAATCTAGAATAGATTTTAAGGCATTAAATATAAAATTAATATTATAAACTGAAAAATAGAAATATTTTGACAGAGGGAACAAGTAAATTTCCTTTCATGTTAAGAAAGAAAATGTCAACAAAACAAAGCTGTGGCTATTCCTAAATTAACCTTCTAATTTACTGTAATATCTGTTAAAACTAACTGGCAGTTTTTAGTGAAATATTTGAATGTGAAGCCAAAGTATATATTGATGTTTAAAGGAAGAGTAAAAAAAAATACTTAAACAATTACAGAGTGCATAGTTTGTAGGTTGAGATTTATGAAGGTGCTGCATAAGAAAGACATGGAGATAATAAAAAAACACAAACAAAAAATAATAAAGGGGTAAGAAGGGACTCAAAAATAAATTAAATAAAGTAAGTATCAACAGGGTAAAATGAGTCTTAAGTTCTCTTTTTCATCATTCATTGAATTCATCTTTAGGTAGACCGTAGATCTTACATTAAAAATAAATTAAGTATTATATGAATTGAAGCACTTTTCTAAATTTAGGTAAGCAAGTGTGTTAATCAGTGTGATGGTTTGTTTTATATGTTGAGATGACATAATGTATGCTCACTCAGGAAGAAGTCTCAATTAGAAATAATATACATTGTCTTCGTCTGTAAGCATGCCAGAGATGGTTTTCCTTAATTGGTAAGAAGGTGCACACTGGTGTGAGCAGTGTGTGGTATAGTCTAGGCCCTAGAATTAATGAAAACAAGAGAGCAAAATGAGCAATAGTACGGATGCATTAGTTCATGACTCTCTGCTCTTTACTGTGAGTTTGCTGTGATGTGGTGCTTCAGTTCTCTTTCAAGGCACACAAATAGGGGTTGACTTCTTCAGACTGAGCACCGTTTTCCCCAGTTTCCATCTTCTCCTCTACAATCCTTTAAATTAATAAATCTATTGGTGAAGGCAGAGTTCTCAAGCTGTAATAAGTTCCCAGATCTTCAAATCTAAATATTGCTGCCTGGGGGTACTGAGACTTTTACAAATAAGCCTCCAAGGGACACTTCATACCCAAATCGGAAGAGTCTACTCTTTACCAGTTCATAAAAACTGTAACATAAAGAAAACCCAAACCATAAAGCGTTGATGTGCACTTGAGTATGAGCAAGCAAGGATAGTCAAGAAGAGACAATTAGTCTAGATCTTTATAATCTGAAGCAAGCACCCATGAATCACCTGGTGACAGTCAGTTGGCAGCTGGCAACAAGAACTAAATGTGAGACTTTTGTTTATTGATCTCAGGAATCTGCACTGCAACTAGTTCCCATTAACCGCAAGGACACCAGTTAGCCTCACAAGCCTCGTAGTTATCACTGCCTTCATGTCATCCTTCTGGAATTGAAGGAAACTTTACTTTTCTAATTGAAAGTTATTCTTTTTGAATTGCAGTCACTATGGATACACATCTGAGAAGAATATACTCATGACAACTAACTATGAAGTGAAAATTTTCACGAGACCTGAGGAAATAGTAGAACACTGACATAAGATATTGAGAGTTTTCTCGAGCATTCTGGCTTGAGTGAATTTATATCCAATGTAAATGGATTCTATTCTTAGTGCCACAATATAAAAATTCCTCTGTGGTATTTGACTAGCAAACAGAGACACCATGAATTTTTAAATCTTACCACTTCGTGAATGGAAACATTTTTCTTTGTTCTTTTAGATAAGGTGTCATAGTGACCATGCTAGCCTAGGACAGTCTATGCAGCTGAAGATGACCTTCCACTTCGGATCTATCTGCTATTGCCTCCTGATTTTGGAAATTACAGCTATGTACCATCTTGCCCCATTTTTGGTGCTAGGGACAGAATCCAGGAAGGGGTTTGTGTGTGGTAGGCAAGTACCCTAGGCAAGTACTTTACCCACTATGCCACACCATCACATTCTAAAAATTATAACTTAAAATAACTTAAGTATTATCATCTTAAATCAGAGTGACAACTTGTACTTGGGTCATTAATTTTTTTCCAAATGTGGAACAACAAAAATAAAAGTCTCATTAAGACATTGTTGGTCACTTGATTATGCTAAAGGTGTGGTTACTTCATGTTCTTACAGGCAAAAGCAGTAATGAGTACTTTTGGATTTTGACATTTTGAAAACAAAGATGATTTTGACCTTGGAAGTATTGTAAAGCATATTTTTGGATACATTCTTACTCAGAATATTGAAATTCACTATAGGTATTGACCATCCAAATGCATGGCAGACTATTTATTATGCTTTTCCTAACAAAAATATTCTAAATATCTGAATTCGTCATACTTTCTTGATTCACTTTTAAATTGTCTATTTAGAAATATACTCTAACTAAACCATTGAAAGATCTGTACAACAAAAACTTCAAGTCTCTAAAGAAAGAAATTGAAGAAGACCTGAGAAGACGGAAAAAACTTCCATGCTCATGGATCAAACAGGATTAAAACAGTAAAAATCTTACAAAAAGCAAATTACTGATCCAATGCAATTGCCATCAAAATTCCAATTCAATTCTTCACAAGGATAGAAGGAACAATTCTCAAATTCATCTGGAATAACAAAAAACCCAGGTTGAGGAATCAGGCTACCCACCCATCTCCAAAATTTTAACCCAGAATGGTTCCCATCTAAAGGAAATGCACGGTCAAAGAGTGGAACAGAGACCCTAGGAAAGGCATCCAAAGAGTGTCCCACTTAGGGATCCACCCCATCTTCAGACACCAAACCCAGACACTACTGTTGCTACCAATACGTGCTTGCTGACAGGAGCCTAGTATAGCTATTCCCTGAGAGGATCTGCCAGAGCCTGATGTGGATACAGATGTGGATGATTGCAGTCAATCATTAGACTGAGCAATGGGACTCTGATGAAAGAGTTGGGGGAAGGTCTGGAGGAGCTAAAGAGGATTGCAAACCCAGGAAGAAAAACATTATCAACTAACCAGACGCTCCAGAGCTCCCACGGATTAAACCACCTACCAAAGAGGACAGATGGAAGAACCCATGGTACTAGCTTCATTGTAACAGTGGATTGCCTTATCAGTGGGAGGGGAGGCCCTTTGTCCTGTGGAATCTCAGTGCCCCAGCATAGGGGGTTGCTAGGACAGTGAGGCAAGAGTGAGTAGGGTATGGCAGAGTACTCTCAGAGAGGCAGAAGGAGAGGAGATAGAATAAGAGGGTTGTAGTGGAGAAACCAGGAAGGGGAACATTTGAAATGTAAATAAAATAACTGATAGAAAAGAAACATAATATACATCTATATACTAGTATAATTTCTTTTCAAAGGACTCAGGTAGTATTCTTTGTGTGTAGGTATAAAAATCAGTATGGAATGGGTAATCCTAGTTTTAATCATTTTAAGAAGAAATTATTCTAGGAATAAGATGGGATGTATCCCTAGGTAGGAGAAGGATGGAAAGATGCCATGGGGTAGGAGTGAAAATGGAAGGAGTTGTTTATATTGTAAATTTTGTACCATGACAGGCACTAGCTCCGTTTGCAGTGAGGCCAATACTGGATACTCAGTATCAGGTAGCATTTGCTAAGCTTTGTGTGATGACTTTCCTTAGGCAACATGACCAAACATATATCCACTCCAAGGCAAAGAAAGACAGGTCAAAATAAGGTTACCACCAATGTCCATCTAGTGATATATTGGATCTCCTTAGAGAAATGTGGGTCATAGTTGACTTGTATGTGTAGGGCTAACTCAAAAATAGCTTTATTACCAAAGCTCATCTAAGCAAGGCTTATGAGTGACAAAAGAAGAAACATTGGAGCTCTTTGTGTGACTGGAAGGCAGCTCAAGAAATTGGAAAAATCTCTGCTTAGCATTTTTTATTGATTGTATAATCAATTTTTAGATTGATTGTATAATCTAGTGGAGTGGCCTATACATATAGTTAGCTTCAGAGGCTTCCTTGGATTGGTCAATTCTTTATGTCTCGAGTCTCAAGGATCCTACCTTTATAACTTCCAGAGCATTAATGTCCCTTGCATCAGAACAGTCAGTTACAGTTCATAGGAAATTGCTACACAGCACTGATGTCCGGATTTTTCTACTATTTCTTTAGAGCCTTGTCTATAGTACTGATCAGTTAGACATTTGATAATAAAATCATCATTCTTGATGTTCATTCTTGTAAATATTTTCCTGACAGCTCTTCATGAACCAATATCATGATACTCTCCCTTCATGCTTTCTTAGGGCAAGTGACACATCCTTTGTTGATGCTTAAAAATGTGTGCATATCATACTAGTCTTGAGCATTCTTATCTCACACATGCTAGATGATCGTTTGTTTAATTTTAATGTTGACAAAACTTATAATCACTTGGAAAGAAAATCTCAGTGAAGAGTTGATTATCTAGATCTGTTCGGCCAGAGGGCATATGAATGGGATATTATCTTGACTGTCTTAATCGTTATGGGAAGGGATGGCCTAAAGGTAGATGATTTACACTGGGTAGTGTGAACAGTATACGGAGCACTAGGTATGTAGGCATCCATTCTCTCCCTCTTTGTTATTGATTGACAATGTTTTCAGTGGTTTCATGTCCATGTCTTGACTTTGCTGCAGTGATGGACTGTAACATAAAATTGTAGGTAAATTAATTCTTTCACCTCCGTGTAACTTTTTGTCAAGAGGATTATGTCAAAGCAACAGGAATGAAGCTAGAACAAAACTATTTAGGACCATCCTTGCACAATTCTTTGATGAAACTCTACTGATTGTTTCATTGGGCTTTCAGATCAATTCATTATTTATAGATTAAGTCAGTTTTTCTACTTCTGTCACTTCTGTCCTACCAACATTCTGTGTTTCTCTCTCTGTCTCTGTCTCTCTCTCTCTCTCTCTTCTCTCTCTCTCTC
>NW_022196891.1:10965941-10979074 GCF_008632895.1 Mastomys coucha
TCTCTCTCTCTCTCTCTCTCTCTCTCTCTCTCTCTCTCTCTGCTTTCCTGTCCTCTCATTCCCCTACACTGGGGCATGGAAATTCCCAGGACCAAGGGCTTCTCTTCTCATTGATGTCCGATAAGGCCATCCTCTGCTAAATATATGGCTGGAGCCATGAGTCTCTTCCTGTGTACACTATTTTGAAGTGCTTGCCCATGATGCTTGTTTGCATCTTCTTATCATACATGTGCTTGGCCACTCATGCATTATTTCTATCTTTTATCATACCTGAATGAAGAAGGTCTGCTGAGTTGCAGAGACATTTTTGACCAAATCAGATCAGTCCCAGTGTCATATTCAGTTAGTGTTTCATGACCAGGTGTTCTGTGTATACCAGGGCTTAATGCCATAAGCTGAATATGTTGGGTGTATAATTATTCACTATCAGTCATGCAGAATTTCTCTAGAAGGTTGCACACTTGGGTTAAAAATTTCCCATTGATATATACCTGAAAATGTAGAAAACATCCTACCTACCACTGACCCCTTAATGGAAGGTCATAGTAAGTCCCATTGTATAAATCATAATATGAGTATTACTCCATATGAGATGTGAACTAGAGCTACAATTAATTTTTGAATAATAGCATATTTGTGACATTGAATCATGTGCTTATTATCCAACATTAATGAGTGTTGAATTTATCTCAAAATTTTCTTTTGAAAGCCTTCTAATATATTTGTTGTGATCTAAAGAAAAATTCATAGTTTCAGTCAATATCCCTCATGTCATGCAAATAATTGTCTTCTTTCTTATACTTAATCTAAGTTAAAGAATTGTTTTATATTATTGGTACATTTCCTTAAAAATATGTATGTATTAAGTCAATTTTCCTTCATTTATTAATTTTATATAAGTAGACCTGGTGGTACATGCATGGAGTCTCAGAACTCAGTATACCAAGGATTAAGGATAACAAATATAAGGCTAACATTTTTATGTGAGTTTGGCAGATTAAATTCAGGTCCTCACATTTACAAGTCAAGCACTTTACTGACAGAGCCATCCTTATAGCCCTAAATCCAGTACATAGTAGAATTCTTTAACATCTCTCTATTTCTGAGGAGCTATAAGTTTGCATGAGTCTGACAGCTACATTGTTCAGGGACAATGTGGTTGGTCAGGTTGTCTGTGAGAAGAAATGATTTCTGTGAGTATAAAAAGGTGATTTCAGTTTAGTATACCAATAGTATTCTATCCTTTGACTGACCTTGAGCTATCCTAGGTAAATGTTTTCACCCATTTAGGTCAATACTGAAATTTAAGAGCGAGTACTGCAGCTGAAAATAAATAGCACCTATTGTGTAAAGCTGTCCCTTCACTTTCAAAGTTTTTTTCAAGGGAACTATGGAGTTCCAAGGCAATCACGTGTGAACTGAATGGGGATGGACAATCTTCAATTTATGAGGAACTCTGAGGACATCTCTCAAGAGATAAAAATTTAGATGTGTGTAGTACAGGATTCAAATTTCTGAAGTCCTGAGCATGGTGGCTTATGATTGCTATCCCAACATGAGGATGTTGGATTTTGCCTCATGCTTGCTATTCCAGTATTGAGAACTCAGAGGCAGGATGATAAGGGATTTGTCCAGAAGCTAGGTTATATTATAATCTGTGCCTCAAAAAGACACTTTCTTATATATAATTTTATTTCTAAGTTTTAGAATCACACATGTAGATTCTATAAAATTAAATCCTCTGCATTTCACAAATTCTTTATCTGTAGCTCTGGCTCCATATTTTTATAGTATTACAAAGGTGTAATATAGTAATTGATAATCTTTATGCTCTAGTATCAAAACTATGAAAGATATAGAAAAAAAATAAGCTATTACAGATGGAATGTCTATTAAAACACATATAATATAGTCAATGACATAATATCCAGCACTATTTTAGCAATTTCACACTCAAATTTTATATATAAATTTATTAATAATCATAACAATGCCAGATTTTAATGTCTCATGCATGTTTTCATAAATATTATGTTGTAAAATATGCACCACATTGTTGAATACTCAACATTAATGAAACAAAGCCAGGTAACATTCTATTTTATCAACCTCTCTAAGACAGAACATTAATGTCATAAATATTATCTTTGTCTATTTTGCATAAGAGACCTTTGAGCAATCAATTTGGTGTGTCCATGGTTCATAGCTGGCCACAGAATATAAGGCAAGTAATTAGGAAGTTCACATTATTTTATTCTCTTAACAACATAGATTTGAGGTCATTGTATAAATGAATATATTCTTTATGTAAAGACTATTAAACCTTGCCTTTACTAGGGATATATAGTTTGCAAATTATTTTTAGACATATTCTATTTCTAGGTAATGAGAGTTGAACTCAAACTGTCCCAGTAAGAGGTAGCTTCATAAAAATTGTTTGATTTTTGCATCAGTGGTTTACAAAAATATTCAGTATTCTCCTGATTTCCTTAATTAGAAGAAAAGCAACAGGGAGTTTTTGAAGGTACTCAGTGTGTAGATGCTGAGACTTATACACTTCTAGTTTGTTCTACAAACAGCCTGTGATGTTGGGAAGTATATTAACTTTATCAAATTCTAGTTTTCTTCTTCTAAAGATAATCTAGAAGATTGATTATTCAAGAGCATTAAAAAGATTTAATATCTAAGTATACAAGTATATTTTAACTATATCCTATAAAACGTATGTGGTTACTTTCTCTTACTTTAAACTCTTATCTTCTTTAATAACTACAGTTTAATTACATATGGATATACACTGCTGAAATTTAAAGTCCTGGGGGAGAAAAACGACTTTGAGTTCTGGAAGTATGTCTAAATTAATCAAGGATTATAGTTAGTGATGTCTGACATGTCTGGTTCTTTAAAAAAAAGCCATTTGTATCATATATGAATTACACATAAAGGATTTCATTATATATTCAAACATGTATATTCTATATTTTAACCATACTCAGCCTCTTCTCATTTCCCCCCTACTGCAGCTAAATCCCTTGATCTTTCGAACTCTGGCATTTCTACTTCCATTTCTTTTTATATCCCCTTTTAATAATACAATAAGTTTTCTTAGAGTTTCTTACAGAAACACAGGCATCTTAACATTAACTACTCCACTGGCAAACATGTTTCTCCACTAGTAACTGTTAGTTACTAATAATATATATCCTCCAGAAAGTGGGCAGCCTTGATAATTCACCTCCCTCAGTGATGCTCATGAGTCCAGTCTTATGCAGATATTATTCATGTAACCACAATTGTTAGAAGTATAAGAGTTACCATGGCCATATCACATACTGTCTGGAAGACATTGCACCTTCTCCTAGCTATTAGATTCTTTTACCCTTGTTCTATTACGTTTCCTGAGTCTGTGAAGGAGTCAGATAGATGTCTCATTTACAACTGAAAATTCAGTGATTATTTTTCTTGTACTTTGTAAGTCTGGATCTTGTCATGGCTGTAATTTAGTCTCTAAATTGATGTCTACAGATAGCAGTGACAAGCTTCATAAAAAGTTGCTTCTCAAGACAGTTATCTGTGGGGACGATATCTGCCTAGGGCCAAGGGAGAAATGGAGACAATAATATTCCTTCCCAGTGTGAGAGCAGAGTTTTGGTTCTGACTGGATAAAAATCTATTTAAGCAGAATATTACTGGAGTCATTCCCCAGCTACAAGGCTAGTGTCACAGGAATACACCTGACAGGATGAAAGGGCAGCCTCACCATTCTTCTGGTTCTCATTCTCACCAAACACACCATTCTTCTGCTCACTAAGAGATTATTTCTTCCAGGGATTTTAAAAAATAAATAAATGCAATCTTTAAATTCCATTGTTCAATTTTCTGGATCAAGAAGTATCTAGGGAATTAACAGTTCATATTTCTCCATGTCTGAAATTCCAGAGACACTTAGATCACAAGTAAACTCATGTGACCACTAGATTAATCCCTTGATAGATTCATACTATGGTGGCAAGATAGAATCCAATGGACAACAATGGTCACTACGGGGGTTGGGGGGGATCATGTCCTTGATGCCTTTTGTCTTTCCTCAAAATATTCCTGAAGCCCTTATTCTTTGCTTCCTGGCTACGATGTTATGAACTACCCCTTTCCTCCATTACTTCATTCTCAAAGTGGATTGGGTGCTCTGACACAATCAGCCACAGTAAATCCTGTTTCCTTTAGGCACTTCTCACAAATGTCTAAACACTGAGTCTCTATGGCATAACAGAGGATTGATATTTTGTAATGGGATATTAGTTTCTGGAAATAACATTACCAATGCCTTAAATAGATTGTCTTCTTAACGGGGCCTGGAATCACTTAGAAAAAACTTTCTCCACATGTTTGTGAGGTATCTTCTATACTGACTGAATTGTGATAACAGGGTCCATCCTAAATGTATATGGTGTTATTTCCTGGGATGTGGTTCTCAACTGAATAAAAAGAAGAAAGGAAACTCAATAAATGAAGGTAGAAAGAGAACTGAATTAAACAAAATAAGATAATTAAATAAAAAAAATCTTCCTAGTTGAGAAAGGGGCATAGATGGCTGCTGACCACTTCTGTCCTTATTCTTGTCCTTCTATTTCTTTATATAGACACATCTGCTTGGTCCACAAATAATTATTTTAACTCTGCCTAAAAAAATTTTAGAGAACTGAGAGAGAGCTCAGGTAACATTTTCCATTTGCTAGATTATTTGACTTGGCACTCTTGTGCCTATTCCCATAACAGCAAATATGTGGTAATTAAAAATTAAATGTGCTGCATTATTACAAGGCTGTTGTAATTACACTGCATTGAAAACTGCTTACCTGAAAGAAGGATTAATAACTCTTCTGCTGGAGAGCTGTGTGAGATTTGTGGTGTGCACATCTCTCACCACGTTCTAAACCATCAACTTTGATTTTCCACTTATGGGGTTTATGCATGTAGTTTATGCATGAATTGTCTTTGTAAATGAGACATGATTTTTCTTTACATTTATTCAACAACCTTTTCTCATTTCCACTGAGTGGAAATGAATGTTTGTGAATGACAATATCTTCTGTGCGTTTGAATTTGCTGGACAAATTTCAAATAATCTCCCAGTTCTAAAAACTAAGATGATTCTTTTTTATTTTGACTTAAAAGTAGCATACTTAGAAGTGATTTCTCCTTTTTTAATAATATATAATATAAGTTTCAAAGAAGTGCCATGGGCATAGCAGTTAGATATAACAGTGCATATCATGGAGTAACAAACCGAAAAAAAAAAAATTTAAATTCTCAGTACCTTAACTCTTGCATATATAAAGTTAGGGTAAAGTAGTTTTTAATCCAACAGCATACAATTAGAACACTGGAGATGCATGAAGCAAGGAAAAGGTAGGACAAAAAATTTTAAGTATTTCAGTTAGCTTTTCTGTTGTGATAAAACACTGATATAGAACAAGTTTGGTAAGGAAAGGATTTATTTCAGCTTATACTTCCAGGACATAGACAATAAGAGAGAGAAATCAGGGTGGTAACTGAAGCAGAAACCATGGAAAAATGGTGCTGGCTGGTGAACACTCAGTTTGTTTTCTTATACAGTCAATGCCCACATGTCCAGGACCTGGTTCAGCCCACAATGGGCTGGGCTTCTCACATCAGTCTTGATTGATATGAGAATATATCTCACAGGTGTGTCTATAGACTAATTCTTCAAGACTGATTACCTCTTTCCAGGGGGGATAAAGTCAACTTGATAATAAATGTTAACCAGCTCACAAAAGGAATAAATATGAAACCTTGGTGAAAAGACTGTGGAGACTAGATGATAATCCTGTGTACCAATAAAGGTAAAGTGGCAATTTACTTGTAATAACAAATTGTTACTAATGATCAGAAAATGTGCTGGGATCCTCTTCAGAAGGTGTGTACAGATGCATGCATGTGTGGCTACACAGTCCTAGTCAATGTGCACATATTGAGGGAACATAGCAATGGCCTTGCCACTTTTACTTTTAGTTTTAAGTTTTAAGTTTTTAATTAGACAAGATTTGTTACTTACTTGGAACTTGCTAAGCAGAATAGGCATGCTAGTGAGCCCTGGGCATCTGCCTTCCTGCACTGGAATTACAAGTGTATGTCATCACACTTGATATTAGTTTAGGTGAGTTCTGATGTTTCAGTCTTTGTACTTGAATGACAGCAAATTACTGATACACTTATTATTATAGAGCAATATATATTTTACTTTGTATCTTTCTTTCCTCCAAAATGTTCTTTTGCCCATACTTTGACCTAGTCTTAAGTTTCTGGAAGAGTAACATGTCTACATGCTGTTTCAGCCATGAAATCCTGTTGACTATTATGAAGACAGCTAAAGTAAGCACAACAAAATTTGATTCTGGACCTACAACATTCTAATTCCATGTAATTCAGGGCACTGAAATTAATTAATCAGCCCTGTAGAATCCGTAATAAAGGCAAGCTATTTTCCCTTGGAAAATTTAGCTCACAAAATTTAGTCAAAGTAATCATTTCTGATGTCAAATGTGTAAAGCATTTTTAAAGTTTTTAACAAACACCACATTATCCTAGACTATGAATAGTTTCAAGCATTAACTACATTAACTCAGAGCAGACCTCATGAGTTTAGGTGCTGAGGCCCACAGGGCTGCTCTATTTCTGATGCAAATTTGAGATAGTGAGTTCCCAGTTTACTACAGTTTGGTCAAATGCCAAGCTTTTATGTCTCATTCAACAAGATTTATAATCTGATGAAATGGCTCAAAGAAAATTAGAGAAGCACTCCCTGATACGTACGTGATTTTCTTCACTACGTTTTCCAAAATTCATCATTAGGGTTTTACAATGGCACCACTTCATAATCTTGATTGACTAAATCATTAACCAATATTGATTTATTCAGTCTTCCTCCTTCTCATCTCCAAATTTAGGCACATGTGGATGGTTCCAATTATCTAATCACAATTGTTTCCTTTAAGCAGACAGCCATTTCACCCACTGTTGCTTTACTAATATAAACCTCTCACCATAAACACAGGTATGATTAAATTATGGGATTATAATCAACTACAGATGATCTGCTTATTTTCATAGTCTGGATACTATATGTGTGATTAAAATGATCACTTTTATATTACCTATAATCACCTATGAATATTTTTTGGGTGGGACAAATTGAGGAGGAAAGATTTATCATAATGTGAGTGGCAATACTACATAACTGTACAAAAGGAGAAATATAGTTTAGTACCAGCCTATATTGGACTGTGAGAAGCAGTCTGTCTTTTTGGTTGAGTGAGGCTTACTGCAGCGACCAAGTAAATAATTCTACAAGGGATGGAATAGTAAGCCACGCCACAGACATAAGGCTGCTGACACCACTAGCCTTCACTCCATTATCCTGTGGCTAGACGGTACCTCAAGCTCCCAATATTCTTGCTGGACTCCAGCCCCAGTCAATGGTCCACAGCTAGGTATGCTCTGCCCCTGGGAAACAGAAAGGTAACACAACCCATTATAAAAGGAGCTACTTGACCCCTCCTCTCTTTCTCAACCTCTTAGTTTCTTTTCTTTACTCTCACCTCTTGTTCCCTCTCTCCCCTTCCCCCTCTCTCCACATGGCCATGGCCAGGCTCTACTTTTATATTCTCTCTCTCTCTCTCTCTCTCTCTCTCTCTCTCTCTCTCTCTCTCTCTCTCTCTCTCTCTCTCTCTCTCTCTCTCTTTCCCTCCCTCCCTCTCTCTCCCTCTCTCTCTGTCTCTGTCTCTGTCTCTCTCTCTCTCTCTCTCTCTCTGTGTGTGTGTGTGTGTGTGTGTGTCCTGGGGCAATGGATGCCAGCTCCAGCAGCAAGACCAAGACCGAACCAAGGACATGCCTCATGTCCACGAGAGAACCACCAGATGCCACTTCCCCTGCTCCCACCCTTTTCTTCTTTCAGCCCGGGGCCACTCCCACCTTGGAGCCCCGACCTGTTCTCAGCTCTTCACTCCTGCAATGCCAAGGAGCTAGAATCTGTCTTCCTCAGTGAGACCCAGGGACCCCTGAGGTTGCCCCCTTTCCCCCCTTTCCACTGCCTGCGGGCTGGGATAATAGCTCAGGACAGCCAGATGCCCACCTGGGCAGTGTGGAGAGTGAGGGTAGCCTCCCTTGTCTGACTACCCAGAGAACCGGAGGTCTGGTGGGACTCTGGTTACCCACCCGTTTATTCCCCCACCAACCCAATGGCAGTGCCCGACAAGCATACATATTTTTGTCTGATTTCTGATTGTGGATAGTGTGACAAGCTGGCTCAAGTCCTGCACAATGCATCACAATGCATGCACAATGTGCTGGCCTATGCACTCAAACCGTGAGCCCCCCAAATCCTTCTTCGATTCCTCTTTGTTGGGTGTTTCATTGTAGCCAAGGAGAAACTTACCTAATACATTAAGATTTCAAGAACCAGGAATAAACACTGAGATTGTGGTTTCATAGAGTGTTCTTCTAATTCAGGATGTTTCAGGAGTGTTAGAAGCCATGTTCTGAGAATTGCAGGTAGAAAGAAACAAGTTCTCTGTTCATCATAATTATGTAATAACATATATGTGGATGAATAAATCTGAAATAAGCATACAATATTTATAGGATAAAATTATTACATATAAATCACTAATGGAATGTCATTAGTTTGAATGACAACCTTTTATCTAAGTTATTTCAGCAGAATGTGGCACATTTGGAAATCAGGAACAAAGGGATGACTCCAAAATTCTATTTAAGATAATTAGTGAGACAGAAAGGAAATGCTTAAAGGCATTGACATATTCTGAGATGTTATGGGATAACACAGTTGAAAACATTTGTGAGAAGTTCAATTTCTGTGGAAACATAAAATATGTAAAGAAAAAAAGTCAATAAAACAAAGTCCACGATGTAATTGAAGTGTTTAGTCTGACCAGTAAAAGGTGGATATCTGCCTAGTGGAGAAAGTAAATCTTCATTTCTCTCAATGTCTAAATAGAAATGCAGAACACTTGAGTACTTTAATAATCACAAGACTGAAAAATAACATGTAAGAGGAAGTCTGTGAGGCATAGTTACATTGACCATGAATACTTACCAGATACCCAAATTTAAAAAAAGAAACTTCAAGAACGAAGAATTAGCAGATGTTACTTTATTTGCACATGTGTATACATGCACTTGTGCCTTTGGATGAAGTGTCATAGTTTTCTTCCATGTTGTTTTGTTAAAGATAATGAATAAAAACAATTTGTGCAAGAACAGGTCTATTTCACCTTACACTTTACAGCCCATCATTGAGGGAACGATGAACAGAAATCCAAGGCTGACAGCTGAAGGCAGAATCTAAAGCAGGGACCACAAAAGATTGCTGCTTTTCTTATACATTTTCTTATCCAATTGAAGAGTTGCTAGCTTGTTCAGCTGCTTTTCCTATACAGCCCGGGACTATCTACCTAGGGGAGGGACGGGCCATTGGGACTGAGTGATTATGCATAAGTTAGCAAGCAAAAATGCTCTGGAGACATGCTCACAGGACAATCTGAGACAGACATTTTTTTCAGTTAAATCCCTTCTTTATGAGTATGTAAAGTTGGCATGCTAATGTGAATATGTGGACATGAGGCGATCAGGTGGATATCAGGAGTTTCCTATACTGACTTTGAACATCATATTTTTAGACAGTCTTTCTCACAGAACTGGGAACTCAACAATTTGGCAAGACTACCTGGACAGTAAGCTCCAGGGAGCTACCTGTCTCTAACTCCCCAGTCCAAGGATTACGGGCATGAGCCATCATTTTATATGGGTGCTGGGAGTGCAAACGTAGGCCCTCATGGTTGTGAGGCAGGCACATTTCAGAAAAAGTCCTCTTCCCAGTCCAGTGTTTGTGGACTTTATCATAAAGTATATATGTTTTCTTTGAAAAGGAAAAGACAAGTGATAGTATTAAACATAAGAAGGAGACTCTTTCTAAAAGTAAACCAACGAAGAATTAATATCTTGAATACAAGTTCTACACATCAAGACACAAAGGAACCCAGAAAGCAATCTTCATTGTCTGGCACTATGTGAACACACATCTATTGTCACTGTTAATGAATCCAGTTATGAACTTATAGATTTTAGGATATTATTTGAGAAAACAGAAGCCTGAACACCACTGAATTTAATCAGACTGTAGAATCCAAATGAAAAGGATAGGAAGAAAAAAAAAGGAAAAAAGGTAGCCATACAAAGAGGTTATGCAAGTGTATGTGTGCATGTGTGTGTATGTGTGTATGTATATGTGTGCTTGTGTGTTTTTGTATACATGTCTAGATGTGTGGGTGTCATGTGTAGGCATGCATTTGTGTGTATTATGTATACTTGTTAATGGGTTTTAATTGTGTGTATTTGGATATGTACATGTATATGTGATTGCATTTGTGTACACACACACACATACATGTATATTCATATATACATATATAACCAGTGCCTTCTGGTTCTCAGTCTCTTAGGCACCAAGGCACTGGGGGGAGCCACGGAAGTGCTGAGAACAGAGTTGTTTGGGGCCTGCGGGCTGGATCTAGCCAGGGGCCAAGGGAAAAAAGAGGAGATCTCCAACTGGTCTCACAGGGTGACTGGGGAGGGGGTGCCCTTGGCTTATCCATTGGGCTGCTGGTTTGGTTTGATGGTCATGGCTGGTGGCACAAGGAGTCCTTCTATGGGAGATTAGACAGCAACTCATTAGGCAAAAGCCTACTCCATGGCTTTCCATGGTGGATCCTGATGAAAAGATGCAGTTTGTCACTTTAAGACATTCATTATTATGGCAGAAAGTGAATGAGTAAAATTGTATCCCACATCTCAGGGTGGGCCTGGGGTTAAATATCTTTTGCAGGGAAGATTGTCTGGGAAGAAGAGTTTATTGGCTAATCCTCCAGGACTTCAGATGCCTCATTAAAATGGAGATCTGTCTTGAGGCTACATGATCAGGTCCTCCACCTGTGGAAGGTTGGGGGCATTGCCCTTATGTGACTGATGCCCATAAATCTATGGTGGGTTATAGCTATGTGACAGGAGCTGGGTGCCCAGGAGTAGGGCGAAATGTCTTCCGTCCATTCGGGGTCACTGGGATTTCTAGCCTTTGCTCAACCAGGAACCAGGCTGCCTTTCAAGGTCCTTTCAAGGTATGTATATTTGTGTGTTTGTATTTATGTACTTGTATGTGTGTATATACATGCATGTGTGTAAAAACCTGTGTGAATAAACATGAATACTGCAGGCTTGGAGAGTGGCTTGGAGAGATTCCTCTATGTTGTCTATTATCCAGCCCTTCTATCCTTCTGCACATTTTCAAAGACGTTCAAGAAACTTGGTGATACCAAATTTCTCATAACTGTTTCTTAGAATTACTGATTGTAGCCATCATATTTGTTTGTGTGTGTGTGTGTGTGTGTGTGTGTGTGTGTGTGTGTCTTAAGAGTTCTTGTTTGTGCATTTGTGCAGCTGGTCTTAGTTTGTGGGTTTTTATTCTTCTACCCTTTCACAACTTTTCAATTGCCTACTGGTAGCTGGTCTTTGATACTTTGTAGATTCTTCTTTTTTCTACACCCATGGCATCTTTCCATCTCTCCCCTACCTCATTCCCAGAATAATTTCTTCTTAAAATGATTAAAACTAGGATTACCCATTCCATATTGATTTTTATAACTCCACACAGAGAATACAACCTGAGTCTTTTGTATAGAAAACATACTAATATACAGTTTTATATTTATGTTTTTTATTGGTTATTTTATTTACATTTCAAATGTTCCCCTTCCCCGTTTCTCCTCCACAACCCCCTACCCCATTCTCCCTCCCGCTGCCTCTCTGAGAGTGATCCCCCACCCACCCACCCACAATTGTCTCACTGCCTTAGCATCCCCCCATGCGGGGGCATTGAGACTCCACAGGACAAAGGGCCTCTCCTCTCATTGATGACTGACAAGGCTATCCTCTGATACAAATGCAGCTGGAGCCATGAGTGTCTCCATGTCTACTCTTTGGTTGGTGGTTTAGTCACTGGGAACTCTTGGGATACTGGTTGGTTCATACTCTTTTTCTTCCTTTGGTGCTGCAAACCCTTCAGCTCCTTGGGTCATTTCTCTAGCTCCTCCTAGGACCCTGTGCTCAATACAATGGTTGGCTGAGAGCATCCACCCTGTATCTGTCAGGCACTGGGAGAGCCTCTCAGGAGACAGCTATCTGGATCCTGTCAGCAAGCACTTGTTGGCATCCACAATAGTGTCTGGATTTGGTGACTGTATATGAGATAGATCCCCAGGTGGGGCAGTCTCTGGATGGCCTTTCTTTCAGTCTATGCTTCACTCTAAGTTTCTGTAACTCCTTCCATGGGTATTTTGTTCACAATCTAAGAAGGACGGAAGTATTCACACTTTGATCTTCCTTCTTCTTGAGCTTCATGTGGTCTGTGAATTGTATCTAGGGTATTCTGTGCTTCTCCACACTTTTAATACCCTAACTCTATACAGGAATGGAAAAAAGGTTAGAGAGGAAGGAGGAAAGAGATTCTTTTCTCAAAATAAAGTTCTCCTTATTGTTAGACTACTTTTTCCTTGATTATGGATGTCACGGTCCCTGGAGTAGGTTTGATCTTCACCTTCAGGATATCTACTTTTTTCTTTTTGTTTCTTCTTTTACCACATGACTACTTAACAAGTGACAACCACCAAAAATAATCATCCAATAACACACCACCCCTCTGAAAAAATTTTCAGAATTCTAAACAATACACAATTACAGAAACTCTCTGCAGATGGCAAAACCAGGCCTCTGCTGTAGTATGAGGAAAATCATAGCTAGCCCTATATCCCCTCACCTGGGATTAAAGTGAGAATATATTCTTAGAATATTTCTGTGTTTTTAAAAGAAAACTACATTCCAAAATTATCAGTCTACATTTATTTGAGTGTGGATGTATATGACGTTCATCTACATAGAAAGGCAGGAGGAATTTATCCAGAATTCTTCTCTACTATCTTGGTTCTATAAGTCTAAGTCTCTCATTGCTGCCCCCCCCCCCCATTTAGGCTAGGTGAAACAAT
>NW_022196891.1:10979220-11058269 GCF_008632895.1 Mastomys coucha
GTAGACCAGGCTGGCCTCAAACTCAGAAGTCCACCTGCCTCTGCCTCCCAAGTGCTAGGATTAAAGGCATGCTCCACCATTGCCTGGCCTACACCTAGCTTTTTATATGTGCACTTGGGATCCAAACTAAAGTCTTCATGATTGCACTTCAAGCATTTATACCATTGAGATGTACTCCCAGCCCCAGCCTCATATTGTACATACAAATGTATTTGCTCCCTAGCATAATTCTACTCCCATGATCTAACAATATGAAAAGCAACATTATATATATTTTAAATGGGTTACACTTTTTAAAGATTTATTTATTTGTGTATGTGAGTACACTGTTGCTGCTTTCCGATTCAACAGAAGAGGGAATCAGATCTCATTATAGATAGTTGCAACCCACCATATAGTTGCTGGGAATTGAACTCAGGACCTGTGGAAGAGCAGTCAAGGCTCTTAACTGTTGAGCCATCTCTCTAGCCCATAACATTATATTTTACAAGGTTATTTACACAACCAAGTGTTTGCAACAAATTAATTAGATTTGGTACCTATGATACAATATAGAACTGATTTGAGGGACAGAGGAATAAAAAGACAGAAATGATGATGAAATCAATGAACTAATGATAGCTGTGTGCCCTTAATTAAATTCTACAGCTGAAATCAAAGGAAAAAATGTGATGGTTAAACTCCAAAGCTACCTTGATGATAGCACAGTCAAAAACTCTGACCCAGAATTGTTCCTGTCTAAACGAATTGCAGGGACAAAAATGTAGAAAAGAATTAGGGAAAGGAAATCCAGTGACCAGTCCAACTTGGGATCTATCTCAAGGGGAAGCTCCAAGGCCTGACACTATTATTGATGCTGTGGTGCGCTTACAGACAGGAGTCTAGCATGGCTGTCCTCTGAGACATCCAACAAGGAGCTGACTGAGACAGATGCAGATACATATACTGAACCATTGGAATGAAGGCAGGAACCACTGTGATTGAATTAGGGAAAGGGTGTAAGAAGCTGAAGAGGAGAACAATCTCACAGGAAGGCCAGTAGTCTCAACTAACCAGGATCCCTGAGATCTCCAAGTCCGTAACATACAGGAATTTATCAGAGCCCCACTACACATGTACAGCAGAAGACTGTCTGGTCTGTACTCAGTGGAAGAAGATGTGATTAACCTTCAAGAGACTTGAGGCCCCAGGGAGTGGGAGCAACATCTCCTTGGAGACAAGGAAGACAATGAATGGGATTAGGAACTGTGGGAGGAGAGAGCAGGAGGAGGGAGGCAACAACTGGGTTGTGAGATAAATGAAACAAAACAAAACAAAAAACTATTAAATTTTTTTGAGACAAAATAAACACAATTGCTTTTGTCAGGGTATTTTTCTTACTTTTTTTCATTTTTTAAAAAATTTTATCATATTCTTTAAAATTTATAAAATGTAACAATAAAAATGAATTATAAAAGTTTGATATAAAACAACAAACAATTGAACAGACTTATGTAAATGCTTTTCTACAGCAATCCTGAAAATACATACATTTTTCTCAATATAAATTTTAAATAACTCCAAACATATTAACTGTATATTTTAAAATAATACATCACTACTATTATTTTTTAAATGAACATAAATAGATAAAGTCTTATTTGTTTGTTTGTTTGCTTGTTTTGTTTTTAATAGAGCTTAAAATCTTGGCTCTTACTGTGGTACAAGCCCAAAATAAGAACAATTTTTAGACATTGGAGTTCATTATAGTAAGGCTTTACTTCAATGTACCTCACATCACCAAATGATTTTACCTCCATCGTAGCTAAGCTAAGAGTTGACAGTTTTGTTGCACCAAGGAGTGAATTGTAGGTACAATTTTTGGATACAGACTTCCTACTATGATCAAAGCTATTTGACTTGATTGATTGTGTTCATTCTCAGCCCACAGAGAACAGGTTACATTCATTTAAGAAATAGAGTGTATATTAAGATGGTCTATCCATGAAATAATTCGCCAACTGTTTCAATGAACAATGGTTCTACTTGGAGGGTGGCACAGACATTAGGTGAGGATAAGAATCTGGTTCATAGGCTGTGATGATTTTGAAAAGCATTCATCTCAGAGAAATAGTAACTTATAAAGTCCTCTTCTTCAAACTTGATACAAGAATTACAGACATCAAGCAAAGCATTCAGTCTCACTCTTTGTTGTTCTCTTACAAGCCACCTCCCAAGTTAATTGTCTGTTTCTTTTGTCTGTATAAATACTTTTGAAATATGTAAGCTGTTCTGAAAACTATACTATAGTATAAAAACATCAAATAAACAATCCTACTAATAGAGGCTGAGATAGGAGAAGCCTGATTTCAAGACCATTATGTGGTTAACAGCAAGGCACTGTCACTTACAAACAAGCAGAAAGTGTATATGATTGTACAATATTGGACCTATTTCTCTGATTACCAAATTAGGGTGACAGCCAACAAATTTCTAATTACACATATTTTTGGATTTCAATGGTTAGGATATGTTTATAATGTTAATTTTCATATTAAGATATTAAGAAAAAGTAATTGTTACTTTCTGTTATTTTTGTTATTAGAGGTGGGATTAGGTTTGTGTGGGTTTGTTGAAAGATTACTTTCTTGCTTCTTCTAGGGTGTAGTTTTGCTCCTTATTTTGGTGTTTTCCATCTGTTATCCTTTGTAGGGCTGGATTTGTGGAAAGAGACTGTGTAAATTTCATTTTGTCATGGAATAGCTTATTTTCTCCATCAATGGTAATTGAGAGTTTTGCTGGATATAGTAGCCTGGGCTGGCACTTGTGTTCTCTTAGGTTCTGAATGACATCCAACCAGGATCTTCTAGCTTTCATAATCTCTAGTGAGAAGTCTGGTGTAATTCTGATAGGCATGCCTTTATATGTTACTTGACCTTTTTCCCTTACTGCTTTTAAAATTCTTTCTTTGTTTAGTGTATTTGGTATTTTTATTATTATGTGACGGGAGCAATTTCTTTCCTGGTCCAGTCTATTTGGAGTTCTGTTGGCTTCTTGTACGTTCAGAGGAATCACTTTCTTCTTTTTTTTTAAAAGACTTATTTATTTTTATAAATGAGTACACAGAAGAGGGTGTCAGATTTCATTATGGGTGGTTGTGAGCCACTGTGCGGTTGCTAGGATTTGAACTCATGACCTTCAGAAGAGCAGTCCGTACTCTTACCCACTAGCCATCTCACCAACCAAGGCATCACTTTCTTTATGTTAGGGAAGTTTTCTTCTTTAACTTTGTTGAAGATATTTACTGGCCTTTAGTTGGGAGTCTTCACTCTCTTCTATACCTATTATCCTTAGGTTTGGTCTTCTCAGTGCATCCTGGATTTCCTGGATGTTTTGGGTTAGGAGCTTTTCCCGTTTTGCATTTTCTTTGACTGTTGTGTCAATGTTTTCTATGGTATCTTCTGCCCCTGAGATTGTCTCTTCTATCTCTTGTATTCTTTTGTTGATGCTTGCATCTATGACTCCTGGTTTCTTTCCTAGGTTTTGTATATCCAGGGTTGTCTCTCTTTCTGTTTTCTTTGTTGTTTATATTTCCATTTTTAGATTCTGGATGGTTTTGCTCATTTCCTTCACCTGTTTGATTGTGTTTTTCTGTAGTTCTTTAAGGGATTTTTGTGTTTCATCTTTAAGGGCTTCTAGCTGTTTACCTGTGTTCTCCTATATTTTGTTGAGGGAGTTATTTATGCCCTTCTTAAAGTCCTGTATCATCATCATGAGAAGTGATTTTGTTTTTCCAGTGTGGTGGTGTGTCCAGGACTTGCTATGGTGGGAGAATTGGTTTCTGATGATGCCAAGTAACCTTGGTTTCTGTTGCTTATGTTGTCATGCTTGCCTCCCACCATCTGGTTATCTCTAGTGCTACCTGCCATGGCTAATCTAACTGGAGCCTGTCCTTCCTGTGATCCTGGTTGTGTTGGAACTTCTCAGAGTCAAGCTGTCTCTGTAATCCTGTGATTGTGTGATCTTGAGCCCATTAGAGATCCTGGGAGTGGAGCTTTCTCTGGTTGTTGTGGGACTGGCAGCAAAATTTGTGCCCAAGGTCTGCTTAGGGCACTGGTCCAAACAGACTGGAAGCAACCCATGCCACTGGACTGGTGGAGTTCCTGAATTCCTGGGTCCTACTAGTCCCAGTTACTCCTGGTGTTGGGACAGATGTTATGTCCTCCTTGCTCTGATCCTCTGATCTTGAGCATTGTCAGGGTATTTTATTACATCAGGAAGAGAAACTAAAACAAAGTTGTCAGGATCAGGGAATTACTTAATAGTGTTCATTGTGTTTATGTTTCTCAACTGTTCTAAAGTATGAAATTGAAGAACTTGTTTAGTAACATTTTTAATGCCTCTTATTTTGTCAGTCTTGATCTCAATTTTCTTAGAAAAGAGTAGACTGATCTTGCTATTTATTCCATTTGCAATGCTGGGGCTAATTATTAAACATTGAAATAAATTTATTCTTTAGTAAACAATTGATGCTCTCTTTCCTTTTAGAGGGGAGTATTTTTTTAATTTTTAAAAATCTGTTTATTTTTTAAACTAATACAATTTATTTTAAAGTATACAAATTAGTATTGACATTTGTGGGGTTTGTTTTGTTTTGTTTTGTTTTGTTTTTGTTTTTTTTTTTTTCGAGACAGGGTTTCTCTGTGTAGCCCTGGCTGACTCACTCTGGCCTCAAACTCAGAAATCTGCCTGCCTCTGCCTCCCAAGTGCAGGGATTAAAGGCATGCACCAGCACTGCCAGGCTAGTACTGACATTTTTAAGTAATCAAAATAATTTATAGTTAAATTCTTTTTAAATATACATGATATTTTGCAGAGCTAAAAGTAATATGCACTCAACCATTTTTTAAAATCTATTTGGAACATTAAACATGACAGAAGTAGAAAAAAGTTTCTTATAAATTCTTCTATGAAAGAAAATTTTGACAAGTACCTGATTAGACAGAAACTGTTACATCTCCAAGGGGAAATACACGGTTTAACTGTAGCTTCATCGAATGAATTGGGTAATGTTCCTTCTGTCTTTATTTTGTGGGATAGTTTGAAAAGTATTTGTATTGGCTCTTCTGTGAAGGTCTGATAGTATTCTGTACTAAACCCACCTGGTTCTGGGCTTTTTTTAGTTGTGAGATATTTAATGACTGCTTCTACTTCTTTATTGGATATGAGTCTATTTAGATGGTTTATCTGATCTGATTTAACTTTGGTATTTGGTATCAGTCTAGAAAATAGTCCATTTCATTCAGATTTTCCAGTTTTATTGAGTGTAGGCTTTTGTAGAAGGATCTGATGATTTTTTTGAATTTCCCCAGTTTCTGTAGCTATGTATCCATTTTCAGTTATAATTTTTTAATTTGGACACTGTCTCTGTGCCCTTTGATTAGTCTGGGTAAGGGTTGATCTATCTTGTTGATTTTCTCAAAGAACCAGCTCTTGGTTTTGTTGCTTCTTTGTGTAGTTCATTTTGTTTCTACTTGGATGACTTCAGTCCTGAGTTTGATTATTTCCTGGTGTCTAACTCTTCTTGGATGTGTTTGATTCTTTTTGTTCTAGAGCTTTCAGATGTGCTGTTATGCTTCTTTTGTATGTTCTTTCCAGTTTCTTTTTGGAGACACTCAGAGGTATGTGTTTTCCTCTTCACACCCATAAATTTGGGTATGTTGTACCTTCATTTTCATTAACTTCTAAAGTCTTTAATTTATTTCTTCCTTGACCAAGTTATCATTGAGTGGGGAGTTGTTCAGCTTCCATGTGAATGTGGGCTTTCTGTTGTTTTTTGTTGCTATTGAAAACCAGCCTTAGTCTGTAATGATCTTATAGAATGAATGGAATTATTTCAATCTTCTTGTATCTGTTGAGGCATGTTTTGTGACTGATTATGTGGCCAATTTTGGAGAAGGTAACAAGAAGTGCTGAGAAGGTACATTCTTTTGTTTTAGAATAAAATGTTCTACAGATATCTGTTAAATCCATTTGGTGCATAACTTCAATAGTCTCTGTGTCAATACGTCTCTGTTTAGTTTGTGTCTCCATAACCTGTCCATTAATGAGAGTGGGGTGTAGAAGTCTCCCACTATTATTGTGTGAGGTTTAATGTGTGCTTTGACCTTTAGTAAAATTTATTTTATGAATATGGGTGCCTGTACATTTGGAGCATAGATGTTCAGGACTGAAAATTCTTCTTGGTAGATTTTTTCCTTTGATGTGTATGAAGTGTCCTTCCTTATCAATTTAATAACTTTTTGTGGAAAGTTGATTTTATTCGATATTAGAATGGCTATCCCAGCTTGTTTCTTGGAACCATTTGCTTGGAAAATTGTTTTCCAGCCCTCAATTCTGAGGTATTGTCTTATCTTTGTCATTGAGTTGAATTTCCTGTATGCAGTGAAATGCTGCATCTTGTTTACATATCCAGTCTGTCATTCTATGTATTTGTATTGGAGAATTGAGTCAATTTATGTCAAGAGATGTTAATAAATAGTGATTGTTGCTTCCTGTTATATTTGATGTTATTCTTATTTTTATGTGGTTACCTTCTTTTTGGTCTGTTGAAAGAAGATTAATTTTTTGCTTTTCTAGGGTATATTTACCCTCCTTGTGTTAGTGTTTTTCATCTGTTATCCCTTGTAGGGCTGGATTTGAGGAAAGACATTGTGTGTGTGCGTGTGTGTGTGTCTGTGTGTGTGAGAGAGAGAGAGAGAGAAAGAGAGAGAGAAAGAGAGAGAGAAAGAGAGAGAGAGAAGAAAGAGAGAGAGAGAGATTGAGAGAGAGAGAGTTTCTCCATCTATGATAATTGAGAGTTTTGCTGAGAGCAATCTGGGGACAGGGAACCTCAGTATCTGGAAGCACAGATTTTGGGAGCCAAATTAAGACAAGGCATTAGAAATAATTCGCAACAGTAGGGTGTTTTCTTAATTGGTAATGAAGGAAGGCCCAGTCCTTCATGGGTGGGAACATCGGAGGCTGTTGGTGGCTCTTCATGAAAGCAGTCTGGACAGGATCTGAGGAGCAGCCTGGGACAGGATCCTTCCGGCTTCCTTCTGAGCCTGATCTGATCCTGTGCCACAGAGCTCCATACCCAAATACTTCCAGGAGAGAACTGGTCTCCCAGGAGTAAGGACATGCCTATGAGCACAGGTAATAGAACCACTTAGGGTCTGAGGGACCTGCCCAGAGCCCTCAGAACACAGGAACCAAGGAGCAGCCTCAGACAGGATCCTTCCAGTTTCAATCTGCAGAGGGAGTTGATCCTTTGCCAAAGTGCTCCATACCCAAATATTGGCAGGAGAGAGCTGGCCTCCCAGGGGTGCCTGCACACCTGTGAGCAAAGGTAAGAACAATACTTCTTCTCAAATTCCTAACCCATGAGATACATACCCAGAGCCATCAAGACACAGGAACCAAGGAACAGCCAGGGACAGAACCCTTCTGGTTTCCTTCTGCCAGGAGTACTGACACAATGGCTCTAAGGAGGGACAAGCCACAGCCAGAGACAGCAAGATCAGCTAACATGAGAGATATCCAGATGGGAAGAGGCAAGGACAAGAAGATAAGCAACAGAAACCAAGGCTACTTGGCATAACCAGAACCCAATTCTTCCATCACAGTGAGCCCTGGATACAACAAAATGCCAGAAAATCAAGACTCTGATTTAAATTCACATCTCAAGATGATGATAGAGAACTGTAAGGAGGGTATAAATAACTCCCTTAAAGAAATACAGGACAACACAAGAAAGCAGGTAGAAGTCCTTAAATAGGAAACACAAAATTCCCTTAAAGAATTACAGGAAAACACAGGAAGGAATTAAAGAAAACCATCCAGGATCTAAACCTGGAAATAGAAACATTAAAGAAATCACAAAAGGTGACAACCCTGAAGATAGAATAACCAGGAAAAATATCAGGAGTCATAGATACAAGCATCACCAAAAGAATACAAGAGATAGAAGAGAGAGTCTCAGGTACAAAAGATACCATAGAAAACATTGACAAAACAGTCAAAGAAAATACAAAAAGTAAAAAGCTCCTAACCCAAAGATCCAGGAAATCTAGAACACAATGAGAGGATAGATGCTAAGGATAATACGTATAGAAAAAAATGAAGATTCCCAACTTAAAGGGCCAGTAAATATCTTCAATAAAAGTATAGAAGAAAACTTCCCTAACCTAAAGAAAGAGATGCCCGCGAACATACAAGAAATCCAAATAGATTAGATCAGAAAAGAAATCTCCTCCCCATATCACATAATAGTCAGAACACCAAATGCACAAAACAAAGAAAGAATATTAAAGCAGTAAAGGAAAAAGGTAAAGTAATATATAAAAGCAGACCTATCAAAATGATGCCAGACTTCTCACTGGAGACTATGAAAATTACAAGATCTTGGGCAGATATCATACAGACCCTAAGAGAACGCAAACTTTCCTCTTCTAATGTTAATGTCTATGTTCCACCTAGTATACACTGACATTATATGATATTTGTTTATCTTAAATATATACATGCTTATAGTAAAAATTCACCGCATGTGGACAATATCTCTGTCAAGAGACTGCCTTTTACCATTTTGCTGTGATATGCTGATGGATACACAGCATGTTAAATGATCTATGATAAAGCAATTCAGAAGAGCAGGGAAACATTAACATGCTGAAAATGATTTAGCAGTGGGGTGACTGTTAATAACACAAGTGGAAAATATTACCAAGACAACTGAATTCCATGTATGTTTACAGTAAAAGTATATTCAAAAGGAAATGGAAACACGTAAAGTGTTATTTTTCATTGTGATAGGAAGTTTTGTTTTGGCTATGATATATAAATCAGGTTAATATTTTAAAATATTTTTATTTATTCTTTGATAATTTTATTGATGTGTGTAATGTATTTTAAATCATATTCAACCTCCACTAACTACTCTTAAAGATGATCACCAGTTATCTATGAACCTCAAGCTTTCTGTCTTCCAGGACCTTCAACTTGTACATGTGCTTTCTAAACTGTCAGCTGTATGTATATGTATCTTCGTCTTTGTGGAACTTGCAGAGGCACTCAGCCACTGTTGGTTACGCCAATGTTTTCTATGGTGTCTTCTGCCTCTGAGATGCTCTCTTCTATCTCTTGTATTCCTTTGATGATGCTTGCATCTATGACTTCTAATCTCTTTCCTAGGTACCCATGTATCAAAGAGTTGAATTTGCCTAGAAAGAACCCTCACCAGGAGCTGCTCTGAGTTCACATACAATTCCAACAGGAAAAATAATGTAAGACAAGAACTCTTTTATGCCAAGTCATTCTCATCCTTGTGATAGCATAATGATCCTAGGGATGTCAAACCTGTGGGTATAGACCAAAGTATGGATTTAACTGTCACTCCTCAGGTGTCATCCAACATGTACTTTTCAGTCAGACATTCTCATATCCTTGCACCTCACAAAGTGAAATAGACTGCTGCTCAGAAAGCCATAGGGATCCATGTGTCCCCATTTTCTCAGCCCTGGGATAACAATCTCTATTCACAAACCCCAGACTTTAATATGGGTTCAGAAGTCCAACTCAAGTCCTTTTGCTTGCAAGACAAGAGTTTTACCAAGTGAGTCATCTTTCTAGCTCTTGAAAAATTTTTATGAAGAACCTGGAGTATTTTAATTTGTGTTCATAACTACTATTTAAGATATAAAGGCAAATTTTAGATGCTAATGAATCTCAGGGAACTCATTGATATGTTTTCAGGTAAAATGAGTCTAAAGAACTGGGCAAGAATAGTGCCACTTGCTACCCAGGACAAAGACGCCTATAAGAAAAGTTTGTTTCCACTGAGACTGTATATGGTGTTTGTCAGAATTATTTCCCAGTAGTCAGACCGCAGCTACTAAAAATGCCCCCTAGACCGCAGAGTAATGAAACCCAATAACAAGTATTCTTCCTTGTGTTATGTTATTGTTGCTTATTTGCTTTTGAGACAAGGTCCCATGTGGCCCAGACTAACTTCAGAATGCTATGTAGCTAAGAATGAACTTGAAGTTCTAATCTTGTTGACTTTAGCACCCAAAGGGTTAGATTATAGGTATTTATTATCACATGGGCAAAGATCTTTCTTAAACCTAACTGCTAAAAATTTTTCATAATAAATCATAATAAAGTAAATCACAGTATAAAAACCACACATACATACACATGCAGAGAGATAAAAATGTAATTTAAAAGTAAGATAAACTCTCTAAGGATTTGTTGTAAATATCAAATTAGAAAACATTCTGAATTACTTAGAAATGATTAAATTCGAATTATGTGGATAGTTTTCTTGTCAGATAAATAAGGACAATATAATAGAAACCTATTTCATTTACAAATTATGCAGATATTAGAATTTTTATGTTTTCCTGCATAAATAAGGGAAAATTATAAAAATATAATTGTAATATATGTATCTACTGGCATGTTCATTTGAGCAATATTGTAATAACAGGAAAATTAAATGTATGAAAGCTATGGCTTTTAAAAATATATTAGTGCTTTTTTTGTCTGATTATATGGTAAATTTTGGAGAATTATGAGGTTTTGAGAAGAAGGTATATCTTTTTGTTTTGGAGTGAAATGTTGGGTAGATATCTGTTAAATCAATTTGGTTCATAACTTTTATTAGTTTTACTATGTCTCTGTTTAGTTTCTGTTTCAATGACTGGTCCATTGGTGATAGTGGGGTGTTAAATTCTCCCACTATTATAGTGTGCAATTCAGTGTGTGTTTTTTTCTTTTATTTTTCTTTTTTCTTTTTTTTTTTTTTTTTTTTTTTTGGAATGTGTGTACCCTTACTTTTAGAGCATAGATCTTTAGAACTGATTCTTCCTCTTGGGAAATTTTTTCTTTGATGTGTATGAAATGTCCCTCTCTATCTCTTTTGATAACTTTTGGTTGAAAGTATATTTTATTGGATATTAGAATGGCTACTCTAGCATATTTCTTGGGACTATTTTCCTGGAAAACGTTTTTCCAGGCTTTACTCTGAGGTAGTGTTTCTCATTGTCTCTGAGGTGTTTTTCTTGTACCCAGAACTGTTCCTGTCTAGAAGTCATAGAGGGAAAAAAAATGCAGCAGAGACTGAAAGAAAGACTGTGCAAACACTGGCTTAAGTTGAGATAAATCTCATGGGTGTGGGCACCAAAGCCTGACTCTATTGCTGATGGCATGATGGGCTTACAGACAGGAGCCTAGCATGGCTGTCCTCTCAGAGGCCCTAGCAGCAGCTGACTGAGAAAAACGCAGATACATACAGCCAACCGTTAGACTGAAGTCTGGGACCCATATGGAAGATACAGGGGAAGGATTGAAGGAGCTGAAGTGCATGACAACCCTATAAGAAGACCAACAGTCTCAAATAACCCTGACTACTGTGAGGTCCCAGAGACAAAGGCACCAGTTACGGAGCATACATGGGCTGGGCGAAGCCCCGTGCCCCTGGACATATATAAATGAGTTGTGCCTTGCCTGGCCTCAGTAGGAAATGGTGCACTTAATCCTGCAAAGACTTGAAGCCCTAAGGAAGTGAGGATGGATGCCCGAGGCTTTGGGATGTAACCTCTCAGAGGTAAAGGGGAAGGGAAACGGGATGAAGGGGAATGGAAACTGGGAGGGGGGACCAGCAACATCTGAAATGTAAATAAATATGATTAATTTAAAAAAAAGGAAAAAAGAAAAAAGAAAAATTCATCAGTGGTGTGTAAGTTGATTTTAGTGGTTGACTGGGAATACATTGTTATTATAAGGTGCATTCAGCTTTTCCTGTAGATTTTTGCATCCATGTTGATAGTATATATTTGTGCAACATCAGTGGGTTACTGGATCAGTGAAGAATTAATTTTTTGATAAATTGTGGAAGACAGCCAATATCAACACCTGGCTTCTGCACACATGACTACATATGCACATTCACACATAAAATATAAAAGATGGATTCTGGCATAAATGATTCTGTGTTTTTAATTCAATAATTCATTATTTATTTTACTGGAACATGAATTACTTAGCACCCTATTTAATATTTTTTAATGGTTCTTTTATACACAAAATTTTAATCCAAAAAGTTCAATGGAAAACAATGTAGAGAGATCTAAATTCATTGATAAAGGCAGTTTGTGTTAACATTTGATCAATAGAAGGTGGATAGTAAAATGAACAAAGTGATAACTTGGGGAAATTACAGATATTTTACCATAGACCACTGAGTTAAATGATTAGAGACTGTTTTCTTTAAGCCGTTATTTCAACATAGTTCATTAGAACTTTAACTAGGGCCAAAAATCTTGCTTACTAGATAAAAACATTTGCCACTAAGTTTAACGGAATAAGATAAATCAGAGCAACAAAGTCATATAAGGAAGAAACCAAGTTCTATGAGTCGTCCTCTCATTTCCATACTGTGCACTGTGAAACACTTGTGCCCATACACATAAAACACACATATTTATACAGATGAATAGATAGTTTCAATGCCATCGAGTACCTTTGTGCCTTATTTAGTATTCTATTATTAAAATGCCTGCTTTATACATTGTAAACTAGAAAAAAAAATAAGATAAAATTTTAAAAACAGGTAGCTCATCTCCACAAATGGAGCTAATGTGATTAATATTTAATAAACACCAGAGAACAATGAGATGCAGATGTCAATGTAGATAAATGAATAGACTGTGATCTAGCCTTAGAGATCTGGGGCTGAGGACTAGGAAGGGTGCTCTCTTGTGTTCTAAACTTTAGCTTTAACTTCCCCACCCATACAGACCTGTGTAGGTCACAGTAATAGTTTTTATAGACACACTTTCTGGGTTGTGATCTTGTGATTTATGCCTTATTTCTCCTTTTTTGTCAACTTCCTAGCCAAAAAGGAAGTGAGGAATAAAGAACATGCTGTTACTCCTTTCCCAGCACTTGTTTTACAATAGGATCTTGCACTGGACATATTGAACAGGCCCCATATTAATGCATAGCTACCTGAGCACTAAGATTTGTCCTCTTAAAGAAGGCCGTTACTTAGACATGAGAAAATGCAGCTGTTTACTTGATTTAGAAATTGCAAACTGCTGTTTGCAGGAAGAAGTAGTTTGATCTGCCTGGTCCCTTGAGCTATACACACAGTAGCCAAACTGCCATTATATGAATGTGTTATTTGCATAATGCATATTTTCATGGCTGCCATTTCGCATTTGGAAATTACTTGTGCAAAAACTCATAGGAATATTTCTGAAACATCCTTCCTCATATGGTATGAACTGCATACAGAAAACTGACCAAAACAAGACACCTTTAACAACTTTCACAACTCAGGACCCTCTCCACCATAACTTACTGGGTGGTAGGGCTCTAGTCACTGCCACGCCTCCTGCCTCTTGCAATATACTCAGTAAGTTATTCTTAATTTCTCATCTGAAAGTGCATTTATTTAGTGTCTGTTAGTTATCCTGCTATAATGACATCTAGACATTTACCCAGATAACTACATTTTCAAGTCCCCAGTTGTTGCCAATATCATGCCAAACAACTATATTTCCCAAGTGTGAAATATGAGGTTGGGTCACACTCCTGACTCGGTGAGCTTTGGGAGTTATTGTTAATGTGATTGTTGCTCCTATAGATTTTGTTAAGTTTCATAGGTTGGGAGATGAAGTAGAAAGAGCTCAATTGAACATTCATTTTCAACTCGAAGTTTTTACTGATGGAGGTTCTGGGAACCCTGATTTAATATAAACAAGTGGTCAGTAATATTTTATTGCTAGTGCAATGGCTATATAGATGATCCTGGCAAAACTGATGAGTACCATTAGACAGAAGGAAGGAGAAAATGGGGTGAGAGGGAAACTAGAGAATATTTAGGATCACAGTTATCAAAATGCACTGTATAAATGTAGGAAATTGTCAAAGAATTAATTTTTAAAAAGCTTAAATATGTGCTTCCTCAGGTAAAAATTCTGAAAGGCTACATACCTAGATATGTGGTCACTTATAACTATGGTTTTCAGAGTGATGCAAGACAGCTGAGAGAGTGAACTTAGTCATACTGTGCTTATTTACTTACTTGGAACACATCTTTTTTGGGGGAGTTGATTTTTTTGTTTGTTTTGGTTTGTGTGTGTGTATGTGTGTGTGTGTGTGTGTGTGTGTGTGTTTCAAGACAGGGTTTCTCTGTGTAATCCTGGCTGTCCTGGAACTCACTTTGTAGACCAGGCTGGCCTCGAACTCAGAAATCCTCTTGTCTATGCCTCCCAAGCACTAGGATTAAAGGTGTGTGCCACCACTTCCCTGCTTAGGGAATGCTTTTCTTATAAGTCATGTGTATAGGTAGTATAACTATAATGTACCAAAAAACTCACTGAATAAGTATTCTGTCAAATATAACTGGAAGAAAAATCTTACTTCTAACCACATTTTTCAGTTATCTCATTTCTGCAATAATTATCTCTTTACTATGAAGTATTACTTCATTTCATGAGTAACAATGTTCAGGAAAAATAGCTTAAGAGTTCAAGTACTCCATGAAAGTAAGTACTACTTTGTGTTTTATCATTAAATAGTGAAATCGTCTCAGAAATAGATCACTGCAAGAGAAAGCAACCAAGTTAGAGATGAGGAGGAGAATGCTCACAGCACTTCCATGCCTGTGGCTTATTTTACAGCTTTTGAGGAATGCTCAAGTACTGATTAGTCTACCATGTAGCCTCATTTACTATGAATTACTCCTCACACCTCTGGCTGTGATTGGTTTTCTGCAACTTTTCTTTGGGTCTCCATCCATTTCTCTATCTTTGCTATGTATATAATTTGCCCATGCATGGTGGGCCTGAGGCACCACAGTTGAGACATTAAAATCTTTTCGATTAAATAGTATAGGAGATTATTCTCATAGGTCTCAAAGGGTACTTTAAAAATAGATATATCCAATTACTATAATTCTGATGTGTCCACCATTAGGACTTTTGACAAGCTTCAGTTGTATTTACAACCTATATTTCCCTCCCACTTCCCTGTTGAAGAGCAGCACGAAGCTGGACTTTTCAATTCATCAAAGCAAATTGCATACATTTTCCAAAGCAAATTGCACAGCGGTGGCATTGGCTGATGAATAGAAAACTGTATAATCTAGAGCACACTGTGATGTGTGCCCACTCATAACTGCAACATAAATTACCTCTCAAATATTATTGGGAAACGGCAGGGATTTCCAAGGGCTCTGTTGCTAGATGTGTTGGAAATAGAATCCAGCTTTCTCATATCCAAACAGAAAGTCACACCTCAGCAACTCAACCTTGGTGTAGTCCTGAATTTCCCCAATTTCCAGGTTCAATTAGGCTCCCCAAACTCAAAGTGTACAGAAGTGACTATCATACTTCCTCTTCCCGATGAGTTTCACCAAATAGGTCAAGGGTTATGAGAAACTCCTAAATTTATACTGTGTGTTGAGTAGAAGAGGGCTTTGCTTTCTATAGCAGTCATTCATATACATATATATGCCTACATGAATACATATACATATATATATATTAAAAAGTATATTTACAGATATATATCATTCAGTTAGGTTGCTCTATGCAAGCATGAAGATTTGAGTTTGATCCCCAGAACCAACACACTGCAAGAGAGAGACTGTTAAAGAAAATTAAGAGTCTGAAGAGTCAGTCTACTAACAAATCTTACACAATTCTTTTGAATGAGCTTTATTCATAAATGAGCATTGGGATTGGAGGGCAAGCATGAGACAGAAGCAATACAATTAATGGAGATCTAAATACTTTGAAGCCTTAAACTAATTTCCTATATAAGATTTTCTATAAAGCCTAGAGAGGACGTTCTTAAGAATAAGAATTGCAGGGTGCAAGGCATGAGAATGATTGCAGTAGGGAGGCTAGAGAAGATTGGTTTTTTTTGGATATGATTCACATTTCCTAACTAATGTGCTCATCCATGCTATATCCCATGAAGTCTAAACTTGTTTAAATGTGAGTAGTCATTAATGGTTTTATAATGCAGTGCTCTAGAATCCCAGAATTCTTTGCAGACTCTATTAACCATTCTTCCATATGAGACATACACAGAAGAAAATAGAACCAACAACCAGAACCACAAATGCTCATAATGCAGAGAACAATTAAACCTGACTGCATGGGTGGTCCAAAAGCTCCTTCTACTATGGGATGCCCATTCCCTCTATTTTCATTTTTAAGATAAAGCTTCTCACTCTAGGTCAAATATCTTGTGTCAGCTTTTCCATTTCTGAAATTGCAGGGCATCACCACCTCAACCTGATCTCTTTCACTCTCCAACTATATTGACTTAAAATGAACCCTCCAAAAACTGCATATGTACTTGAAATTGATTTTCGTTCAGCACTTTTAAAGCACAGCCCTTCTTTTCTTATTTTGAATTGAAAAATGCTCCCTGTCAGGTAGTGGAATAAATGTCAGTAGGGATAACCAGAGATAGTTGGTTCTACAAAAGAGAACCAAAGGAAGCAGAAATTAAAAAAAAAAAAAGGAGGATGGTGGTTATTTTATTTTGATGTTTTCCTTTTATTGAAAATTGGTGCTTTTCTCATACAATATCCTGATTACAGTTTCCCTACCTTCTAATCATCCCAGTTACTCCCTATATCCTCTACTTTCTGTGTCCACTCCATTTCTATCACTCAGTAGAAAAAACAGGTTTCTAAGAAATAACATCCAAACGTAACAAAATAAAATACATTAAAATGAAGCAAAAACTATTATATTGTTGGACATGTCATTCCAATAAGAAGGAAAGAGTCCCAAGAGCAGACACAAGAGTAAGATGCCCACACATTCTCATAATCAAGTGTTCCATAAAATTTGTTAGTTAATAGCTGTATTACATATGCAGGGGACTTGCTGTAGACTTACTTACGCACAGTATTTGCTGCTTAAGCCTCTGTGACTTCATGCATATCTTGGTTAGTTCAATCAGAGGTCCTCATTCTCCATATCCTCTGGCTTTTATAATTATCATGAAATTCGATGAGCCCTGAAGAGAGGGATATGATGTAGGCCTCCAATTTAAACTTTCCATTTGCATAATGTTTGGGTATAGTTTTATACATTTGTTCCTATCTACTGCTGAAGGAAGCCTCTCTGATGAATGGATAAGGCACTGATCTAGGAGTATAGCAGAAATTAATGTGGAGATATTTTATTAATGCTTTTTGTTTTGACTAGAAGTATTTGGTTACACCCCAAATTTTTGTTTTATTTGGTCTCTCCTTTATGGTTACTTTAACACTACCTGGTCTTGGTTCTGTCTCATAAAGTGGGTCTTAGATCAACCAGACATCGGTTGGTTATTCACATAAGTTCACTGCCACCATTGCCTTAGCATTTTGCAGGCAGGGCAGATTGTAGGTCAAAGATTTTTAGATTAATTGGTGTCCAGTTTCAATTTTGGTAGCCTGCACAGTATCTTCCCATACCAAAGAGTCTAGAATATAAAGGTGAAGGTTCCATGTAGATACTAGCATGATATCTCTATGTTCAGTGACTTTTGTGGATGTTGTCCTTGGCAATGGGGCCCCATTGTCTGTTTAAAGATTGTAGCCTTTTGTCTTAACAACAACTTTTGTGGTTAGGGGATATCCATGGGAACTTCTTCGCCAACAACTTATTTTTTATTCATTATATTTTTATTGGATATTTGACTTATTTATATTTTAAGTATCATTCCCTTCCCCAGTCTCCCATCCAGAAGCCCCCTATCCTACCCCCCTTCCCCAGCTTTTATGAGGGTGCTCCCGCAAACACCCATTACTGCCTTCCAACCCTGACATTCCCCTACACTGTGGCATTGAGCCTTCACAGGACCAAGGGTCTCTCTTCCTGCTGATGCCTGATATGGCCATCCTGTGCTACATATGCTGCTGGAGCCATGAGTCTCAACATTCCAACATGTGTGCTCTTTGGTTGGTGGTTTAGTCCCTAGGAGCTCTATGGGGAGGGGTCTGGTTAGTTGATATTGTTGTTCTTCTATAGGGTTGTAAACTCCTTTAACTCCTTCAGGCTTTTCTCTAATTCCTCCATTGGTGACCCTAGCCTTCCTCTACACTGGAGCACGAAGCCGCCACATGCCAAGGGTCTCCTCTCCCATTGATGTCAAATAAGGCCCCTTCAGCTTCTTCAGTCCTTCCTCTAACTCTTCTATTGTGCTCAGTTCAATGGCTGGCTGGGAGCATCTCCCTCTATATTTGTTAGTCTCTGGCAGAGCCTCTTAGGAGGCAACTATATCAGGCTCCTGTCAGCAAGTACTTATTGATATCTGGAATTGTGTCCAGGTTTGGTGTCTCTATATGGGATGGATTCCCAGGTGAGGCAGTCTCTGGGTGGCCTTTCCTTCACTCTCTTTTCCATACTTTGTCTCAATATTCCCTCTCATGTGTATTTTGTTCCCCCTTCTAAGAAGGACTGAAACATCCACACTTTGCTGTTCCTTCTTGACCATCATATGATCTGTGAATTGTACCTTCAGTATTCCAAGCTTTCAGGCTAATATCCACTGATCAGTGAGTGAATGCCATGTGTGTTCTTTTGTGACTGGGTTATTTCATTCAGGATGATATTTTCTACTTCTATCCATTTGCCTAAGAATTTCATGAATTCATTGTTTTTCATAGCTGAGTAGTACTCCATTCTGTATATGTACCACATTTTCTGTATCCATTCCTCTCTTGAAAGACATGTGGGTTCTTCCCAGCTTCTGGCTATTGTATCTAAGGCTTCTATGAACATAGCGGAACATGTGTCCTTGTTAAGTGTTAGAGCATGCAACCTATTCTCACTAGTGGAAGCCTTGCCGGGGAACAAAAAATGACCAGTTCAGACCCTATAACTAGGAGTCCTCATTTGGATCATTTCCTTATAGGAACAGGAGGATATTATCTGTTAGAAAACAAGGGTGTGGAGTTTCCAACAATTTGCCACACACTGGAGCTCAGAGGTATAAAGCAATATGCTCAGCACCTTCACTTTACAATGGACATGATTCTTTCTAGAGTTGCTTAAAATGACCAGCATTAACTTGGTTGACTTTAAAAAAAGAAGTGTTGGTGCCTTTATTTTTTGAAGCTAGGATTACAACATAAAGGTCTCAGGAGGTCCCCGCTTCTGAAAGCTCTACGTAAGCAGCCTTCCTGCTTAGAAAAAAAATCAAATGGCTCCTGAACTTGAATGGTTTGTGGTAGCATGATCAAAGCTACAACTCCATTTTCATGAGTTTCATTCCTATGTTTGCCTCCATGCCTCTTCACATTTCCTTTATATTTCTGAAAGGATGTTTGTAAGTTATGTATTTTTAGGAATGGTTGTATTTATTAAAACAAAAAGAAATGATCTAAAAGGAAAGTTGCTTTTCTTTGTCTCAAATCCATTATGGCTTCATCTTAAGATATTTAATTAGCTAGTTTCAACCACTAAAACACATTTTGTTCAAAACAATACCTGAGTATTGTCTAGTGCATTATATGGTAAATTTAATGTTAAAAAATCAACAGTAAACAAACCAATTAAAGAAAACTAAAAACTGTTTTAGAAAATTAAGACTGCAATAGATCTCAAAATTATTTTTAAAATGTAATTTAAAAATGAAAAAGAAGAGGCTGCAGGAGTGGAGGAAGAGCTGGACAGGGTCCTTCTTGCCTGCATATGCACCAAGGAGCTGGGGGTGTTCCACAGCCCTCTATGACAGGTGCTGCCAGGAGAAAACAGGTCTCCCTGGAGTGCTGACACAGGCTTACAGGCCCACAAGAGGTACAAGTTCCAGCCAGAGACAGCAAGGCCAACTAACACCAGAGATAACCAGATGGCAAAAGGATAGCACAAGAACATTACCAATAGAAGCCAAGACTACATAACATCATCAGAACATAGTTCTCCCACAAGAACAAGTCCTGGATATGGCAACACACCAGAAAAGCAAATGTGGATATAAAATCACATCTATTGAAGATGATAGAGGACATTAAGAAGGATATAACTCCCTTAAAGAAATACAGCAGAACACAGGTAAGCAGGTAGAAGCCTTTAAAGAGGAAACACAACAATCTCTTAAGGAATTACAGGAAAATACAACCAAACTGATGAAGGAATTGAAGAAAGCCATCAAGGATCTAAAACTGGAAGTAGAAACAATAAAGACATCACAAAGGGAGACAACTCTGAAGATAGAAAATCTAGAAAAGAGGTCAGGAGTTATAGATTTGAACATCACCAACAAAATACAGATATAGAAGAGAGAATCTCAGGTACAGAAGATACCATAGAAAACATTGACACAACAGTCAAAGAAAATGCAAAATGCAAAAAGATCCTAACCCAAAACATCCAGGAAATCCAGGACACAATGAGACCAAATCTAAGGATAATAGTTATAGAAGAGAGTGAAGACTCCCAATGTAATGGGCCAGTAAATATCTTCAACAAAATTATAGAAGTAAACTTCTCAAACCTAAAGAAAAAGATACTTATGAACATACAAGAAGCCTACAGAACTCCAAATAGACTGGACCAGAAAAGATATTCCTCTCATCACATAATAGTCAAAACACCAAATGAACAAAACAAAGAAATAATATTAAAAGCATTAAGGGAAAAAGGTCAAGTAAAATATAAAGGCAGAACTATCAGAATTATACCAGATTTCTCACCAGAGACTGTGAAAGCCAGAAGATCCTGGGCAGATGTCATACAGACCCTACAAGAACACAAATGTCAGCCCAGAGTACTATACGCAACAAAACTCTCAATTACCATAGATGGAGAAACTGAGATATTCCATGACAAAAACAAATTTACACAATATCTTTTCACAAATCCAGCCCTACAAAGGATAATAAATGGAATACTCCAATACAAGGAGGGAAACTATATCCTAGAAATAGCAAGAAAATAATCTTCTTTTAACAACCCCCCAAAAAAAGATAGTCACATAAATATAATTCTACCTCTAATAACAAAAATAACAGGAGCAACAATCACTTTTCCTTAACATCTCTTAATATCAATAGAATCAATCACCCAATAAAACGACATAGACTAACAGATTGGATATGTAAACAGGACCCAACATTTTGCTGCATACAGAAAAACCAACTCATTGAGAAAAACAAACACTACCTCAGTGTAAAAGACTGGAAAACAATTCTACAAGCAAATGGTCCCAAGAAACAAGCTGGAGTATCCATTCTAATATCGAATTAAATCAACTTACAACCAAAAGTTATCAAAAAAGCTAAGGAGGGACACTTTCTAGGCATCAAAGGTAAAATCTACAAAGATGGACTCTCTATTCTGAACATCTATGCTACAAATGCAAGGGCGCTCACATTCATGAAAGATACTTTGCTAAAGCTCAAAACACACATTGTACCTCACACAATAATAGTGGGAGACTTCAACACTCTACTCTCATTAATGGACAGATCATGGAAACAGAAAATAAACAGAGACACAGTGAAACTAACAGAGGTGATGAACCAAATGGATTTAACAGATATCTATAGAATAGTTTATCTTAAAAAATATATCTTCTCGGCACCTTGAAGATATAGTTGGTCACAAATCAGGTCTCAACAGATACAAGAAGATTGAAATAATCCCATGCATCCTAGCAGGTCATCATGGACTGAGGCTGGTCTTCAATAACAACAAAATTAATGAAAGCCCACCTACACATGGAAGCTGAAGAACACTCTACACAATGATAACTTGGTCAAGGAAGAAATAAAGTAATTAAACACATTTTAGAGTTTAAAGAAACTGAAGCCACAATATAGCTAAAATTATGGGACTCAATGAAAGCAGTGCTAAGAGGAAAACTCTGAATTCTGAGTGCCTCCAAAAGGAAACTGGAGAGAGCGTACACTAGTAACTTGACAGCACAACTGAAATTTCAAGAACAAAAAGAAACAAATAGGCCAACGAGGAGTAGAAGGGAAGAAATAATCAAAGTCAGGGCTAAAATCAACCAAGTAAAAACAAAAAGAACTATACAAAGAATCAACAAAACCAGGAGCTGGTACTTTCAGGAAATCAACAAGACAGATCAACACTTAGCTGAATTAACCGGAGTACACAGAGACTGTATCCAAATCAACAGAATAAGAAATGAAAAGGGAGACATAACAATGGAAACTGGCATAATCCAAAAAAGTCATCAGATCCTACTACAAAAGCCTACACTCAACAAAACTAGAAAATCACCACCTGGCCCAAGCAAGGGGCATATTGTAGTTTGCCCTCTGAGCCTCAGAGCAAATTTGCTAAGGGAGGATAAGGCTGCCTGCCCCTGCTCCAGCCTGGACTCCAGGTTCAGACAGGGGCTGAGCCCCTTGTCACGTTGTTCAATGTTTTTGTTCTGTAGCTCCTTCCTACTCCTTTTTGATGACATTTACAAAAGAAAGCAAGCTGCTTGGATGGTCTGGACACAATCGAGCAAAGGTCACGAAGATGCGGCTAATGGTGGGGAATGCTAGAGGCTCAGGTTACCCGGTCCCACTGGATGGAACCTCAGAGTCTATTGTTAAGGGCCCCTATGCTTTCCCCAGCTCCCACCCTCTCCTCCAGCCATGGTGATGGCAGAGGAAACTTTGAGCCTAGTTCTCACAGGAGAGAAAAACACTCATGGACTTTTCTATCTTACACACATATATTGTCTTTACCATGTGCTAGGATATCAACAGAACAAAAAAATGTAAAATACTTGAATGAGCTTGTAGTATAACATTAATATTATTGAGAGTGTCTGCTTTCCATGCTGAAGTGATTCATTCATTATTCTGGTCCTGCTCTAGTCCTTTGTAATTGGTGGTAATTATTATGCTTTTCTTTTTAATACAAAAAAAATGTATAAAAATAAAAACTTGAAAAGGTAAAAAAAAAAAAAAAGAAAATCAGAATGAAGTGGACAATTTTAGATACAGATACCATGTACCAAACCTAAATTAGGACCAGATAAACGAGCTAAAGGGTCCCATATCTCCTTAAGAAATAGGAATAGCAATTGATAGTCTCCTAAGCAAAACAAGCTCAGGACCAGGTGGGTTTAGTGCAGATTTCTATCAGACCTTCAAAGTAGATCTAATGCCAGGGCTGGTGAAATGGTTCAGCAGGTAAGAGCACTGACTGCTCTTTCAAACGTCCTTAGTTCAAATCCCAGCAACAACATGGTGGCTCACAACCATCTGTAATGAGATCTGACTCCCCCTTCTGGTGTATCTATATAATAAATAAATCTTTAAAAAAAAGTCCTCAAATTATTACACAAAATAGAAAAAGAAGGAACACCACCAATTCATTTTATGAAGCCATAATTACTCTGATACTAAACCACACAAAAACCCCAACAAGAAAGATAACTTCAGACCAATTTCCCTTATGATTATAAATGCAAAAATACTCAATAAAATTCTCACAAGTCAAATCCGAGCACACATCAAAATGATCATCCATCACAATAAAGTAGGCTTCATTCCAGGGATGCATGGATGGTTCAAAATATGGAAATCCATATATGTAATCCACTATATAAACAAACTCAAAGAAAAAAAAACACATGATCATTTCATTAGATGCCGAGAAAGCATTTGAAAAAACTAGAACCACTTCATGATAAAAGTCTTGGAAATATCAGGAATTCAATGCCTATACCTAAACATAGTAAAAACAATAGACAGCAAACCAGTAGCCAACATTTAACTAACTGGAGAGAAACTTGAAACAACCTTACTAAAATCAGGAACTAGACAAGGCTGTCCACACTCTCCCTACCTGTTCAATATAGTACTCTTAGTCCTAGTCAAAGCAATTAGACAACAAAAGAAAGCCAAGGGAATACAAATGAGAAAGGAAGAACTCAAAATATCACTATTTGCAGATGATAAGATAGTGTATTTAGGTGATCCAAAAAATTCCACCAGAGAACTTCTAAACCTGATAAACAACTTCATCAAAGTGGCTGGATATAAAATTAACTCAAAGAAATCAGTGGCCTTCTTCTACTCAAAGGTTAAACAGGATGAGAATGAAATTAGGGCAACAATACATTTCACAATAGTCACAAAATAATATAAAATATCTTGTTGTGACTTTAACTAAACAAGTGAAATATCTGTATGACAATAACTTCAAGCCTCTGAAGAAAGAAATCCAAGAAGATCTGATGCCACGGACAGGGGTTTCTTACAGGAAGCCGTTGTTCTGCGGGGTGATGAAAGTTCTGGCCAGGTGTGCAAAGATTCAGCGGTGACAGACAGACACGACACAAGAAGTGTGGAATCTGAATGTATTTTTCAAATATGGGGTCAGGTTTATATAGTCAATACAAAAGGAAGAGAAAAGTCAGGTGGTACAATTGTCAAGATATATCAAATTCGGTGCAGGTAAGTTGAGGTTGATGGGAACACAATGGGTCTGCAGCAAAGTATATACATGTATATTGTCAGGAACCCAGCAGAGGTTGCAACCTGAAAGAAAGTCAGCTTTGGTTAAAGTTATCTTGATCTTAGAAGCCAGGTACAAATAGTTCCTATTCAGTCTATTGTTTAGGCTACAGACTGGCCAGGCCTAGTAAATCCCCCAACTATGCTAATTTTCTGGGCTAGTGGAGGTGTGCCCCAGGGAACCTATTCTTGTTAACTTTACCCTATTCCCTTCATTATTTCCCTAACAATGCCAGGTGCAACTAGACTGAATGGGTGACATCCTTGTGAAAATACCAGACCGAAATACCACACAGAGAATCTGTTTAACACTGATTTGGATTAGTTGCAATATTGGGGGGACCAGGAATCATTGTTCAATTTAGCTTGGCTATAACAAAATATTTCTTAGGGTACCTTTATGCCTGAATAAAGAAAGCATGTAGATTTCTCCACAGACTTAGCAGAGACCAATATGGAACACATCTAAGTTAGGAGATGTCAACGACTGACTGAATACCCAGGAGGCAAAACTCCCTTTGAAGTCATAATGCCTCTTATCTATGATCAAGCCTTTAACCCTGATACCGTAGACCTACTGGGGTAGATGATTGGTTGCCACAATCTGAGAAGATGGAAAGATAGCCTATGCTCATCAATTGACAGAATTAATATAGTAAAAATGGCCATTTTGCAGAAAGCAAGCAACAGATTTAATGCAATCCCCATCAAAACTTCAGATCATTTCTTCATAGAGTTAGAAAGAACAATTTCCAAATTCATCTGGAATAACAAAATCCCCAGAATATTGAAAACTATTCTCAATAATAAAAGAATGTCTGGGGGAATGACCATCCCTGACCTTAAGCTGTACTACAGAGCAATCATGATAAAAACTGCATGATATTGGTACAGTAACAGGCATGTAGATCAATGGAATAGAATTGGAGACCCAGAAATGAACCCACACACCTTTGGTCACTTGATCTTTGGCTACAGAACTAAAACCATCCAGTGGATAAAAGACAGTATTTTCAAAAACTGGTGCTGGTTCAACGGATAGCAGGTAGAAGAATGTAAATTGATCCATTCTCATCTTGTACAAAGCTCAAGTACATGTGGATCAAGGACCTCCACATAAAATCAGATACTCTGAAACTTATTGAGGAGAAAGTGGGGAAGAGTCTGGAACACATGGGCACAGGGGAAATTTTCTGAACAGAACACCAATTGCTTATTCTCTAAGATCAAGAATTTTCAATAGGGACCTCATAAAACTGCAAAGCTTCTATAAGGCTAAGGACACTGTCAATAGACAAAACTGCAACCAAGAGATTCGGAAAAGATCTTTACCAATCCCATATCTGATAGAGGGCTAACATCCAAATATACAAAGAACTCAAAAAGGTGGACTCCAGAGAACCAAATAACCCTATTAAAAAATGGGTTACAGAGCTAAACAAAGAATTCTCAGCTGAGGAATATTGAATGACCAAGAAGCACCCAAAGAAATGTTCAACATCCTTAGTTATCAGGGAAAAGCAAATCAAAACAAACCTGAGATTACGCCTCATATTAGTCAGAATGGCTAAGATCAAAAACTCAGTTGTAGAAAAATAGTTTTCATTTTTACGGCTTGGAGAAGGGGGAGGAGAGATACCACTCTCTTGTTGGATGGGGGAGGGGAAGTGAGGAGGGGCAGCTCTTTTTTTTTTTTTTTTTAATGCAGCCTTTCCCTTAAGTGGGAGAGGGAGGGGCAGGAGGAGCAGATAGTTTATTTAGTATTTACTCTGAGGCATAAGGGGGCAGAAGTAGGTAGATGGATTTTATTTCTCTTAAAAAGAATAGAACGTTCAATATCTACATGAGCAAAATATATTTCGACATCCCCTTCAACTAAACATTATGCAGTCATCGTAGGTTATGCATTCAAATAATGTAATAAATTGGAAATAATTTATTTAATCACTAATCATGGGGGTTTTAGTAAGGATTTCCCCAGAAATAGACTCTGAAGAAGGATTTGAATGAATTGGAATAGTTGGATTTGTTATATATAAAATGATCATGAAGTTGGTGAGATGCCTCAGTGTTTAAGGGTACTCACTCTACTTGTAAGAAGAATCAAGCTTGAATAATACAGTTCTATCCATACAATATCCCCCTCAGACACACACACACACACACACACACACACACACACACAAGCACACACATTCACAGAGAAACATACAGAAACAGAGACAGAGAAATATGTAAATTAAACATTTTAAAATAATACTGAAACTAGTTTTATGTTTTGTTTTGTTTTGTTTTGTTTTGTTGAGACAGAGTTTCTCTGTGTAGCCCTGGCTGTCCTGGAACTCGCTCTGTAGACCAGGCTGGCCTCAAACTCAGAAATCTGCCTGCCTCTGCCTCCCAAGTGCTGGGATTAAAGGCATGCGCCACCACTGCCCGGCTAATAATGAAAGTAGTTAGTGCATTCTACAGACAAGAAGAGAAAGCATTGTGATCCAAGTCTGATAAAACATTTTTTGTAAGGCCAGAAGTGGAGCATGATCTTCTTTGTCTCAGGACACTTAACTATTGCAAAATTTGTATGAATGTGTTTTGTAAATAATTGACATAAGGGTGATAATTGCTGTGGACAACACAACTCATGAAACATGCATTGCTGAGGAACTATTTGCCCAGGATGGAACTTGTTAGAGTTACTGTATCCACAAACATAGTCAAATTACAGAAATAAAAATTTGCCATGAGGGGTTACAAGGGTGAATAACTGGTACAGATATAAAGATACAAAAAATGGAATTAAGTATGCCACAAAGAATGTGTTGTATGTGGATATATTTTATGTTTGTGTATGTATATATATATATATATATATATATATATATATATATATATGAAGCTGGAGAGATGGTTAATTGGTTATAAGAGTTTGTCATTCTTCCTGAGAATCATAGTTAAATTCTCAACACCCAGGTCAAGTGAACAACAATTTTAATAACTCCAACACCAGAAGATCTGATGGTTTCTCTAGATTCCATGGATACCTGAACACCTATGTACATTCATATAGCTACATACTCGTACACATAAATCGAAACAAATTGTAGAAGAAAATGTATAGGAAGTGTTTTATGATATTTTAACAAATTTTATACATGAAAGGAATACATAGAGATGGCATGATACAGAAATATAAGTGTATCTAATATGTACATGTACAGTGAATATGCTACACATATGATATATGTACATCAAAGTATTTAGCACCTCTATTACATTGAGTATTATTGAGATTAGGAAGAGGCATAAATGTAATTCTCAAATCTCTGAAAATTGGGAGAGAAAGATGGGTCAATGAAGAAAGTACTACTCTACGAAGATAATGGCCTACTTTTGTTCCTCAACAATCATGGTTTTGGGTTGATTTGGTTTGTTTGTTATTTTATTTGGTTTTATTTTATTTAAAGCTGGATGTGATAATATGACTGGATCATGGAAAGAGGAAGATTCCTGGAAGCTCACTGGCCAGTCACCATGCTTACTTAGCAAGTATCAGACAAGGAAGGGAACCCATCTCTAAAAAGAATATAGACATTATCTATAGAATGAAGTCAGTGGCTGACCTCTGGCCTCTAAATGCACGTGTACACACACCTATACACAGATGTGCACCTGTACACATGTGAACATACATATATTCATGCCCACATGCATGCAAACTTCAAACTGGATCATGTATTTTCAGTTGTGAAATTGTTCCATTAACACGTCTTGTCAACTGCTGAGAGGAAAAATAAAGGTGGAGACCATTGAACTCTATGCATGCTATGTGCTTTGGGGGCAACCATGTTTTCAGGAGGGATTGATTGTGACTCAAAGGTAGTCAACCATTAACACCCTGACATCAGAAAGCATTTCCTCCCACTTTGCCTCAAGCATCCATCAATTCTGTACATACATGGGAGGTTTTGGACTCCTCTCAGCACATGCACAAACCACAAGGACCACAAAAGCACAATTTATTTCCATTAGTCCCAAATGAGGGAATCGGCCTGGCAGAACTTCTTCAAAGAGCTGAAGTCAGGATCAAAGTTCTGGGAACAGAAAAGGGGAGTGTCCTTCAAATCCACATGTTTCCCTTTTAATTGCAGGACTCATGCAGCTTTTATTTTCTCAATTTTCTTTTTATGAAACTCCCCTATTGCATCAATGTTTCCAAAATTGATTTTAACCTTCTGGCAAGATTTTAATTTCTCATGCCCCAGTAAATGTTCTTTGTTCAACAACGTAGTCTATACAACCATTATTCTGTTTATAGATAGCATAATCTTGCCCAATGTAAGTATTCACCCCATGCTAATTACACTGACACTGGTCACTGAGGCAAGTGCCTGGGCAGGGGAAGTAGCACCATTCCCTGCTGGGACATGGGTTTGGAATGACCCTGTGATTATTATTAGACTGCTGCAAACTGGAGATTTACCACTGTGCACTTTTGCCTTCTTTGTATATTTTATCTGTCATCCATCCCATCTGTGTCTCATTTTCCTGCGTGCATACAATGAGATGACAGCAACTTTGAGGGTAAATTTGCTAGGGTCAAGGCAAGGTCTGAGTAGGATGAATACAGTAGTAGATAGTCACTATTAGTAGTCCTGGGATGTTTCCTTAAATTTAGTAGAAACATGACATTAATACAAAATCACTAAGAAAGTTCAAAATAGGCAGTAGGTATGGTAGCAGCATCTATGATTCATCACTGAAGAGTCTGGGGCTGGAAGATTTCTGTGACGTTGAGGCCACCCTTAGTTACATAGCAAAACTGAGAAAGAGGGAGATGGGGAGATGGGTCTTTCAGTGGACCAACTTTGGTTCTTTCAACACATGTGAAGGTAACTCACACCCATTCCAGATGATATGATGCCCACTTATGGCCTCCACAGATTCCTGCACACACACAAACATGCACACACATACATGAGCACATACTGTTGTTTGCATGCATAAGAAAATAAACATTTTTTTTAACTAAGCAAGAAGATACTGAGTACCAAGTCATGCAGTCCTACATGAGACACAATCCTACCCCAAAAATTAAAAACAAAAATGAAAGTAAATGAAAAAAATGTAAGATGGAAAGAAGAGCAAAAGGAATGGGATAAAGATAAGGGAAAGCATAGAGACAAGGGGAAAGAAACAAATTTTAGTTTTCAAGTGGAAAAAGGCATGATGTTTCTTACTTGCAGAGGAAACCACAGCCCCCTCCTTTGATTGACTGCATTGTGGCCAACTTTGTCACTAATGACCATTTTTTCCATGTTCTCTACAGCTAAACTTTTTAGTCTTATTCTCCTGCAAGAGGCATGTAAAACTCTGCTACACACAAGTAATTCTATCATCTCTTCTCATAGGTAGAACCTATCTTAATACTTGTCTTCTCCTCTTTGAACATCCAGTGCCTTTCTCCAATTCTTTTTCTACCTGTACTATCACAAACTCCTAGATGTGACTTCTGAATATTTCACCACACCCATAATTCCCAGGAATTCTGTTATACAATGTATTGGACATATTATTTTGTCACATTCATTTGTATATGAAATATTTTTACCATTTATCTGCTGATTGTGTTCTCTTTATCCTATTTGTTATAAATTTCTACCACAGCAGTTAATTTACTGATTTTTTTATCTGCTCTATTGCAATTTCTAGTAGAAAGACATGGTTTAGTGATGCTCAATTAAAACTGAATGTAAGAAAATTCTGTTGAGTGAATAAATGAAACAAACCTCATTTAAATGAGAGGAATTTAGGGAAGAAATTACTAGATAAGAAAAGGTAGAAGATTAGAGCATTCTAGTTGGCCATTGGTATATATATCAAAACATAGAAGACCTAGTGCTTAGGACCACAGTAAATACATGTGGCTCTGTAATTGATGCAAAGTCCAAAAGAGTCCAAACTTTCCTTTGAAAGCTTCTCTGTTTTACCTGTTTTGTGTTCTAATATTTGAGCCAAGAGTCATACTTGCTTTAATTCATTATATTTAATAGGTTTGGTCCCTCAAGAAATCACCTGTTTTCTGCTTTTATGATCTTTGAAATTGAACATTCCTCACAAACCTTTAGACTTAAATTGTCACTCTGACTCAACGGCTGATGCTTGCACCAGGTCTCCTGCTCTTGCCCTAACTGTAACCTACTTTCAACCTTCGAAAAGACTGAGTCTTCATTTATTGCACTCATCATATTTGTCACCTGTTCCGGTGGAATCAGAGTGGAATCCAAGCCCACAGCATGGGCAGCCTTGCTTTGTCTGGCTCCCACACCTTTCCTATCCTCTGTTTGTTTCACTATTCTCCACACTGATGGTACCCTACTCCAAACATGTGGGAGACACTCAAGTTATTTTTCCTCAACCTGGGATTTCCTTGTTCCCTCAGTAACCTGCTTAAGGACCTTAGTAACTGAGGCCTGACTTCCTTGCAACTTATCAAGGACACATGTTTGAATTCTCTTGCCTGTCTCACACAAGTCTTAATGTTCTTCCCTCTGATGGAGCTCCTTCTTTTGTTAAACTTACAGAGTCTTTAAGACACTGTTACTTGAACATGTTTATCAAGCATACCATTGATTGCTAGCATTCTATGAGTAAAACTTCACCTACGCAAGACAGAGACCCAAGCTTCTTTTATTTGCTGAAGTAGGACATTGCCTATAATTTTCCTTGATAATTAGGCCCTCAAATAACGTTTGTTGAATAGATAAGAGAGGTAACATTAGCTCCCTTTAGCCTACAACATGGAGGGAAAGATATAGAAAGTAAGAGACTTCACAAGTAAGCTACCCCAAAGAACAGAGAAGAAACTCAGTTGGTATTGTGTTTTGATGTACAGGCATGAGGACCAGTGTTTGATTCCCAGAATTTGGAAGAAAAAACCGAGTACATCTTTAGAATGTTGGTACCAGGGAAGAAGATGCAAGCAAAAGCCAGAAGGTTGATTACTCATCAGTGTATCAGCAAGGCGTAGATAAAACTGAAGAACTCTATCTCAGTAAGACGATACGGATGGCACCCTGAAAGGAGGAAAAGACGTCACAGATTTGCTGAGGCCTTCAACCTCTGACAGTCCAGTCTCACCTTTCCACATGCAATTTATATGGTTGGTAGTACTTACAAACAGATTCACCATGTAGATAATTTAAGTGCATTATTAAGCAAACCTAAGCAAAGCAATTATTTTAAGGAGAGGCTAGATTGGGAGGTCCCAAGACAAGCAGCCAGCTGGCATTTTTAAAGAAGTGCTTGTTCATTGTAAAGAATATTTGTTAATATGTCTGGGATTGGTGGCATATTCACTGTGTGACACCTTTTCCCCAGCCCAATTAGTGGTGAACCATATTCCCTTTTAGAATGTTGCTTTCTATTACTTTCTATGATGCTACGGAGAAGCCCACAGAAAGAGGGGATTGTTAAACTAAAAAAAAAAATGATGATTTTATGATGATACCAGGTTGTTTGATGATTCGAACTTTCATATCTGATATAGTAGGAACGACTGCAGTTTTAAAGATGCTTAGTCACAAAGGGTCATTCATTCATATTGAGACATACCTGGCCAGAATCAGTAACAGTGTTCTTGGTCACCTCTCATCAAATGTCTTCTAGACTAAAATATCAACTTCCTTCCTAGTCTTGCTTCCTTGGAAGAATGTCTGACCTGTTTTTTCATATTTGCTAATCAATCTGTAGAAAATGCTTGTTGTCTAGGTTTGAATGAATATTATCTAAGGATTATGTCCTCTTCCAAAGTTCCTATCATCTAGTCTACCTCCTGAATTCTTGTGAGTAGAGATGACAGGAAAAGTATCAGCTCAGGAGCCCAAGACCAAGTTCTCTGTACAAAGGAGATTCATATAGCCCAGAGGGACAAAGAGGGAATAAGGGACAAAAATAGGAGATGACAAAGGGTTAAGAATAAGGGAGGAGGCAAGTGTATTTGTCCTGGAGGACAAGGGACTGCCTCTGAATAGAGGACACCATGGTGGTCCATAGACAAATAGTGGCTTATAAAGGTAAGGGAGAAACCATGTATTACAATGAAGTTTTTAGTTTGAGTTGAGCATGTTAATTAGGTGAGACAAAGGGAGCTTTTTAATCGATGGACTTCAATATTGTGAGAGCTGGACTTTGGTAGACTCAGAAGGAGGAAATGGTCAAATAATAAAGGGATAAACTTATTTAATCTAATGATTTTTTTAGCAAGGAAAAGGTAATCATGGAGAACAGGCATGTGTATGAACTGCCTTAAGTCCCTTCATAAGCTCTTTCAAAAGCCCTTGTGAATATGGACTTGCCTGAAGTAAAGAACCCCATCTGTTCTCCCATTTCCTCTGACTTGTTTGAACTTTCCCCACCTCATTTATTTCTCATTAGAGAAATGTGCCTTCCTGCCTATCTAAGACATGTGAGTTTCTCATGAGAATCATTTTGCCATTGTAAAAGTTTCTACCTTGTCTGGTACAGATGCTAATTTTTTTCAATTAAGCTTTTCTTTGTCTATATCATGATTAATTTTAATATGACAGCTTCAGTTGTGTGGGATTTTTCTCAGAGAGATACAACAAACACATTTCTACTCAACCAAAATAGGGAATCCACAGGAGATCAAACTAATGCATTTAAAAATGCCCAATTTGGTGAATCAATGAGTTTGTGGGGTTATAGGTGTATGGGTATGGGTTACTTATGCAATCAATCAGGTGTGACTCAAAGGCAGCTGCATTATTGGAACTCACTACATGGCATCACATGTCTGACTGAGACTCTCTTCTTAGCTGCTCTTGTGGTCAGTCAGTCCCCTTCAGAGCAGGTGTTTAATGCTTCCATAGCCACGGGAGGGTGTCAAGACATCTAGTAGATCTTGCATGTTTTGGCTATCCCAGACAGTGAAGGATTTTTTACTTCTTGAGTCCTATAAACCACACCGTTCTTCTTGAGAGGCATGTTTCAATTCAGAGGCAATCACTATGTTATCATCTCTGTAAGAAAAAAGTTCCATACTCCATTTTAACTAGAAACTACCTCTCTGTGAGGGGAACCTGGAAAGAGGTTAGCCATCATGACCCATAAAGAAAGCCAAGAAATGAAAATTCTTTGGAATCTCAATTATGGCTGGTGCTTTGTCATTAACAGAGGAAGCAACCACATTCACTAACACCTTGAGCCAAGAGGCTGGGCCTGTGAACACTGTGCTCATGTCAGTCTAGATGAGAACCATGTGGAAAGACTTACTTATTTTGCATTTTTCCCAAGTATGCTGAAGGAAGGTTGAGAGATAATGGATTTTAATGACTTGGTAAATACCAAAAGCAGAAGACTCAGAGAGCAGCAAGACTTTTTTTTGTAAAATCATGACTACTCCATAGTAGAACAAATTCAAGTTCCATAGCTTCTCCAGGATGACAGTAAATGCAGGAGTGTAATCATACCACAAATGCCAATATTTCAGTTGCTAAGCAACTCATTCAATAATCAATGATGACTCCATGGAAATGGCAGTAATAGGGAGAAACAAATAAAAGGGAATTCATGGTAATATTTCAAATGGCAATACAGAAAAACAAAGAGAAGCTTTGGAGATGTTTTCTACTAGTGTTTTGTTTTGAGAAGAATCTTGTATTCCACAACTGGCCTGGAACTCTCCACGTGACTAAAGATGACCTTGAACTTCTGGTCTTCCTACTTGTACTTCATATTGGATATACGTACTAGCACACATTATTTTATGTAGTTTTCAGGATAAAATCCAGGATTTTTCCAATGCTAAATAACACTCTACCCACTACATAAATGGAGATATATCCCCCAGACTAATTATGTCTTGTTTTAATGAATGTGTTTGACAATCCCGTTTCTTAGAAGTCACATGTTTTCCTGAGAATCTGGACAAGAAAGAGCTATAGTCAAAGATACAAGGTTGGGAATCTCATTACAGGAATAAGTTCAATGGTTTAACTATCTTTAGATAAGGGTGCTCAGTTTCCCCTTGCTTTATTTGTTCCTAGTCAATCATAGAACAAAATCTGGTTCTATGTAATATGACTTTATAAGGGCAGTTTGTTCAAATTATCACTAGGTATGTATTTAACCTATATTTAGTCTCAGCCATGATGGAAACATATTTGAAGGAGTCCTGCTTAAACATGTCAAAAATAAGACAGATACAATTGGAGAAACACAGAAAGGGAACATAAGACCTTAAGAGAGTACAGATTCCATCAATTTCCTATGGAAAGAATGTCTTAGTTTCATTTCCTGTGTGTGTGTGTGTGTAGTAAGATACTCTAACAAGCAGAACTTAAAGGACAAAGGTTTATTTTATAAAGCTCACAGTTCAAGGCACACAAGCTGGTGAGTCAATGCACCAGAAACAATAAGACTCCATTTACATCATGTGCATAATCAGAAAATGTAGGTAATATGAGTAACCATGAAATGCATGTTAGGTCCCAAGAAGGCCATATACCCATAAATAAGACCAAGTTGAAAAATAGGAGGACTTTTAGTGGTTAGATAAAAATCAATATTCCTTAGGATCTTGTGAAACTGGTTCTGTCTAGTAAAGGGAATCATATCCCTTGCCTCTGAAAAAAAAAGTTGACTTTCCATTCACATATATCTGTGACAACTACCAGCATGTCAAAGTCTAAATGAGCCTCCAAATTCCCTCAGTCCCTATTCATAATGTTTGTTATACATTTCAGTGTCCACACTTAGCCTCCTGCTCCCCCACCTGTGAACTACTCTTTCTTTTAATAACCCACATGATTTTACCATTCTGCCTTCTGTCATGTTCTTCTCTCTCTCACAGATAGGCCTTGCTGAAGTAAAAATATGAGGACATGACTACACCAAGGTATGAAGTGAAGGCTTACTGTAGACATGAAGAGAGCATAGCCAGAGGCATCTGGAAGAGTCCAGACTATACAGGCCAGCATACTAAACCAATTGACAAGAGGAGGCCAGTGGAAGATGAAAGATGAAGAGAAAATAAGAAAGGAAAAATGGTATCTAAGTGGATAGAAGTGAGACTGGAGACCAAGAGTCCAAGAGAGGCAAGAAACAAGAGGACACATAACCAAAATGACTGTATTAGATAGGGATCAGAGAAGCTGAGGGAAGAGAAAATGAAGTTCATTGCCTCAAGAGGTTTGTAGTAGGGAGGGCATATTCCAGTCAAGATGACTCTTTAATAGATACTTGTGTGTAGAGAGTAAAAAAGCCTAAATGTAAGACAGGCTAAATTCTGTACCCAACAGATCAGGTTGTCCAAGATGAGCAGTTCCTCATGTATACGTGAATAACCTTTGTCATGTAAACCTTGCTCCCCAATTTAAAATATTGGTTAAATAGAACATGACTGCCAATTAGTGAGGGGAATACAAGAGGTGAGGTTTGAGTTACCAGGCTAGTGGCACAGGTAGAGAACATGATGAGAAGAAGAGAAGGGTAAAAAAGGAACACAGAGGAGAGATGACAGAGAGAACAGGAGGTTTCAATGAGAAATGATGGACCAGCAGCATGTGTCAGAATGAAATGGCTCCTGAGCACTCAAGACTGTTGAAGCAGATATAGCCCTGAGAATTCACAAACAGCATGTATTGTGGAACACATGTGGGGTTGTAGCCAGAGTAGGGATAGAGCTTTAGATGAGGGTCGGGCCTCCAGCAATTGTGCAGAACTTAATAAATAAATATCATTGCTGAAATTTCACTTATTTGAAGCTAGACTGGGATAAGCTTAATTGAAATACATGCACATGATACACACACTCAAAAATCTGAGCCCACCACAGATAGTCTTATTAATAAGCAGGCCCGTTGTAAGGATATGTTACAAAACCTGAAGGATGAAGTGTCAACATTTTCAATTTGAAGAGATTTTGCCCTCAAACAATTGTAAAAGAAGCTAGAAGTCACTACTGACTTTCTACCAGACTGCTATACAATATTTCATGATGTCAACCCTGATAAATATTCTTAAAAGAGTACAAAATATGTGGGTTTGAGTAATTTCTCTAAAAAGAGTAGTATTTTATATTTCACTTTATAGTGTACTCAATGTTTATGACTGCTCTCATGTAGCCTTGACTGACCTCGTACTCATTATTTAGCAAAGAATGACTTTGAACTCCTGTTCCTCCTGCCTCTACCTCTCTAATTATGGGATTGCTTGTTTGTACTAACTCACAGAGTTTATTCTGTGTTGAGAATGAACTCCAAAGGCTCATTCATGCTAGAAAACATTCTATCAACTTAACTTTACTGCTAGCCCTATACTTTTTAGTTTCCAGTCTAATTATATAAATATTCAATTCTATATCATTTTTGTTAGGGTTTAATGGCAGGGTACCTTAGTGGGTCTGGGACAAGGTATGCTGCCAAGAGATCAGATCACACCACAGATCTCACACACAAGAGGTTTATTGGGGGAACTGGGGAGAAAGATCATCTTGGAATGGGGACATCAGAGAAAGAGAAAGAGGGAGAAAGAGAGAGAGAGAGAGAGAGAGAGAGAGAGAGAGAGAGAGAGAGAGAGAGAGAGAGAGAGAGAGAGAGAGAGAGAGAGAGAGAGGAACAGACAGAGACCAGAAGACAGCAAACAAGCAAACATCAAGGGGTGGCAGGAACCTTTTAAATGGTTGACTAATTTGTGCTGACATAGTTTAGCTGCTGGTGTTGAGTCCCCAAGGGCAGGCTAATAGAGTGCCTGATTTCTAACAATTTTCACTTTGATACTTGTCATCTGAAGGTTTGAACTATGCTCTTTGCCTCATATATGCACCCAAATCTGTACCAATGTCGTCTATGATTTCGTCTATAGTTTGTAGCCATTATCTTGGTTCCCAGACTTCAGAATTGATGTCTTGTCTATTGTTATAAATCATATCTTTGATTATAACATGATATTGTGGGCCAGTTACTTTTATTTCTGTGGAAAGAAAGAGGAGGAGGAGGAAGAGGAGGAGGAGAAAAAGAAGAAGGAGAAAAAGAAGAAAAAGAAAAAGCAGAAGTGGAAACGGAAGCAGAATCAGAAGCAGAAGAGGAGGAGAAGGAGGAGGAGGAGAAAAAGAAGAAGAAGAAAAGAGGAGGAAGCAAGGGAAGGAAGCATGGGGAAGAATGAAAAAGAAAAAAGAATGAAAGAAAGAAAGAGAAATCAGGAAAGGGAAAAAAACAACTTAAGAGAAATGGGTATATTATGCTTGGTTTACAATTACAGTTCATAGAACATCATTGCAGGGAAATTAAGACAGTAAATTGAGGCAGTAGACAAACTATATCCATGTAAATGCATGCATAGTTAATTTTGTGTTAGTATTTGATACTTTTATACAGTCAGTCCAGGCCCCAAATCAAAGACTCGTGTCATTTAATTTCGGCTGGATTTGCCTACACCAATTAAAGTGTAAGATTTGAAGAGCAGAGTGTTACATCCAGGATGGCGTCCCACTTACTAACACACAGAGATGGAGATCATGTAGTAAGCAAGAGGTTTTAATGATCCAGTATACTGAGGTTGTCCCGCAATGGGGCAAAGTGACCCCCAGGAACAAAAGCAGCCACTCCTTATATCCTTCCAGAACATAGGATTACAGCATGAGTTGGTTATCTTGCATTGGTGGAGCCCATTGTCTTTTGAGTCCATTGACCTTTGTGCCCCAGGTGAGGAGGAGATCCGTCTCCTACTGGGGGCATTTCTAGGAACCAAGCATTACTCCCTGCAATTAGGGCATCTCCTGGGGACAGGTGTTTGTTCAGTAAACCCCCTTTGAAGCTCCCTGACTTTAAACTTAATAGACATTCCTGGCTTCTCGGGTATTTTTATGAGGTGTCCCTGTTTGCTCAATTCTTACAAAAGCAATCAAGAAAAACCACCCGCAAACATTCATACAGCACAAACAGAATCAAATAATATTTCACTGAAACTTTCCTGACAGGTGATTCCAGGTTGTGTCAGATTGACAATTAAAGCTAACCATTACATGGTTAGTCATCTAACCATTTCCCTAGATGACTAGGGAAAGGGAGGAAGAGAGCAGTCACCTTCTCTGCCCTTTTCATTAACTAGGTTTGTTGCTCAAAAGCTAGAAGTGGTTGAGTATTTGTCCATGCACGTGGAAAAATAAATTGTTACTTGTTCCAAGTTTGGTCTTACTCATTAAACTGTTGTTGTTGTTGTTTTAGCTTTCCATATAAACATCCCTCAGGATGGCCTTAGGTAATTCTGTGAGGTTCTCCTCTGTCCCAGAACTTCTTGCTTGTACTTTTTCTCACTCAGTAGAAAAAAAAATGTCATCTATTTCTGCTGCTTATGGAATCTCCCTCCTAAATCTCTAATTAGGTATGTTCATGAAAATATTCCCCTATTTGCAATCCAAAAGGCAGACTGCTGGGATTGTGACCTTTCTGTTACAACTGAAAGAGGATTATAACACAAGGTTCCACACCGAAGTGGAGATATATTGAAAATCAGCAGAGAGTTGTTTGTAGTACAGAAAATAAAATATGTCTGTCTTTGCCACTTTGATATTATTAGCTACATCTTCATTTTCAAGTCACTATACATTTTTTTTGAACGTGCCAAAGAGATTCCTTATGGAGCTGCAGAGACAGTTCAGTGAATGAGAGCTCTCGTTGCATAAGCGTGTATTTGGTTTGAGCTTGGAAATTGGTGTTTGGGTGTGGCCTTTGCCTAATCCAGACCCAGATCCAGAGGAGAACACCCTGCTTTTGTAGACAACTTCAAGCAAATTACAGGCAAGTCTGTTTTCCCCTGGGTCCTACCCCACTAGCAATCTCATGTTTCCTGCCCCCTCCTTTAAAGCAAAGCATCCAACCTATATAAAATGTATACACAATGGCAAAATGAACAAAGCTTAGTTCTGAAGAGGAGAGAAGCCAATGTGTACTCTTCAGAAAAAGAAACAGACTGAGTGCAGTCCGTGTAGTGCTTACATTCTCCTATCCCATACATTTCCTCCTCTGTGCCACCTATGGGGCAGACATCTCCAGAAAGGAGCAAGCTTTTCTCAGAAGTACCTTTTACTTACAGTTCAGTGGGTTATAGGTAAGTGCATAAGATTCAAGAGTTTATAGAGGGGTTGGTTACCTGTGAAATTGCAAATTGCACCAGAGGAAAGGGGATCATTGATTTGTGTACATACTTCTGTCTAAGAGGTCCTTGAAAGTTGTTCAAGGTTGGTGAGCTAGTGTCATCCAGCTACCGAGCCACCATCAGTTGTTATTCATGTCTTATTTTAAGGAGCCTGTTAGTCATACTCTTACAGAGGTTATACTCTGTCTCACAATGACACAGGCAGGGATCTATGCCAGGGACATAGATTTGCCAGCTACGGTCTTCAAAACTGCTTTTTAAGGCATGTTAAAATATAAAGGCCTTTCATTCGTGTATATAAATCATCAAGGCAGGTAGATCCCCACACAAAGTTATTAAAAGAATAATTCTAAAGGCACATGGTACCTGACCACAGGTAACCAGTCATATGACAACATGCAGGTTAAAATAATTGGGTTGTCTAAGTTATGATATAGTCAGAGTACAGCATAGCTACATGGTCAATTTATTTATAAAGAGATATTGAGTATGAAACTTATTTCCAGGAGCATGGGCCTGAGAAGAAGAAGCAGACCAAATTTTTACATCCAAAGCTACATTTCAAATCAAGCAAAAAGTGTCCAGCAGCTAAGCATAAGCTAAGTAAAGCAAGGAAGTAACATTTGCTCTTCTAGAACCTCCCAAAGGAAAGCAACTGCTTTCTACAACTCTGCTCTCCTGAGGCGTTTAGAGTCTCTTGTCTGCAAATGTTAAGAAAATGAATTAATAAGCCCTGAGTGACTGTGTCTATGGTCACTTGTCATGGGAACAATAATAAATGAATTCAGAGACTAATGACAGTTCTCCTAGGAGCAGCTCTTTTTTGATTCAGTAAGACTGACATCCATGAGAGCAATTGTAGGGGAACATTTCCTGACTGTGCTTCAGAATTCGGATGAGCAGAGAAGGCTCCTAGTGTGCACCATCTGCCAGGAAGACTCTGGAAACAGAAATATGAGTGCATATAATGCATTCCTTAGAGTAAATAATAATGTTTTATTGAGGGCCTCGAGGTAAAATTGTACATTTCTGTATGACAGTATTGCTTCTCTTCCTTTCTCCTTGAACATTTGTCCCATGAAATAAAACTGGGAAACATAAATCCAAGTAGAAACTTAATCATCCTGGAGGCAGCAGCAATTTCTTCCAGTTGTCAAGTCTCAGCTGTAGCAAAAGGAACTTCAATGTAGGGCACAGGAAGTCCTGGTATAAGAGAAGGACCATTTCACTGAAGAGTCTAACATTCTTTTTCTATGAATAAAAATTTTCCTGACACATAGTTACGGGCAAAAAAAAAGTTAGCCATTAAAATGTTTAAAAGTCTTACATACAGGATAAATTGTTTAGTTCAGGTTGCCTTGTGCCTGAAAGTGTAACATTCTTACTTTCCCTCCCACATCCAAAGACTCAAGAGAGATTGTGTCAGACTCTTCTATGTAGGAGGTGGAGATCTTTTACACTTACACTGAATATAGTCAGTTTTGTTATGTTTCTATTAGAATATGTTAACTTTGCTTGCCAGGAGCCAAGGAGAAACTAAAATTTATCAGGAACCATCTTCCTGAGAAGGATCTGCAATGGAGTGTCAAAATTAATAAAAGAATTACTTCTGCTAGCAAGGCTGAGAAGAATATCATCTTAGTAAGGATTCCTGCCATTAATAGGCTTTCCTGTAATTATTAAATATATTTAATAATCACTAGGTTATTTTAATCCCTTTTAAGAAGATCCTGATTTCTCCAATACTTTTAACATGAAAGGATGTTGGATTTTGTCAAAGTAGAACAACGAAGATTATTGTCATGGTGATGCTATATAGACAAACAGATGATTTCTTAATTCATAATGAAGATTTTATAAGGAGCCTTTTATATAATTAGTAATTATTAAGCTCTTTTATAACAGGATTGCTATTAGGTCCTTAGTGATGTCCAAACTACAATGAGAACTCTGCTGGTCTTCAAGTGTCATGAATGAACTGCTTCTGAGATAGTAAGCAGGCATCTATAACTAAGAGCACATTCCAAGAGGTTGTAAAACCATTAACCAACAGTCATAAAAAGGGAACTAATAATTTATTATAGGCACAAGAACACAAGAACATAAGCTACTTTGCTGAAGTTGTTTTTCAGCTGTAAGAGCTGTCTTGTATATTTTTTTTCGAGTCACTATGTATGCTATCATATCATATGCAAATAGTGATATCTTGACTTTCTCCTTTCCAAATTGTATCCTTTTGATCTTTCTTTGTTGCCTAATTGTCTCTGGCCAGAACTTCCAGTACTATATTGAATCGATAATGGGAAAGTGGGCAGCTTTTTCTTGTTCCTGATTTTAGTGGGATTGCTTCAAGTTTTTCTCCATTTAGTTGGATGTTGGGTCTTGGTTTGCTATATATTGCTTTTATTACATTTAGGAATTGAGCTTGAATTCCTGATTTCTCCAATACTTTTAACATGAAGGGATGTTGAATTTTGTCAAAGGCTTTTTCAGAATCTAATAAGATATAGTGTGTTTTTTCATTGAGTTTGTTTATGTAGACGATTACGCTGATGGATTTCCATCTATTGAAACATCCCTGCATCCCTGGGATGAAGTCTACTTGATCATGATGAGTGAGTGAACCCAGGATAGCAAAAAAAAAAAAAGAAAAAAAAAACATTCTCAACAGCAAAAGAATGTCTGGGGGAATCATCATCCTTGACCTCAAACTGTACTACAGAGTAATCATGAAAAAACTCACATGGTATTGGAACAGAGGCAGGCAGGTAAATCAGTGGAATAGAATTGAAGACCTAGAAATGAATCCACACATCTTATAGTCACTTGATCTTTGACAAAAGAACCAAAACCATCCAGTGGAAAAACTACAGCATTTTCAACAGTGGTGCTAGTTTAACTTGTGGTCAACATGTAGAAGAATGCAAATCAATCCATTCCTGTCTCCTTGTACAAAGCTCAAGTCCAAGTACATCAAGGACCTCCACATAAAACCAGATACACAGAAACTGAAGAGAAAGTGGGAAAGAGCTTCAAACACATGTGCACAGGGGAAACTTTATTGAACAGAACACCAGTGGCTCATGCTCTAAATTGACAAATGGGACCTCATAAAATTGAAAATATTCAGTAAGGCAAAGGACTTTGTCAATAGGACAAAACAGCAACCCACAAGTGGGGAAATGATCTTTACTCACCCTACATTTGATAGATGGCTAATATCTAAATAGCAAAGAACTCAAGAAGTTAGACTCCAGAGAACCAAATAACCCTATTAAAAAAACGAGGTACAGATCTAAACAGAGAATTCTCAGCTGAGGAATCGCAAATGCCAAGAAACACTTAACTGCTCTACATCCTTACTCATCAGTGAAATGCAAATCAAAATGACTCTGAAATTTTTTTACCTCACACTACTCAGAATGGCTAAGATCAACAACTCAGGTGACAGCAGATGCTGGTGAGGATGTGGACAAAGAGGAACATTCCCCCATTGCTGGTGGGATTGCAAGCTGGTATAACCACTCTGGAAATAAGTCTGGCACATCCTCAGAAAACTGAAAATAGTAAATGCTTGCTGTCAGGAGCCTTTTATAACTGTCCCCTGAAAGGCACTGTCAGAGCCTGACCAATACAAAGGGAGATGCTTGCAGCCAAACATTGGACTGAGGGTGGGGATCCCAGTGGAGAGGTTAGAGCAAAGATTGAAGGAGCTGAAGGAGTTTGCAATATCTTAGGAAGAACAACAACCAGAACCCCCAGAGATCCCAGAGACTAAAACACCAACCAAAGAGTACACATGGGAGGACCCATGGCCCCAACTGGAGGATTTCATTATCTGGCATCGATGGGAGGGGAGCCCCTTAGTCCTGTGAAGGCTGGATGACCTAGGGTAAGGGAATGCTATGGTGTTCAGGCAAGAGTGGGTGGCAGGTGGGGAAGCACCCTCATAGAGGCAGGGGAGGGGGGACTGTATAGGGGACTTGAGGAGGGGAAACAGGGAAGGGGATAACATTTGAAATATAAATATATAAAATAACTAAAAAAAACTGAAACTTCATTTTTCATCCAGAATGAGTGATGGCACTGGCCCTTGCTTGGTCTTTTGCTCCATATACATATGTAAGTATGGATGTTTGTGTGTACTTAAGTAATTATGAGATAGTGAGTAAGCTGGGCCCAACCTATTTGAAGGGAAATATATGCATGAATCTATCCATGAATTTATGTGATTTTCTTGCATATTTGCTTGTGTAAAAGTTTTTCCTACTGACTCTCTTCTCCTGTTCTAAATGAAGTTTATTGCTCCAACTCCCCCTCCCCCCCTAGCATGACAAGTGAGAGACATCTGGACAAGAGGGAAAAGGCCCTAGCAATTAATCCTTTAGTTTATCCCCTGCTGTTTTATGATGAGGTGCTAAATGCCAGAGACTGCAGTTTCTGGCTTCAAGGGAACTCAGGCAGGTCAGCTACAGTAGTGAAATGACTGAAGATAGGTAAATGTTCTATTATTATTAAACAGCAGCCCTAAATATTTTGCAAGTCCAAATTTGCCCCTATTGGTGCTCTTCCCTCTCTTCAGCCTCAAGAGGAACCAAGAAAAACCACTGGAGCTGGCCCCTAGCCTTTGTTAATAGTAGATTTTATTAGGATACTTTCATTACAGGTGTATCAAATGTGCATTGGCCATGATAACCCTTGGCTGTCCTCATTTCTATGCCTCTCCCTCTTATATAGCTCGCTACTATTCTAAAGTAGCTCCCTTTTAATTTCATGTCTTTTTCTTTTTTCTTTTAGAACCCCACATATTTCATTAGAGTAGCATAGAAGAGTGTTGATGAAGGGTTATTTACAAGAATGGATACATTAGCAGTGGATACACAGCTAAATAAAATGTCTCTACTCTCATCAAACATTAATTATTTATAAATCTTCAGGAATCGACAAGCCTTGTGAGCTCCATGCTCCAGGATAGAATGTTGATGGGCCGTGTGTGTGTGTGTGTGTGTGTGTGTGTGTGTGTGTGTGTGTGTGTGTGTACTGGACAGTATTATGTCAACCTGATATAAGCTAAAGTCATCTGAGAAGAGAGAACCTCAACAACTTACACAACAACAAGAAGCAACAACAATGTTTCCATATGACTGGAATATACAAAGGCCTGAAGGGCATTTTCCTCATTAGTAACTGAAGAGGGAGCACCAAGCCTTTTGTGTTTGAGGTCACTCTTGGGCTGGTGATCCTGGGTTCTGGAAGAAAGCAGGCTAATCAAACCGTGAAGAATAAGATAGAAAGAAGTCTTTTTTTGACCTCTGCATCAGCTCTTGCCTTCATGTTCTACTCTTACCTGACTTCCTGTCCTAAACTATTGTCAGTAATGGACTATGATGTGGAAGTAAATGGATATAAACCCCTTTCTTCCAAACATCCTTTCATTGGTAGTATTTCATCATAGTGATAGTAATGTATACTAGCATAGCCTTGTGGTATCTGACAGATACTGGTCCATGGCACTCTCTCCTCCACTTCTTGAACTGTTACTGCTCCTGTATCACAAATGTAACTTCAGTGAGGTTATACATTTACCTTAGTCCATCCTACCTTCTGCACTTCAGTATTTTACAACAGAAAAGTGCTGTTTTGTGATGCCCCTATTTCCATAACTAAAATAGTCAAATGGTTTCAGGAGAGAAATAACTCATTACTTAAAATAGTTCATGAAGATATATTTTCAGCTACTGGTAATGTGTGTTACAGTGACCTAGGTTAGCAGGGCAAGCTCCTAGAAGCCATTTTGTATTGTGAAAACACACATACCACCCCCCCACACACACACACTATTAGAAATTCCATATCATCCCTTTCTCTTCTTCAGTTATAGGAAGTGATGTGTAGAGACTCACAGGGCACACTGTATTACGTATTGTTCTCCCTTATGTGTTCAGTCTCTGTGCCAAGTCTGGTTTGATTCCTCTATGAGTATACTGCTGCATCTTAATTTCAAAGATGGTATAAGGGGCTGATAAAGATTCAACTGGCAGAGTAACTGCCACTCAACATGAGGACTAAGCTCAATCCTCACAGCACATGGAATCTGGCCATCTGCATGCCAATAACTTAAGGCCTAGAGACATAGACACAAGATGATCTCTAGACATCAGTCTGGATATTCAGTCTAGTAAGATCTGACTGGTCCAGCCTACCTCGGTTTGCAGGAAAGAAAAATTCTGTGTCAAAAAGTAAGGTAGAAGTGCCATTCATCTCTCCTGGGCAATACAATAGAGCAGGCCCAGGGACTGCAGGCCTAACTACTCATCTGCCATGAGATGGCATGGGTAAAGGAAAATGTCCTTCCCCACTCCACCCTTACCATCTGTGGCTGGCCCTGGGGTCACAAAAGTTAGGGGCCTGGCCATACCACTTATTTGCTACAGAATTCTGGAGTGATGGTCCCACTCCTTAACTAGGCAGCACAGTAGATGTGGCTCCGGTCAGGAGCGTATGGGTAAACCATCTCCAAGGACATGAGAGCAGGAGAGATGGAACCTTGCACGTGGCAGCGTTTGGATGAGGTAGCTGGAGCAGTACTGGGAAGCTTGCTCTGGTGGTTTAGATATAGGAAAGGTAGCAGGCTGAACAACTCGGCTACCACTCAGGCCTTTGAGTTGGTCCACTCCAATATTTTTTTTCTTTTTTTTAATTAGATATTTTCTTTATCTATATTTCAAATATTCTCCCTTTTCCTGGCTTCCCTTCTGAAAAAATCTCCTATTCACCACCCTTGCCCCTGTTCACCAATCCACCCTCTCCTGCTTCCTGGGTCTGACATTCCTCTACACTGGGGCATAGAGCCTTTATAGGACCAAGGGCCTCTCGTTCCATTGATAACCAATTAGGCTATCCTCTGCTACATAGGAGGCTGGCACCACCTCTTGACTAGCATCTTGGACTATGCAAGAGGAGAGGAACTGAGTAGAGGTGGGTGTTTCTCACGCTCTGCTTCTTGAGTGTGAAATCAATGTGATCAGCTGTTTCAAGCTCCTTCCATTGTGACATCCCTGTCATGTACCTTGAACTGTAAAATAAAATATACCTTTTTTTTACATAAGTTTAGTTTGCTAGGGAATCTGTCATATCATAGCAAATGAACAGAAACTAAGACACCAAGAAGTTAGTCATCTTGTGATTTATTTTGAGAAGTCCTGAAAAATGAATTCTGATGATCGTTCTAGAGAGATAGATTATTAATCAAATGAATTTGAAAATTGAGAGTTTAAAAATGAAGTTAAAATTTGCCCATAAGATCAAAATATGTGTATTTTATAAGTTCTAAATGTTATATAAAGAAATCTAAAAATAAAAATAAATGAAGTTCTCATTCAAATTTCAAGACACAGATCATTACAACAAATATTGCCCTTTGGAGATGTGACTCAACTGCAAAATGCCTGTCTAGATATTTGAAGACCTGTGTTAGATAAGCACACATAATTCCAAGCATGGTGTCATAAGCTAAAAATCTCAGAACTTGGGATGTGGAGGCAAGATGATCAGAAGTTCAAGATCATACACACACACACACACACACACACACCATATATATATATATACATATATATATATATGTGTATATATATATATGTGTATATATATATATTTGAAGTCTAGAATAAATGCATAAATATCTATAAAACAACAACAACATAATATATATTACATAATATATATATATATCCCACTACAGGGAACATAAGCAATTTGTTTTAAATGCACTATATAGGATTCTAAATAGTCATTAAAAACAATGTCTATATAGTATATAAAATAATACAAGTTAATTGAAAGAAATAAAAGCAAGTGATAAAATTTTATCATGTCAATGAAATTGTCATAAAAAAATGCACCTTAAAAGACACCACTGAATGATGACTAATTGCCAGTTTATTGACTATAAGCCATCTGTCTGAGACTACCTATATTTGTGGTCTCATTAGAATCTGAGTATGTTTAGATAAACATTCACATCACATATGACTATATGACAACACAATTGTTTTGAAAATAATCAGGTATTGGTTTTGTTGATATTGTTGTGGTCAATTTTGCATCAACTTTACAGATACTACATCTTGGAAAGAGTTCTTACTGTTTAAAAAAGTAACATCATTTTTACATTTTTTTAATCTTGAATATTCAATTACCTAAGGCAATTATCATGAAAGTATGTAAATGCACCTGGCCATTGTTTGCCAGTGGGAATCATAAACTCAGTTTGTAATGAGTGTCCTACCTACAGGAACAGAGAATCTTACCAAAACTAATTCTAACGCAATATTATAACATTTCCTGTGACGCAGCCTCCTATTCTAAACTTCATAGTCCTTTGAGTGAAATCCTTCAAAGAAGGCCACTCCTTCCTTTTTTTCCCTTACCCTCTGTGATGATTAATATCGATTGTCATCATGACAGCATCTAAAATCACCTGGCAGACAAACCTTGACATGTCCATGAGGGAGTTTCCAGATTGGTGTAGTTGAGGTAGGAAGACCACTCAGAATGTGTGCAGCTCCGTTTCATGAGATGGGGATATGGAGTAAATAAGAAGGAGACAGTGAGCCGAATGTAACTGTTATTATCACTTTGTACTTCCAGTGTGGTTGCAATGTCACCAGCTGACTCAAATTTGAGCTGCCATGCCTTCCCTCTCATGAAGAGCTGTACCCTCAAACTGCGAGCCCAAACACACCCTTCCTGGATTTGATTTTACGATGACATTGAGAAAAGTAGCTTAACATGGCCACCTTCTTCTTCCCTTCTACATCTTGGTCTTTCTGTCTTCCCTTCCTGAATATCTACATGAGAGTTTCTTAACTCTTGATGGACTTTTGTCTTATCAAAACCATTGTGACAATGTCTGGATAGTGTATGTTGACTTGGCAGAAAGTAATATGGAAAGAGAAACCTCAATAAGGAAAATGCCTCGCCGGGCGGTGGTGGCGCACACCTTTAATCCCAGCACTTGGGAGGCTGAGGCAGGTGGATTTCTGAATTCGAGGCCAGCCTGCTCTACAGAGTGAGTTCCAGGACAGCCAGGGCTACACATAAAAACCCTGTCACGAAAAAACAAAAAAAACAAAACAAAGAAAATGCCTCGATCAAATCAAACTTTAGGCAAGCCTGTGGAACTTTTTTCATTAATAATTGATGTCGCAGGTCCCAGTATAGTATGAGAAGTATCAACCCTGGCACATGTTCTTGAATAGACTAGGAAATCAGCTGAGTGGCTATAAGGTGCAAGCCAGTGAGCAGCATTGCTCTGTGGACTGTGTTTTAGTGCCTGACTCTCCATTCTTCTTTGAGTGCATTCCTCCCTTACTTTGTTGTATGATGAACTGTGTACTGCTAAGGGAAATACACCTTTTATTCTCTAAGTTTCTTTTAGTCATAGTTTTATCTCAGCAATAGAAAATAAACTAAGGCAGATACATATTGATTACATCTAAGTTAGTGAACAGCACAGCTTAGTTAATCTAGCACAAACATGCTCAGATGGACCTACTAAAAATGAAGCTCAGAAGGCTCACATGGGCACTTTCTCAAGTCATTATAATGTCCAGTAATGTATTTGTTCACTAGAGTCACAGTAAATTGGTGTTTCTCACCCACATGAATGCATACGTGTAAGTATGCCTCTCTGTGTGTGTGTGTGTGTGTGTGTGTGCATTTGTGTATGTGTGTGTAATAGTTTAGCTTCCCTAGAAAACCTTGACTGTTATAAATTTTGCTTCATCTAAAAGTTCCTGACAAAGAGTCGTAAGTCAATTGATTCTGATCTTTCTGGAACTGATTCTCTGAACTAGTTATATTTACAGGCACTGTTCACTCTTTTACAGTGATAAGAAGAATACACATAGTTGCCCTGAAGTGGGCATTTGTGTCATGAAGATCATCCTGAAATGGGCAGAACAGGATTCAGTGAGGAAAGGTCCTTTACCAAGTAGACATGATACATACCCTTAAAGCTCAAGGAGACAAGAAGTAGATCTGCTTCCCATGATCTCTCAAATATTTTTACCTCCCTGGTCATGGTTGTGGCTTCCTGGAACATTCCATAAATTCAACTGACAGAGTAAGTAAAATTTCAGGCCTTTTTTCCCCCAGATATTTCTCCATAATTTTAAAATTTCAATAGGAATCCAAAAGATGTAAGAATTCAGGTTTCTGAGACATGTGCCAGGACATACCAGAAGTTAGGGTTCTTCCTAATGGGAGGAAATTTTGTGTAATTCATGAAGATGATACTGTAGATTAAACCGTGCAGTACCAGGCAGGTAAGCATGCTAAAGGAGATATTCTAAAGAGACATTTGTGTTTCTCCTTTGGTTGTCTTACTAAGAAATTAGAGTCTTTTCAAGTTTCTCATGCTAAAAGAAAGAAAAAGATGCAACTTGGTGCCAACCAGAGGGAGAGTTCATTTCCTGGGCAGAGATTTCACAGGTTGTTATACCATCTGCAGGAGGGTCGAGAGCTCTAATGGTAATGAGCCAATGAAGAACAAGATCACACAGTAGTCAGGACTGTTAAGATATGTGTAGTTTCCCCCCCCTCTATTTAAGTCTAAATTCCATGTTAGGATCCCAGAAATGGACTTGGAGTGTAAATAAACTGACTTGTTTCTATTACCAATGTGATCATATTGAATACTAATCACTCTTATTTGTCTATTGTTGAGAATAGGTACCTAAGCTTCTCATGGTAGAGCTGTCAGGATTAAAGCTCTGATTATTATTGCAGAGGGCTCACCAGATATGACCATTCAGAAGAAGTTTATAGCCAATTTAAAGTCTTTATCCCAGTCCACTGGGATTTATATTCAGATGTTTGGGGCCTAAGTGTAGTACGAATATTTATAGGAAGGGGTATGTAAAGGCAAAATTCACATGTTGATGTCTCTTACCCTTTCTACTTCATGTTTCCTAATCTACAAACTTCCTCATAGACATACTCTGGAGCTTATCTTTTAGATGATTTGAGTGCCTGTCAAATAAGGAGTAGTGTTAAATATCACAGTCACCTAGCCTGACTGCCTACAGACACTGCTGAGTGTAAAATTCTACCAGAAGCAAGTACAACTAAATCTCTAATATAGAGCGATCCTTCAGCCTTGAATTGGTTACCCAGTAGCTAGCCAATGGCTTTGGAACACTTTCATAATGGAAAGCCAACATTTTGGTTTCAATTTGTTAATTATCTACTTACCTATTTCCCTTTTTTGCTTATAATGTATGTTCACCCTTATATCATGGTGGCCATTATTAACTTCATTCTCTATTTAGAAATATACTAGAGATGATGAAATGAGATGCTCTTTCTAACTTGGGCATCAACAGAAGTAATATTCATTCTCTCCAGTATCCTAATATCCCTTGCTAATGTGCTTCTGTACACAGAATGATATTGACTTCTCTAGTGAAGGTTTAAATTATGTTTAGAATAATCTATGATTCATTTCTCATTCATATTTCAAATCACTACTAAGGAGATTTTATAAGCATGTAATATGAATTTTGTAAATAAATTACTTCAAAAAGAATTGGCAATTTTATAGCAGAAGAATAAAATACTCTAGCAGAGATAATGCTAAATCTTTCCTTTTATAATGCTATAAGGCTAGAACTGAGGGTATTCCTCCGTTGGGAGTGCGCTTGTTTAGCACAGACAAAGCCTTGGATTAAATTCCCAGAACCACATAAACTAGGCATAGTCATCTACTCCTGTAATTGCAGCCCATGAGAGGTAAGGAATGATCACAGATTTCAGTCCAGACCAATCTGAGGTATATGAGACACAGTCCCAGGAGAAAAAAAAAGTTGTAAATCTTTATATTTTTGAAGTTGTGGTTGGTGTGCTTATGAACCTCATTCTCAGTTTCAATACAGATGCTGTCTAAGGAGGTACCTCCTCTCCATAGAACCTGGACATAGTTTCCATCTGGTTCTTCATCACATCTTCTAAGTCTTTCACTAAGGAGTCTAGATTTGATTATAGGATCAGCCTGAAGGAAGGAAGACTTACTGAGGGACTGTCCCCATTTATTTGGCCTGAGGAACTTGATACTGCAAGCGTTGCCCTGACCTTCTTCTTCTCACCTTTCTGGGGACTGTTTGCCCTGTCACCTCCACCTCTGGAGCCAACATACTCTTCTGGGGTTTGTTCTCTACCCTTTCCAACCAATCACACTGCATTTGTTTTTTAAAGGAAAAGACAAAGGAAAGTGGAAGTGGTGTCCCTGCCCTCCAAACACCCATGTGCCTGGGCTTCTCTGTTTCCTGTTGCCACCTACCCTAATATGTGTCTACAGCCACCTTACCACTGAGCCGAAAGACAAGTGTATAGGGATAGAGACTCTGTCTGGAACATAGCCTTTGTAAGAGACTGAACACTGCTTTCAGGTGCATTGAGGGGTAATCAATACTTATGGCTTTATGAGGGCTCTTAAATTTTGTCTGAAAAACCAAAGGGCTGTGAGTAAAGGAGTTTTGTGGAAGGTGGGACTCTGAAGTGTATTTTTACTGAAGATGTATAATTATCACCTTCTTCCAAATTATAGAATTAAAAAAAAAGTGGCTACGAGGTGACTAGTTGTTCTGAGCTCTGTCACTGGACTCTTCACTACTGTGAGGAATGATAACCAGCAAGCCAGATAAGCCCTATCTCCATTATGTAGCTTTTTATCAGAGTATTTTCTACCCTAGGTAGGAGGGGGAGCAAGGACAAGAATGAATGTTCTTCATTTCTATACACTAAATATGTAAGAAAAAGTCTGGGACTATTTTTAAAAAATATTTCCACATACTAAAAAACATAAGAAAGGTCTGAGACATTATACTTAATAGCTGGAATGAGGTTTTTTAAATTGAATTTTCCTGATATTTTGGGTATGACATCATGTCTAAAATTCCCTTTATCTCCCATTGTTTATCTAAGTTTCACATTTCTCATGTGTGTGGACCATTTTCCTATATCTACACCACCAGGGCAACAATAATAGTGATGATGGAAGCTAATGTCTGCTTCCCATTTTCCAACAAGTAAATATGAATACCTTTTCATTAAAGCCCGAGGAAAGCTTTTAAGTTTGGTATATTAAATGTATTTATACAATTCCTATATGTCTGGGTAAAGAGTGGATAAGAATGACGACCCATGGGGTGCTGTGAGAATTAAAGGACATAATATATGGAAAGCATTCAGAACAGTGCTGGCACCTAGTAGAATTTTTCCAGTGATAGATTTATACATTCCAGTGCAGCAGGTATCCGGGTACTCATTCCTCTTCAAAATTGTAGCTGTAAATAGTTAAGTAATAGACATAAAGCACTTGAAATGAACCTTGGAATATAATGAGTTCAGTATATCTATGCTGCTCATATACAGCAATATTGCAGAATTTCTTCCAAGAATAGATGCTAATATTTTTACAAAACTTTTGCTGAGCTTTCAAATTGGCATGTCTACACTATATGTATTCACAGAGCAACATTAGGTTTCAAGGCATGAAACAAGGTTTCATGTGTGCAGTATATATTCTTTAAATGTATATTGTTTACTTTATGTGTGTATTTGTATGCTGTGGTGTTTGTGCACATGTGAATGAGTGTGTTTGTGTGTGTGAATGGGTGTGCATGTGTGTGTATGTGTGTGTGCACTCGCATCTATGAACATGAATGTATTCATGTATCAAGTGATCCCCAAAGTACAGGCTGAGTACTTTAGTGACATTTCTCTATAAAAAAGTGAAATCAGGGAAGATGTGGGAAACTCTGCTATTTAAGGTTGATGCCTATAATTGACCTTATAGCCTTATGGGGATTGGCACAACATGGAAGACTCCCTTTACTGGCATGGTTACTCTTTCTCTGACTCTGTCTGGGAAGTTCAAACTTCCTCACAACTCTACATTTAAATTACATGTACAACTTTCTTCCTCATGATAAGAATGCATTCAGCTTACACCTGAAAATGCTAAAAGGCTTCCCCATGCTAATGAGGCATTTTGGTACTCTAAATCCTTGGCCAATTACCTTTGCCAACCTCAGATATGCCTACCCAGAATCGCTAAATATATATCACTGTACATATTCACAGGGCTACCAAACCTCCTCTTTCTCATCTCTGCTTCCTCTGTCTTTGTGGATCATATCTGTTGACAATCCCTGAGGGCAGGAATGGTCACAGTAAACTTAAGGAGAGCCTTGCTAACATGTTAGTCAGAAGCTGGGACTGTGCCTAGGTGAGGTCAAAAGCTACGCCCATTGCCAGGCACTTGGATGGGCTGGCCATGTCAGAAAGATGAGTTCTATTGCATCGGCTGAGAAAAATATAGAACCTATCTTTTGGCACCACTTCTTTGTTCAGAGTTTTCCCAGCGGCAGGTAGGGCTTAATAAAGGAGGGCAGAAGGGGTTTTGCAGGTGTGCAGAGGCAAACAGGGGTTCTAGCCCAATGTCCACCACTAAAATGGGGTGGCACACAACTGCCTGTAGTTTTAGTTCCAGGAGATCTGATTGATTGAGATTCTGAGGGCACCTGCATGAATGCTTGAATCTCTTGAACACACACACACACACACACACACACACACACAGTTCAAGTTTCTATAGCAGAACCAAACCTCTATCCAACCCTTTTCTTGAGTCAGGGTCTCACTGTCAAGCTCAGGCTGTAGATAGGCACTCTTTAGATGCTTTTGGTGAAAAACAGTTCTAATTATTTGAGTAATTAAAAACAGGACAAGAACCTCTCAGATTCTACCACCATTATGTGCCCCCTTTACTTTATCACAGAGACAAATCCTAATTTTCAACCTTAGCTGTTACAGAATTGCTGAAATATCAGAATCACAGAGGACAGAAAACTCCTGATGAGTATGAAAGCGCATCTGTGAACAGAAGTAAACATCTACTGAGATGATAGTCTATCTTAGGACAATGCAAAGGACCCACTTAACAGGCTTAGTTATGTATATGTCTCATACCATGCCCCAGTCCTTCCTATGTTTCTGTCTAAAGCCCATTACACAGAAGACTGACCTCTGGGGATCATTAGGACACTTAACTTTTCTTTCCACGATGTGGCCACTTTAAATACATCACATTCTGATGCTATTCACTGTACCTCTTTCTATAGTTACCATTCTGGAGTAGGTGCTTGTTGCAGCTGCTCAAAGCAGATTTTCTTTCCCTAATACCATTGGTTGTAATTTGTGTTAAATTCATTATTGCTGTAGTTGCATTATTTTGCTTTTAGACAACACTGGGATCAGAGGTTTATTTGATTTGGTTTGATTGTTTGTGAATTAGCTTATCGTGCCAGACAGAGCCCATAACGGCAGCAAGCAGTCGGAACAGAAGGATAGCTCACATCTCAACTCCACACAGGAAGTCAAGACAGCAAGCAAGAACTTGGACAAGGATATAAATCGTCCAAGTCCCTTGTCACATATTTTCTGCAGATAGACTCTACCTCTATAACCTCTCTTAAATAATATCACAAACTGAGCTACTGGGGCGGTTACCTATTCACATCACGACAATAGATACTACAAGCTGGTGTTCCACTCAGTCTTCTCCTTTAGCCCTACTAAGTGCTGGGATTGCATGCAGTCACTCTTCTTTATTATCTCGATCCTCTTACATGATTATATATTTTTTTGTAATTTTTCAGACTTTTATTTTGTCAATACCGTAAATTACTTTTATCTTGATAAAGTACCTGTTTTTGTACGTCTTGCCTTGGATCCTGTGGAAAGTATCAGCTGTATCACACTTCCTCTTCCTCCTTAGCTATTGAGCGTTGCATCCTTTCCTTTGATTTTAGACAGTGGCCTTTGTGGTGGAAAGGAGTGGGATAAAAAATCTGGACACTTATACTCATTATTATCATTTATCTAGTAATATGGTATCAGCAGGATTATATAATTTCTTATTTGTATATTTAACTCCAGTGTTCCTGCACAGGAGCCAGCTACATTTTTTTCTTTCTTATTTAAAATGTTTCTTTGAACATCTAAATATATATAATGAGAACTAATGATAAGGCATCCACATGAAAGTAGATATCAGCTTCAGTGGAAACTGAGTAGACTGGTATGAAAGAAAGACTACAAGGTGCTGGACAGAAGCTCAGCAGCTAAATCAGAGGATTCAGTTATGGGCACTGCACTTGGACCCCTGGAAGAGTAGCAATACTCCCAGAGGTAAAGGGTAGGAGGGACGTGTGAGGAAGAATGGAGAGGGAAGGGAAAAGTGGGGCAGTATCAAGTTTGGGAGGAGACGGGGATGACAAACAGAGGGTCAAAGATGTGTAGCAGTGGGGCCTAGGGAACTAGGGGTAGCCACCAGAAAGTCCCAGGTGCCAGGAAAGCAAGAGGGACCCAGGACCCACCAGGAATGAGATTAGTTGAAATGAAAAACAAATGGGAGGCAGAACCTGAAACAGACAATATCCAGACGTTAAGCAAGACCCCCCCCCCCCAGTTTGAGAATGAGACCACCCACTTATCTCCAAATTTTTAAGCCAGAATTGCTCCTGTCTAAGGGAAATATGGAGACAAAGTGTGGAGCAGAGACTGAAGGAAAGGCCATCCAGAGATGGCCCCACCTGAGGATCCATCCCATATACGAACAGCAAACCCAGACACTATTCTGGATGCCAAGAAGTGTTTGCTGAGAGGAGCCTAGTATAGCTGTCTTCTGAGAGGCTCTGCCAGAGCCTGTCAAACACAGAGGTGGATGCTCACAGCCAACCATTGCCACTGAGCACTGGGTCCCCAATGGAGAAGTTAGAGAAAGGACTGAAGGAGCAGAAGGGATTTGCAACCCCATAGGAAGAACAACAATATCAACCAACCAGACCCCATAGAGTTCCCAGGGACTAAACCACCAACCAAAGAGTACACATGGTACAATCATCCATGGCTCCAGCTACATATGTAGCAGAGGATGGCCTTGTCAGGCATCAGTGAGTGGAGAGGCTCTTGGTCCTGTGAAGGCCTCAGTGTAGGGGAGTGCCAAGGCTAGGTGGTGAGTGTCTGGGTGGGTGGGGTAGCACCATAGAAGCAGGGTGAGGGGGGATGGGATAGGGGATTTACAGAGGGAAACTGGGAAAGGGAATATCATTTGAAATGTAAATAAATAAAATATCCCATGAAAAGAAAATGAAGGCACCCTCAGAAGTGATGTACCTGTTCCTTGACCATCTAGCTGAAATCTATCTGTCACCTTCATTCTTAGGCCCTGTTCTGCTTTTCATAAAATTTTCAGAAACTTTTATTTATTCAGATGTTTGGACATTACTATCCTCTTTTCCGAAGCACTGCAACTGTTAGCTTAGCAAATGTTTTAGTTAGATGTTTGATAATTTTATTGAGATGTACTTTGGAGTGAGCAGGAATCACGTGTCAGTTCGGTCCCACGATTCCCTGTGTTTCCATACTTAGAATCCAGTTTGCTTTTTGTGTGAGAAAATATAGAGTTGCGCTCTGAGCCTGTGTTTCTTTCCTCCTCTTTAGAAGCAATAAGCTTTTGTGCAGAAACAGCCAAAAATTCTGTATTCGGCAGGTATTGTTAGCATGTCAGTTCCATATAATAATCTCATTTTAGTTTTTTTATAATTTTTTTTTCCTTTAGCCCAATTCATTGTTGCAAATTTTCTCATACTTACTTGAGTTTACACTGTTTAGAGATTATCTTCATTTTGCATTAGATTTATCATCCTTTTCTTGTTAAGTAACAGGGAGTTTCTGGACAGTTTTTCTTTTATAATTAAGATTATGGGATAATTGCATCATTTCTCCATTCCTCCATTTCCTCCAAACCTTCCCACATGCCCCTCTATCCTCTCTTTCAAATGAATTTTCTTTATTTATTAGTTATTTTTACATATATTATATATGTTACATATACATTTATATTTCTAAATATAACCTGTTAAGTTTTACCGTCCTTTTAAAATTCATATTTGTTTTGCTACTCATATCTAAATCCTTATCCTTAAAGATTTGTTCGTGACAATTTAAGTTTGTGCATATATGTATATATATGTGTTTGTGTGTGTGTGTGTAGAGCAAAGATGCTTGTCTACCCCACAAATGTGTCATATCCTCCAAAGTTATAGGTAGTTGTGAGCAAACTACTAAATGAGAACTGATTGCAGGTTCTCTGCAAACAGTTTTTTTAAAAAAATCAAATAGTTATTGTATTTACTTACATTCCAAATGTTGCCCCACCTCTCAAGAATTCTTCACCCCCTCTCCCCTCCCCTTTTCTTCTGAGAGGGTGCTCCTCTGTCCACACCCCAAACCACCTCATCTGCAACACCATATTTAACCCACCCTCACCCCTATCCCACCCCACCCACGGTATTTCCCTTCCCTGGGGCATCAAGTCTTTATAGGATTAGGCGCATCCTCTCCCACTAAGGCCAGAAGCATCAAGTCTTTACAGGATTAGGCGCATCCTCTCCCACTAAGGCCAGACAAGGCAGTCCTCATCTCGTAAGTGCCCGAGGCCATGGACTACCCTATGTATTCTCTTTGTTTGGTGGCTTAGTCTCTGGGAGCTCCAGGGGATCCAGATACGTGACCAATGGGGTGGCCATCTCTTTCACCTCCTTCAATTCTTCCCCTAACTCTTCAATAGGGGTTCCTGTCTTCAGTTCAATAGTTAGCTATACAGTCAGCTGCTGGTAGAGTTCAGAGAGGACAGTCATGCTAGGCTCCTGTCTACAAGCACAAGATAGCATCAGTAATAGTGTCTGGGTTTGGTGCCCACCCGTGGAATGGATCCCAAATTGGGCCAGTCACTCTTTGGCAATTCCTTCAGTCTCTACTCCATTTTTGTCCCTACTTTTCTTTTAGACAAGAACAATTCTTGGTGAAAAATTTTGAAGGCAGGTTGGTTACCCCATCTCACCACTGGGAGCCCTGTCTATCTTTTGGAAGTGGTCTCTTCAGGTTCCATCTCCACACTGTTGGACATTTCATCTAAGGTCATCACCATGGAGTCTTGGGAACCTTTAACATCCCAGGTCTGTGGAACTTTACAGAGGTACTCCAAGCCCCGTTACCCCAGTAGCTGCATAATTCCATTCACTCTGCTATCCCTCTAGCCTTCCTTCCTATCTTCCTTCCCATAACTAATTGTGCCCCTTTCTCCTCCCCCTTCCCTCTTCCATCTATGTCCCTCTCTCCCTCTGCCTCCCATGATTATTTTGTTATCCCTTCTAAGTGAGATTGAACCATCCTCACTTGGGCCTTTCTTCTTGGTAAACTTCAAACTGTCTATGGGTTGTATCATGGGTATTCTGTACTTTTTGGTTAATATCCATACATCAGTGAGTATATGCCATGGATCTGGGTTATATCACTCAAGATGATATTTCATCTGCCTGCAAATTTTATGATGCCCTCAGTTTTAATAACTGACTAATACTCTGTTGTATAAATAAACCACATTTTCTGTATCCTATCTTTGGTTGAGGGACATCTGGGTTATTTCCAGTTCTGGCAATTATGAATAAGGGTTCTATGAACAAAGTGGAGCATGTGTCCTTGTGTGGAGCATCTTTCGGGTATATGCCCAGGAGTGGTATATCTGGGTCTTCAGATAAAACTATTTTCAGTGATCTGAGGAACTGCCAGATTAATTTTCAGAGAGTTTGTACCACAATCCCACCAGCAATGGAAGAGTGTTCCTCTTTCTCCTCTTTCTCCGTATCCTTGCCTGCATGTGCTGTCATTTAAGTTTTTTAACTTAGTCTTTCTGATTGGTGTACAGTGGAAACTCAAGGTCATGTTGGTTTACATTTATTCAATGAATAAGGATTTTGAACCTTTCTTTGAAAGTGAAAAATCAGTATGACAAGAACATCAAGTTCCTGAAGAAAAAAATTGAAGCCTTCAGAAGACATAAAGATCTTCCATGCTTATGGATAGGCAAGATTAACATAGTCAAAGGGGCCATCTTACCAAAAGCCATCTACAGGTTCAATGCAATCCCTATCATCAAAATTCCAACACAGGTCTGTAAGTACTTTTTAATATCTGACCAACCTTTTCATCCTCTCATCCTTCTATATTTCATAGTTAATTGCTATTTAATGGTTTGTGTCCTTCTTTTTCTAAGACTTTCCTTTAATAGTGTTTCTTTAGCTTGTCGGGGGAATTTACCTGATTCTTTTCCTAATTATTTCCCTAATTGTTGATTAGCTAATAAAGATGGCAGAAGCTAATCCCTGGACAAAGATGTGGAAGTAGGAATTTCTGGAAGGACAGGAAATGAAGGAAAGAGGATTAAGAGTTGGACCAGAAAATAGGGCAAGATATTCTTAGCTCAGCAGTTGTGGAATCTGGTTGGTTTTAAATAGTTAGAATTATCTGGTGTTTTCCATTCGTGATGATTCAGGTGGGTAACTGAAAGGGTGAAGCTGTATGTCAGCCATCAGCCGGCCAAGCCTTCTGCAGGAATGGCTTGAGGAACACAAGGAACAAGAACCAATAGTTCCATGCATTTTCAGGAAAAACTGGTTTGGTCAGCTTAGCAAGCCTGCTGAGGGCACCAGGGCCAGACAGGTGCCTAGGGCACCACTGTTGCAGCACTCAGCAAGAGAAAGCCAGAGTTGCTCCTGTCTAAAGGAAATATGGAGACAAAGTGTGGAGCAGAGACTGAAGGAAAGGTATTACAGGAAACATTAACTCCTTTTTTTTTAACCTTATGACAATTAAGACAGTTTCTCCTTATTCACTGGCAGCATGTTTGTCCTTTCCAGTACACCCAGTATCCATGTTGGAGGTTCTTAAGAGTTTAAGGAAATCTGGAGCTAATGGAAAAAACAATTACTTCTGTGGGGAATTTGCCTTGTAAAATGTAATTTATAGTATGTTAAATGGGTATACAAGTTTTCATGTATATACAAGTCTACAAGTATATGCAAATTCATACAATACATGTGCAAGTGTACTTGCGTAACAAGCTAATTTGTGTCTTCCTCAGCATCTTTTTTATTCTTTGAGACAGCTCTCTAATTTTACCTGGAACTCAGCTATTTGGTTAGACTAACAGGCCTGGCCTGCAAGCTTTAATGTTTCCATACCATATATATATATATATATATATATATATATATATATATATATATATACCTTCCTTATTTATTTCCTGATTTTTGTAAGGAACTCTCATGTATCTCAGGTTAATCTCAAACTCAATAATAACTGAAGAAGACCTTAAATCTGATATTTCTGCTTCTACCTTCTGCATAATGGAGCTCTGTACACACACACACACACACACACACACACACACACACACACACACATATATATATATACCTATCCCTACTTGGGGATCCATCCCATATACAAAGAACAAACCCAGACACTATTCTGGATGCCAAGAAGTGTTTACTGACAGGAGCCTGATATAGCTGTCTTCTGAGAGGGTCTGCTAGAACAACAGTATCAACCAACCAGACCCCCCAGAACTCCCAAATACTAAGCCATCAATAAAAGAATACACAAGGTTTCAGCTGTCTATGTAGCAGAGGATGACCTTGTCATGCATCAAAGGTAGGAGTGCTCCTTGGTCCTATGCAGGGTTTTTAGAATGACTCTAGGTTGACTTTTATAACTCACCTAAAACAGGTATAAATTACATCTATTATACAGGTGACAAAATGTATATTTAACACTAATAAAATCTGAGTTTTGGTGAAATGGTTCAGTAGGTACCTGCTTGAGGAACTATATTCAACTTTTAGTATCCATTTTTTGCTTTATATTTGAATGGATTCAGTAGAGTATGTCTATGAGAACGATTGAAGAAATCACCTGACATCTGCATCCTGCCTCCAAATTTTGCATCTCACACACACATACATACTTTCACACACATATTCACACATGCAAACATTCTCTCTCTCCCCCTCTCTCTGTCTCTGTCTCTGTCTCTCTGTCTCTCTGTGTCTCTGTCTCTGTCTCTCTCTCTCTCTCACAAACACACACACACACACACACACACACTCCTTTTCATGGAATTTGCCAAATTCAGACATAATAACTGGCAGAGCTATGAAATAAGCACAGGACCTTTTGTTTGCCAACTTGTGTCTTCTAGCTATGCCTAGCTACAAACTTGTAAAGCTTATGATAGAAGACGATCAAGGTAGGAAACACCGCTGGCCTTTGCAGATCACTTCTTATTCATAATTTTCTCCTCCCTTGTGCAAGAGTCTTCTTCAGTGAGACTGTTTATTTATCTGAACCATACAATTGGCTCCATCCGTACATCACTGCAGCACTGATAGTCAGAAATGGCATCTGTTGGGCACATAAGCTGCTTTGCTTTTGTCAGGAGAGAATGGAAAGCAAACGGCATGTAGCAGCCTCAGAATCCTTATGAGTTCAAGGCCCAAAGAAGAGATTGCAAAGCAGTGATTGATTCTTGTGGAGTTCAAGGGAAAGGAGAGAGTCAACCCCGTTCTGCTTTTGGACAATCGTATTTGAAGTGAATTGGGAAATCTGGAAAAAAGAAGTTGTTGCCTGTAGCATGCTTCCAAGAATTTTCATCTTGGTTTTACTTGAGTGTTTAGAGATTGCACTCTGATCCACGTAATTTTTTCCTTCTTTTAACTGGAGTTGGTTCTTCTGATTATACTGAGATATAATGTAAAATAAAAGGTGATGCTTCTTTCACAGACACGGAAGCTAGGGAAGCCATTGCTGATTATTGTGCTATGAATCTTCCTGTGTCAGTGTGTTTTGCCTCACCCCATTTTTTAGTAGTTTGGAGCTCATAATAAAGGCTTCAGATATCTCAGATGTGGTGTTTTCCATCTTGACAAATATAGGAGTAACTTAGCCAAGCGAGCCCAGCCACAATACTGGCAAATGTGCTGCTGATATTTCCTACCTCAGCCGACATAGAATCTGCCACCACAACTAGAGACCTCTGTTGCTGAATTAGGTGATGGATCTAGCCATTGAGAAAAAGAGAGCTTCGTATCTGACTACCCGAGAGCCAATGAGATGCTGGGAATAAAGGTTTGCCCAGTTTCTGTAATAAATGAAATTGGTTTTGCAACTTGCCCAACTCCCTGAGTCTGGACCCTCTTATCCAACGCCCAAGGGTCTTGGTCAGGGTCACTATTTGGCTGTGTGGATGCTTTCAAGTCGTTTTTCAGAAAAACAAACAAACAATAAATTCATATGTATTTGTTAGGAAAATTTATTTCATCATACAATGTCTACCATGAGCTGTAACAAGGCTGGGGGTGGTAAAAATCTTCTAGTATCTCTTCTGTCTTTACTTTGATGGACAGGCCTTTTGAACAACTAGTTCAAGAAATTGAAATTCTCCCAGGAATCCTATACTGGTTGAAAAGAAGGAGTAAACATAGGCCAACCAGAGGGGAAACTTCTTTTCTTAAAAATATGTATAACTTGTTAGAATATTTGAGACCATATCTTGATAGTGGACTTCGTATACACACACATGAGTATGTTGTGACTTAGAGGTCACTGAATTTTTTTCTTTTCTTTTTCTTTTTTTTCCTCTTTGCCAATATAGCTAAATGTCCACCAATCTGCCAAGTAATTATTGAAACAATAAACCCAACACATTATAGTACATGAGACAATTCATTAGTCTTACTTCAGAGTCCCAAGACAGGGATGACACTGGATCTCAGAAGCCTGGAAAACTTCTCTCAATATGGCTATGTTGAATAAATTTCTTTTTTCTGCTTTGCAAAGTTGAATTGTCTTTTCAAATTGAGAATGTGTAGTTGGACTAATAGTAGTGACGAGTGCTGGGATTCATGGGATGAATAGAGCATTGGCCTTTTCTTCAGTTCACCCTCCTGAGACTAATGAAGAGACAAAAAAAAAATCGCATCCCTGACCACTAGACAGTACCCCAAACAAACATGTTGAGCTTTTTGCAATGTAGTAATTGTTAGCATTCTGTATGAGCTCTACCCCAACAGATACATGGCAGCTAGGTATGCTCCTCACCATGGTTACCTGACGAAGGCCAGGTAGGCCTGGCCCTATAAAAGGGGCTGCTTGTCCCCTCCTCCCTCTCTTACTCCTGCTTTTCTCCCTTGTCTCTTCCCCCTTGCTCCCCCTCTCTCCCCATTCCCTTTCCTCCCTCTCTCCATGTGGTCATGGCCATCCCTAACTTCTCTACTCTCTACTTCTCTCTGCCTTTCTCTGCTTCTGCAACCCTCTTAACTCCCCTCACCACCATACCCTAAATAAACTCTATTCTATACTATACCTGGCCTGTGTCTGGTCCCTAAGAGGGGGATGTGATGCCAAGGCACCTCCTTCCCCCACACCTCGCCAGAACATATTCTTATAGTTCTTTCTCTTCTTATGATCTTTTTGTCATTATCCATCTCATTATAAAATAAGATTTAGATAAGTATCATAAGCACATAACAAAGGAGAAACTGGAAAATGAAAAGCATGACGATTCGTATGGTGGTACTAAAGCCCTCTGTGAGCTTCCAGGAGAGATACGGCTTTGATGTGTTTGTTACTAACTGTTACTATTATAAAAGTCTAGTATGACTCCTTAAGATTTATTGGCAAAATCTGTGGTTCTCTCTTTTGCATGCTGCTTAGAGCTGGTTTGCTATCCTAATCACTCTAGCTTTGTAAGTGATATATTACAGAACCTGTGGTCTGTTTTCTTTCCCCAGGGTGGTATAGAATGTCTGTTACCTAATTCCTGCCTTCTTTCCTGAGATGGCTCTATTGTCCTTCTTCATTCCCATATGACCCTTGTGGATAATGAGATCCACACTCTCTACTCCCCCTTGGTGTAGTTGAAGCCCCTCCCTTCTATCTCCAAAAGTACATTCCTAACAGGATTGACACCTGTAACCAATATCTGTATTGCTTAGATTTTGAAAATTATAGGTAACCAAATAAGGTAATGAGTTAGAGAAGGGTTCAAGTCATATTAAAGGTATGTTTACATTTTAAAACAAACAAAAAAAATAAGATACAAACTCTCTGAGAAATAAAACAGCAGAAGCAAAGGAAGAAATATACATAATTTTTCAGAGTATGGGAATGATGTCTGAAAAGCACAGGTGGCATCAGAAACCTTGTCTTTATCCCCATCATTTGTGTGTGTGTGTCTGTGTGTGTTCATTTTCACATGTACATGTGGATATGAGTATTCTGCCCTGCACACCTGGAGGTAAAACCAGTAACACTTGTTTTATTGGGAAAAAACCAGAATAATGATTTCCTATTAAAGGATGGAAAAGTTATTTTATTGTTAACCACTTCATCACATTGCCTAGGAACCAAACCCTCACATTTACTTTAGATTGATTTTAAAAAAGTGTTAGTACACCATAAGTTAGTTCATATGATGTGTTTTGATAATATTCATTACCCCAACTCTTCCCAGATCTAACTATCCCATTCCTTATCTATCCAGCTGTGTGTCCTTAATGTTACTCTATAATATAGTATGTGTCATTTTCCACTGGAGTGTGATTGACTTATCAGAGACTACATCAGAGAAAACTGACTCTCTGCCTCTGTCTATCTCTATCTCTCTGTGTGTTTTTGTCTGTGTCTGTCTGTCTGTCTGTCTGTCTGTCTGTCTGTCTCTCTCTCTCTCTCTCTCTCTCTCTCTCTCTCTCTCTCTCTCTCTGTCTCTGTCTCTTTCAACACTTAACATTTGCCAATAGTTGCTGTATATCTAACTTGATCTGGCTTGATCTTACTAAAAGTCTTGTGCACACTGCCACAAGTGCTTTGAGTTCATCCTTGGAGTCACGACCTTACCTTGTACACTCTTTTGGCCCTCTCTACTGTAATGATCCCTGGTGTTTGGGAGGAGTGCACCAGCAAGAGGGCTCAACAGGTCAAACTTTTGCTGCCAAGGCTGCCAAGCTGACTGTAATCTCTAGAACCCATGTGAAGAAAAAGAGCTAACTCCAACATTTTTTCTTTGACTAGCACATGTGCACTGTGATATGTGCACATTTGCACACATACACAATCAGTAAATAAATATAAAGAACATTTTTTAATCTTTTATTATTTTTCATAGCAAAACATATTTGAATTTAATGAGAGGGCTTATGCAAAATATTCGGTATGGTTCCTGGACGCTAATGTTTTTCTAATCAATGAGTATTTATTATTATCTTACCTTAAGTAAATATATTACACAGTATTTCATTAGTAAAAGAAAATAAATGTTATGTGAAAATAATGACAGATTTTCTACAGTTTTTCCAAATGTACATTCAACTCCTAAATAAGACTAAATCTCAAAAACGAGATAAGAAGCAAATGGAAACAATGGGTTTATGGAGGCAAACCTTTAAAGTGCTTCCCTGGATCCTACAAAGATACTGAGATATGACTTTCTATGAGTACAAATGGTTAATCTTTAAGCAGGTGTCATATGCATATGAATGCAGTAGCCAGCAGACGCCAGAAGAGGGCATCTGGCCCTCAAGAGTTAGATTTACATTACAGGAAGTTGTGTGTAGACAAACATGGGTGTTGGGAACTAAGCTGGAATCATTTGCAAGAGATTCAAGTTGTAATTGATGAGCTATCCCCAAGCTTCATAACTGATTTTATCACATCACTGATGTATATATAGAAGTTCCTTAATTAAAATAGTCATTGTTTTCTTCTAAAATAGAAGTGAGTACATGAAACATTATAGGAACCAAAGGAGAAGAGAGAAGTTTAACAAGCAGGGATGGAAACATTTCGAAATAACAACAGTTAAGCTGAAATGTTTTTCTTGCTTTTTATTTGTCATATAGTGTTTAAATGCCTCATTTTATACAAATGCCTATAATTTTCCTTTTTACTTCTAATGTTTTTTTCTGTTGGTTTTATTTTCTATTCATCTTCTAAGCATCATATCTTATAATTATCCAGTATTTGTAGTCTAGCAAACAGTCATAAGACAGTAACCCCCTCATTGCCTCTTTACTTTCAGTGTGACTATAGCCACGTTGCTCACTATTGTGTAAGTTTGAGAATAGTAGCTTATCTGACTCAGAAGTAAATCTTAGGAATTTCATTTTATAATTATGGCTAGTACGTAATTTAGCAGCTGCTGTGTCCTTCTGAGACCATACTGCTCAATTACAAAATCCCCTTTTCTCACTCTTGTCAAGTGGACCCTTAAATCCATAGGATTTTATTTCTAAATTTTCTTCATAAAATTGTTTTCTAGAAATGTCCTGTTATATATGTTCCTAAGATTATCATTTTCCAATACTGAAGTGATCCAATGCTCATTTTTAAATATAATTTATATGTTTAATTATTTACATATGTGTGTGCCTATAAATGGGTTGGTGCACATGCCGACAGTGATAGGGCAGAAAAGAAGAAAGAATTTTTTTCTCTCCAGCTGGAGTTGGTGGTAGTTGAACTGGGTGGGTGCTGGAACTGAACTTGGTCCTCTGGCCATAAACACTGAGCTATCTCTCAGCATCTTTTTTTTTCTTCAATTAGTGTATTTTTAAGTTATCATTTTATTCACTATAGCAATTTTTATTAAATTCATCTTTTTTTAAACAGTAGAAACTCTTGTATTCTATTTTAAAGTGAATAGTAGTGTCATTAGGCCTATTCTAGTATTTCTGATTGCTACTTCTTTCCATATTCTATTCCATTTTAGTCAGCTAAATTTCATCCCCCCCCCCCACCCAGAGCCCTCAATCTTTGTCAAATCTAAATTCAGTTAATGGATTTTTGAGGTAGGGTAAACTAATGGAGATGTGCTTTTCTAGGAATGGCTACTGAGTTATGTACAGACATCTCTGTGGGTAACTAATTAAGCCTAGTGTAACTATGGACGAGTGATTAGTCTTACAAAAGATATGATGATTATGTCCGTTCCCACAGAATTGTGACCATGAGTCATTTGTCTGATTTCAAGCTGGATTTTATGAATTTGACTGCAACATTTCAAAGTGAGCCTACTTTTAACCCTATTCAGTTTTAAATAGAATTATTTTGAAATATATGCTATTTATTATTTTTATCGGTTATTTATTTTGTTTATGTTTCATTGTGACATTGTTATAATACTTAGTTTTGGTTGAGCCTTACCCAAATCTACCTCTCCCCATTTCCCTGTCCCCTTTCCTTCCCTTAAACCATTCCTACCCCTGAGTATTCTGTCCTTTTACTTTTACATCAAATTTATGTATTCAAATTTAATTATTGTCTTGTATGTTTGTGCATGTTTGTGTGTGTGTGTGTGTGTGTGTGTGTGTGCGTGTAGATATGTGATCAGGTATTTGCATGTTTTGAGAGCTGAGTACATTCTTGGAGGTTGGTCCTCACCTTCCATGCACTGGCTCAGGGGCCTCTTAAATTCACTTGATTCTACTTCCTTTCCTACCACAATATCTCTAGGATTACATATGCTCATATGCTAACAGTGGATTTGCATGGAATTAGAGATAAGAACTGAAGTGTTCATGTTTCCAGAGCAAACATTTTATCTACTGAACCAACTGCAGACTCAAATTTATGTTTAAGATACATAGAAACACAAAGAAATACGTATCAGTGCCCTGTGTTGATTTTGCTATGTGTATTTATTGATGAGCATTTAGAGAGTATATATATATATATATATATATATATATATATATATATATATATATCCTAAGACATATATCATTTATGAGAAAATATTCAAAATATCCCCTTCCCTCTTTTGGAAAAATACAGCACTTTTATTATATACCATTATAAAATTGGATGATTACAGACCAGAACTTTTTCTACTTTTCTCTAACTCTAAATTAGAACTCTGTTTTCAAACTCCTCCTATCCCTTCTCTCACATCTTCCCATCCTTTGCTAACTTTACTAATTCCTGTTTCTATTTATGAGATCAAGGTTTTCAGGTTTCACAGTAAAACTGCATAGCATTTTTTTCTGAGTCAAAATTATTTCCCTCATCAGAATGGGCTCCAGAATAATCCATGTCACCATGGATTCAAGGGTTAAGTTCATTTTATATTGAACAGCATTTCATTCTGAATATAGATCACATTTTATCTATTCATTTGTTGAATAAATATTTTTTTTAACTTTTGGTCTGTTGTCATTAATTCTGCAACAGACATTGAAGAATTGATATCTTTTCAAGATACTGGTTTTATTTCTCTAAATTTTTGAATATTTGGTTTGTTTTATCTAAGTGTGTGCATGCACGTGTATGCCACTGTGTATGTGTAAATTAGAAGGAAATTTTTAGAAGGCAGTTCTCCACTTCTACTATGTGGATCTCAGGGACTGGACTCAGGTTGAGCTCAGACTTGGCCACAAGTAATTTTGCTTGCTGAGCTATCTTGCCAGTCTGGCTTTATTTCTGTAATGTTTAAGTAATGAAACTAAGGACATGCACTATATCATGATCATATTCATTAAAATAGAAAAAGAAAACAACATCAAGTGTTTTGTTATTGACTCAGTCTATAATTGTAGTGCATGCTCTATAAATTTGCTGTTCATATTTTACCATATTATTTTTCAAGCAATTAAATTTTTACTACAAATTTGCAGGATTGACTTGATACAATCATTAAGTACAAATGAGGTACTAAGCATTTAAATGAGGATGTAATCAAATGAGGCTAATTTTTTCTTGTCCTGTTGAAACAAGATTATTTTTAATATGTAATACTTATTAAAACATACTTCAGTTATAGTGGGAAATTTAAATTATGCAAGCTTTCACAGATAATAATGCTTCTCAATATGACTGACATTTTCAATATGGGAAATAACATTTTGTGTGATTATTACTTAAGTACTTTTGATTTTGTAAATACAAGATTAATCAGCTAAGATCAGCAAACTATGTTTAGGTATTTGGATTAATCAGGTGCTCTGCCTTGTCTGAAATATTTATAGGAATGTTTAGCAACTCTACCAAGTAAGATGAGTGGTAAAAAAATAATACAGCTTTTACTATAAATTTTAAATAAGTACAAAATTAATCTGGTTAGCATCACCAGAAATACAGAATATCATTAGCATTTTAAATTATTTCATTCTGATTTGCAGAATCTTTAGGCAATGTCAAATAGCAACATTATAAATCATGTTGAAAAATAGTAAGAAGTTTAAAAAAAAGTGTGTGTGTGCATGCAAAAACCTGTGTGTTGATGTCAGAGGACAACTTTCTAGAGTTGGGTCTTTCCTTTCAATATTAAGAGACAGAATTCAGGCCATCAGGCTTGTCTGTGTCCCTATTTGAGTCTGGCATCTATTTTGAGAATTATTTAAAATACTACCCATCCGCTGCCACATTTTTTTTTTTTAAAGACTGAGCATTATAGTTAAAAATAATTCCTTCATCACAAGAGTGGCTTGACATCTGGATGATGAGAAGATAATTTATACCATCACTTGTCTTCATGTAAACTTTATTTATTTTTAGATGGAAGCCCATGCAGGCTATATAGACCTAGAACTTACTATGTAGCAGAAAACAAACTTGAACTTCTGATGTTCTTGTCTCTGGACGTGGAACCCAGGGCTTTCAACATGCTTGACAATTCTGTATTACCTGATCTATATTCACAGCCCAACTTCCTATCACATGATATGACATTCCAAATTTTCACCCCTCCTCCTGGCTTCTAGGTGCTGGATCTGTTATCGTCTGTCTACTACCTATATTCTACTATCACCTTCAGTGATGTCGGCTTTTCAGATTCCACATGTTCATGAGCTTATGCAATAAGCTTTCAAATATTTCCAACAGTAGTTGAATTTCTGTATAGCAAGTGTCACAAGCCCAAAAGTCTTTTGAATTAGGGGGTCTCAACAACCAGCATCAGTAGCTACAGAAAGGGACTTTTAAAAAGCTACACCAAGCCCCAGCTTTCAACATTTGTGTTCCATTTTTAATTTTCTCTCAAACACTAGTTCTCCCTTTTAATTTCATTCTGTAAAGATATTAGTTTTCATAAATACACACACACACACACACACACACTACTTACTGTTCTATGGGTAATGGTATGTCTCATGAGTTCTTCCTTCTTACAAAATGGAATGCTGTTGGGGTCAGTGTATTCTAGCCTTGTTCTGTCCTTCTGCACTTAAGGATTTGTGTGAGTTTGGAGCTAGGAGCTATACTGCATCTTGTGGTAAGCAAACTTGTAAAATAAGCATGTCTTATATAAATTTTTAATTTTAATTTACTTCAATTTTCTCAATTATTCTTCTAATTAGTTCATGATTATTATCCAGATGACTTAGATTTAATCAATTTTTTCTAATGTATTTGTAGGAAGAGACAATTTTAATCAGCTGTTCTCTTTTTTTTTTTTAACTTCCAATTATTCCCTAAGTAACTCATGGTAAAATTGGATGTGATTTTTATTCCAAAAGAAGATATGTTCTTTGAATAAAAGTCAATCCAATATAAGTTACACACAGATAGTGATTAAGAGTGATATTCTCTTCCCAGACCTCTGTGGAAAATCTGAGAGGCCCCAGGAAAGGCCAGGTTTTAATCTTTGCACCTTTTAGACCATTTATGGCACAGGATTAATGAGTTGAGAAACACTGATACAACCGTAGACCAAGATTTACTATTATATAAAAAGTTTTGTTCTGAGGAATGAGAAGATATTAAGAAAACAAAACAAAACAAAACAAAACAAAATGCCTGCCTCAGCCTGGGAATTACTCTGATGGAGAGCAATTTAATGATTCCAAAAAAGTATAGATGAAAGCACTGGAGAAATGGCTCAGTAGTTAAGAATACTTGATATTCTTACAAAGGGCAGAGTTTTGATGTCTAGTATACTTTCCAAGGGATTGAACAAACAACCTCTTCTGATCTCCAGAAGCACCAGGCATTCATGACGAAACACTAATACACACAAAATAAAAATAAATATTCCTCAATTAAAAAAGAAACACAAACGTGGTATTTCTGACGCAAGAATTATGGCTCATATGCCGCATATGCAGTTAAACCTCTGCTTTACTGATAGCAGCAGACAATGAATGATCTCACATTTTAAATTAAAACTCATTATTTTTTTGAATGAGCTAACGGCAAATCTGTGGTGTGTGTGTAGTTACAAAGACAACTTTCCATCAATACTCTCCCTCCAGCATTGAGGTCCTGGGATTGAAGTCCATTATGTGGTTTTGTGGCAGGTGCCTGGATATAAGGAGCCGCCTTACTGGCACCCAACTTCAATTTTTAAGTGAGATTGGGCCAGAGGGCAGCAAAGCTTTGGAGGAAAGACTGGTCAATGGGGAGAGCATAACAATTGCAACTGTCTGCTGAGTTGTAGTCTGGAAGAAAGTTATCAAATAAAGAAAAAGAGTAAATAGATCCAGAGGCCATAAAAGCTCACAATTGAATGTGCCTATTGAAGACCTGCAGTATTGTTGAGATGATCTACAAATTCAGTACAAGCCCCATAAAGATTCTAATGCCATTGCTCACAGGAATTAGACAATTTAAAATTTATATGAAAGCCTGAAAGCTCCAAGTCTGAAGGTGACATTGGCAGATAACCGTGAATACAAGCAAAGCTTTCATTTCCTAACCTCACCCAGCTTTCTGACGTCCCATCCAAGCAAAAATGATTAGAAGAAGGGCAACCTGGTATACAAATTCCCAAGTGTTATAATATGTGAGCTGTTTCTACAACCAAGATATTACCACCTATTTACAAGCATCTACTATTTCTCATCCTTGGTGACTTAGTATCAAACGTGACTGACTGACAGAGAACAGCTCAGAAATTAAGAGAACTTACTGCTTTTCCAGAGGAGCAGAATTTGGTTCCCAGCATCCATATCAGGCGGCTCTCAATCTCTGATCAGTCTAGCTCCATGAGGTTCAATGCCCCCTTCCATAGGTAGCTACATTCATGTGCATGTGTGTGTGTGTACACACAAACACACACACACACACACACACACATAAACACACACAAGTTTAAAATTATTCATTCTAGTGAGATCCTTGCACCTCCCAATGATATTAAATAGAAAGGTGGCTCAAACTAGACCACAGAAGTCTTGTCCAAGTGATTCGTCTTTTTTCTAATTGTCAGAACACAGAGTTTTAGTGTGTTTGGTTCTCCATTTTAGCTGTTGGGAGTTAGACTGTGGGGATATTTTGAAGAAAGAGGCAAAATGTGTGCAACTGTGATGATATTACAACCCAAAGATGTAAAAAATTAACTCAGTAGAAAGTCTGCATCTACATCATGCTGTATCAATGTGGCCACTCCTTAGATGAAAGCCTGTCAGGGCAACTTTTTGTATTCTTCAAGCAATGTAGGAATGATTTTCCCTTGTTGCTAGCTATGATGCACAATTTTGACAGATGCCCAATTCAATTAGACATGATTTTTATGGCAGACTTATGACATCTCTAACATTTTATTAATGCCCATGAAATCACTCATCTATCTTTTTCAACATGGAGATTTATATAAATGAAAGTGGCTTCTACTTTATCTACATTGTCCAGTAGTAGTTTGACATTTTTGTTAAAAATAACCAGTTAAGTCTGCCAAACTATACCAAATTCCAAAGTCAAGCTTTCCTAGAAAATATTTTGACAATATCTTGTATTCTCTCTGAAGTAGAACGCAAGAGCTTATGAACTTCTGACTTTTCTCTGCCTTTGCTACCATATGTATAGGCTCATATCACAAGCTTTCAACTATGGAGAAGATACCAAGAGCTGAGTGTCCGCCTTGTTAGAGTGTTGACCATAAGAGGTGACAAAAAAGTTGTCCTCTGACCTCTACCAAATACTGTACTGTAGTGTACTGCACACACACACACACACACACACACACACACACACACACACACACAAACATTTATACACACACAACTTTACTTTTCATTGCCACCCCTTTAGCAAGCCCAACAGAGTACATTAAGACTACTACACATTAATTGAAGGACAAACTGTTGTCTCAACTTGCCACATGGATTGAAAGTGAAATGATTTTAAAAGTTCAAACCAGTTCATCTTAAAGCATTCTGTTGCATTCTATGTCATGGGACATCCATAGTACTCCTGCTATACAGTGCACCACATTCCATGCCACTGGCCTCATCCTGTTCTACTCTTGTAAGTTGTTTTTGCATTTATTGTGCCTCAATGGCTTTCCCACCACAGGTATAAACTCTTTTCATCAGGAAAGAGTACCTTTGTACTTCCTTTTGCGTGACTCAGTTACTCTTTCTTCTGTTGTCTATACAGATTACTTTCTCATTTTCTCCCATCTTTATTCCAATAATGCTTTCTTGTTGAGTTCACTCTGCTCATCATACTGTACTCATCAATGTCTGGGCAGTCATCATAGAAAGATGTAGACACTCATCTTAGCATTGAGTTGTTAATTCTTCAACCAGTTCAAGTGTTGTTATTCTACATAATACTGACACTAACATTTCAGGCCACGGAGAATAATATGACCTTCCTGTGATTCTGTTTTTCAGATAGAATGCTCTTTCTTTCATGCCCTGCAGGTAAGATGCTTCTATTATGAACTAGATTTCATGGAAAGAAGCTATATCTACAAAGACTGATTATATAGAACTGCAGTGATATTGACATGAAGGAAACTTGTAGGTCCTGAGAGCCATTACCCTATCTCTGACTAGCTTTAACCCTCACATTCTTTTGTCCCCTCTCTGCTATAATCACCACCTTGTGATTAATAGATGGAAATCTTTTGGAATCTATTACTTTAAAAGACCACTAGCTTCCACCAGCCAAAATAGTAAGAATTTAATCATTGAGCATCTTGGGTTTCTAGAGGGTTTCTAGAAAATCTCCCCACATCTTGCCATCTTGCTGTAAGTACCTCTCTGATGTACCCATTAATGTATTTTAAATTTACCTTGATTTGGCTTTCTTCTATAAAACCATAGGATTTTATGAAACAGCTTCCAGTTTGGGACATGGAATTTGGGGACACTTATATTAGTGTTCCTGGGGAGTGGTCACTTATAATTGGTACAGATAACAGTTTCTTTCTCCCTTTATAGTGAGAGTAGTGTTGTGACTTTTGCTATCGCCAAGTATGGGATTGATTGTCAAGGTGTGGATCAAGTTTGATCCCTCAGGTTGTGCTCTGACTTATACACTTCTGCTCTGGCACACACACACACACACACACACACACACACACACACACACATACACACACACATACACACACACACTATACAAATAAAAGAAAATATGAAAACAGTTGGCAGCTTTTCTGTTCTGTAGCCTTTCTCAGAAATCATAATAATAAGGTCCTTGACTCAATTTTTAAATTTGTTTATTAGCAAGATAAATATCCCATGAAAGGGATCCTCAGATTCTCCTATAATAGTATCCAGTACTTTGCTAGCATTTTTTTGTGCGTTACAACTCAAAGTAACATGGGCTTCCCTTTGTGAAGGAACAACAGGAGATAGAGATTCTGAGCAATTTCCTCAGTCAGTAAAAGATAGAACTGGATCTGATGTTCTTATCCACCCAAGTCCAGAGCCAGACTTCCAAACACAATGTTTCTCCCATGAAAGAAAGGTCCAGAAGTGAAATATACAGCGGACATGTGGTTTATGTGTTTTCATCAATTAAGTGATGCCATTTGTTAAGGTCAGACTGCCAACTTTCTAATGAGCCACAGCTTTTGAAACATGAACTGACTTTCAGTCCTTCAAGTATGGCCATTTCATAGAACAAAATACTAAATGACACAGGATGGAAAAGAAGAAAGATTAGAGAACATGAAGAAAGAGAGGAGCCCGACTCCCCACAGTGGGGTTGAAACCTCTCACCAGCTGAGAACTCCAGCCATTGCATTCATAGCTGGTGTCAGGCGAATCATGATGTGGGCTCATTCAAATGCCTTGGCAAATTTTTGAAGGCAAGAACTTTAAAAAAGCGCAGCCCTATTTGTATCTAAAGACAACAGAGGTCCCTTTCTCTGAAAAGTCTATGCGCATGCCTGCGCTCAAGTCTTCCTTTCCAAATACTTCTGTTTCTTCTAACCCTTAGGCTTTAAACTAGTGTTAACATTTATTTCAGTAAATCTTCAACCCTGCTTCATACCGTCTTTTCCAGAGATGAACTGTTGTTCACGCTGTAAGATATTTTAAATATTATTTTTTTCTATCAAATATAATAAAACATGTTTTAGGCAAGGAAATCTTTTTATTTTCCCAACTTTATTAGACATTTATGCAAATATTCAAACCCACTACCCAGCAAACTTTTAGATTACAAAAGGCTCTGTATCAGCTGTTATCAGATTACAATGGCTGACCCCTTCCTCCTCCATTTACTGTATGTTTATTCTAGGAAGTCTAGCCAATCTTAAAAGACTGTGATATTAGATCTTAGCCAGTGATGAAAAGACACACCTACCTCCTGCCTTAGAATAAAATCTAAGTGCATGTCTGTCCCTAGTGCTTGATCTCTTCTGAGAAATGTCCCTTCCCCATCAAGAGTAAGTTTTATGTCCAGATATTTGAGGGTGGTGATCTCTTTCTTTGCTATCACAAACACTATTTCTAACAACACCTTTCCATTTGTCTATTGGCTCCATGTGGGTTCCTATTCCAGTTTCAATCTGCATGCTTACTTTTAGCTAACTCAGTGTGTATCCCTCTAGGATGTTCTGTGAGATCTTCTTCCAGCGCCCAGTGGTGCTCATTCCCATGTCTCTCTAGTAGTGTGCCATTTGTTGGAAACCTATTTTATTCCATGCGTGGAACCAGCATTTAACATTTCTCATTTTTATCGCTTACTGCCACATATATATCCATTTTGCCCACAAAAGGTTATGAACAGCTCAAGGAACTGATGAACTGATGAACAGTGTGATATTTGTTCATTTACCAAACAATATTGTCCCAGTGATCTTTTCTGTAAAATTTACATTAACATTCATTTGCCTAAGAGACTCATACAGCATGTCTCTAGGGATCTGTGAGGGAGTCTAAAGAGGATTAACTGAGCAAGTAAGGACATATTGTGAATATAAGTTGAGCGATTTTGATGGGCTGGAAGCAGATAGAGAGAAGTTTCAATAGGTAAGAGCAGATACTGCTGTACCACAAGAAACAAATTCATTTTCCAGTGTCATGTAAAGGAGTTTCCAACAGTCTGTATTTTAGCTCCAAGAGAGCCAATGCCTTTTTCTCATGTCTGTGGTTACTGTACTCAGTTGAAGATCTCCATCCTCATAGGAAAATATACACTTAAAAAGTAATAAATAGAGCTTTGTAATGTTGGGTGAGGGGAGGCGTGAGCTAAGTAGTGTTAAACTTCAGCTTTTCAGCTCTAGTTTGAGAAGGTACCTGTGACACCATGAGTCAATACAAAATCCCTATGTCATATATTGTTTCTGTCAGGCATTTTTGTCACAGCAACAAGAAGCTAACAAAGTCAAATACCTATGGTGCACTGGTATCGTTCTCTGTGGAGTGAACAGACTCTAGAGAGATGATGTTTCTTCTCCTGTGAAGTTTAGTTCCACAGGATGCAGGTGGTAGTTTTGATAGTATGCTTGTACATTTTATACTAGTCTGCAAATGTCTACTCCCCGGGCACTTTTATCGGTTTTCAGAGAACTCCTGTGCAGTGTCTCAAACTTTGTTGCCCAATCTCTCCCCTCTATCATACATTCACCTGCAAACTCAATTTCTCATTAACATAACCATTCCTGTGCTGGTTAGTTGTGAGTTTGGCACCAATCTACAAATACTTGGATTGTGACTGTGTGATTGGCATATGGCCATTTCTGCAAGGCATTTCCTTACTTGCTGCTGATTTAGGAGGGACAAGTCTACCGCTTGCTGTCTTTGTTGGCAGGAAGGACTAGAGTTTATAAACAACATAGCTAAACAGAGCAGAGGAAGAAATCCAGAAAATCGTGTTCTTCCATGGACTCTACATCAGTTCCTTCTGACAGACACCTCTCTTGAGCTCCTGTTCTGGCTCACTGTACGGATAGACTACACATTAGAAGATAAAGCTGTTCCTCCCAGGGTGTTTTTGGTCAGTGTTTTCTTATAGCACTAGACATGTAAACAACAACAGATTATGCAATAGGCATAAAGGGAGGGCTGTAAATTTTTTTCTCAGGAGAGATAAGCATGTGAGCTAATCTGACTTTTCATGGTTGACTGAAGCGTATTTTGACAGAGTAAACATAATTTCCAGGAAGGAAAATATAATCCAAATATCATTTTAGTAGCATGTTACCTACCAGTCTGTTTATCCAACAAACTTGTCATGGATTCTCTGAAAAGAAAATTATAAATCAAATACCCAGAAAGTACCAGATAAGGGACAGACTGCCTTTGCCTCGCAGGAGATGAGATACCCAAAATCTGTGGCCAGCTGCTTAAGTACCACTTCTCAGTACTTCTCCAGCAGTCTTCAGAGAAGATGCCTTCCTGCCTATATGCATGCTTCTACCATCAGAAACAATAGGCAGAAGTTCATCCAACCAATAAGGAAACAACTGCTTTTCCACTCTGCTACTTAACCGGCAGCCACTATAACCCTGGGTTTCCGGTTAAAATTCCAATGTAGAGACCAAGCCATCAACAGGAAAAGCGATGAACATAATATCAAACCTGTGTACATGTGTTAGAACATCCAACTGTTGCGTGTTAAGGAAGCTATTTCTTATAAATTTCAATCATAAAAGTAATTACTATAAAATTTTAATAACCCCCTCTATATACGTGTGTGTGTTTATTAGTCAAGGTTCTATAGTGCACAGCCATTGTTCAGTTCCCAAGCCTCCATATCTCAGTTAGTCCCTGTGCATGCTGGAATCTTGAAGAAGTAGGCTGTAATGCCAGTGAAGAAATGCATATGCTGGCAAGCTGAGGGCAAGAAGGCAAAGCACAAATCTTCCTTCTTCTCTTCCCTTATATAGGCTCTCTCCCCTTATATAGGCTCTCTCCCCTTATATAGGCTCTCTCCCCTTATATAGACTCTCTTCCTTATATAGGCTCTCTCCCCTTATATAGACTCTCCGCTTATATAGACTCTCTTCCTTATATAGGCTCTCTCCCCTTATATAGGCTCTCTCCCCTTATATAGACTCTCTTCCTTATATAGACTCTCTCCCCTTATATAGGCTCTCTTCCTTATATAGGCTCTCTTCCCTTATATAGGCTCTCTTCCCTTATATAGACTCTCTTCCCTTATATAGACTCTCTTCCTTATATAGACTCTCTCCCCTTATATAGAC